>NC_141890.1:38780638-39089081 GCF_030686135.1 Camelina sativa
TGTGGTTTGGTTTAATTAAGTAGTATGAGATGCTTAATTATAGATTTTTATTATTAAAAAAAAGAAAAAAAGGTTCGGGTTGTTTCATTATTTCTTAGTTATATATATAAAGTTGATTTCTCTTCTCCTTCCTCCACCTCATCACTTTTTATTTTCAATTTTAACAAATTAATATACATCATCAAAGGAACATAAAATTCCAAAGTTAATGCATATCATTTTTGTAATATTTTTATTATTATTAAAGCAATAATTTACAATAGTTTAAACTAAAATATAAACCAAAAACAAAATGAAAAAAATATACAACGAAAAAAATGTCAAAGTAAAATATGAATAGAGATTACATCAATATAAAATTAGATATTTCTATCATAACATATTATAATTGTGTAAATATATGTAAAAAACTAAAAATAGGAGAAAAATAAAGTTATCATATATTTAATGGAACATGAATTACTTTCAAGAGTTACAATTATTAGGATAAATAAATAAGAGTTTTTTTTTAAAAACAAACTCAAAAATTTAAAGGTTTTTTAAATCAAGAGGTTATTCAATTCTTGGTGTTAAATTATAAATTCATATGTATATTATTATTTTCCATTCTAATTTAATATACTTAATATATATATATATATGTGTTTTTTTTTTGGGAATATGATTAATATACATATATATATATATATATGTTTTTGTTTTTTGGGAATATGATTCAACTCTCATATTTATGAATGATCATATATATACAAATTTTTGAAAGTACAAAAGAAACACACATGAAAGCACTCAGATTCAACTAGTAACTTATAAGGTTATCTCAATGGTATAGTTACCCTACACGATCATTCTATTTTTTTATGCTAAACAATAATTGACCACACGACTCTTTCTATATAAAAAGTAACTAGCTAAGACTAATCAATGTTTTTTCAAACAGAATTATTCAAGATATATTATTCTTGCATTTATCAATTCTTTTAGGTTCTTATGATTATTTAACTGTCCACTAATTTCAATTTTCAGAAAATAGCTCTTATCCAAAAGAAATTTAGCCAAGAAGTACAGAATATGTATGGTAAGAAAATTACATGGTCAAAAAAAATTTAAAGATAAAAATATAAACAAGTAAAGAAAACTCATTCAAAATAGAAAATCCAAAATTTCAAATTATATCAAGTATTAGCAAACCAAAGTATTTGAAATTATATCAGAAGATTTAGATTATTAAGGATATCAATTAATTTCTGAATTTTGTTTGACATGTCATCTAATTTTTTCCCACTTTTTCATTTAAATGGATTATAAAAAAGAAAATAAAAAATCGAGTGTAGGCGAGTTCTATTATAGTATTTTATAATTATTGTAAATATGAAAAATATTAAAAAAGATAAGAAAACATTAGAAGTATCTATACTATCAAAGATTGACCTTTAATATATCAGATGAATTAACAGTTATCATACAAAATATTAAATTATAATATGGCCTTAACATACATAATTGTAAATGCATATAATTTATTGGAATTTAAGAAATTACTTTTAAAAAAACTTAAATTGTAAAGAGCAAATTATTCTTAATATCATCTATGAAAATATCTAGTAACACCAAATGAGATAAAATACTATAAATAAAAGGTATTTTTGTTTTTTAAGTCAAATAAGTTGGAAAAGATATACTAAGGAGATAATCATAAATAAAATTTTCATTTATGATCAAAAGATGTTGGAAACATTCTACGTTGCTTATTCCACTACTACAAATTTTGTCTTCATCTTTTGAGATTCGTCATGAACTTACGATATTTTCTTTTGTTTCTGGCACGAAGTCTCCGAGCTTTTTCTTCGTTCGTCTCCCTCTTGTAGTGATATACCACATGTGCAGCAAATTTTTGAGAAGAATCAAACACACCATTGCACTTAGAACATGTATATGAACCATTTTTTTCATTTGATATACTATGTGTACGGCCATCATACTCATCATCATCATCCTCAGAATCAAAAATATTGATTGGTCTAAGAATTTTCTTCAAATATCGAGTATCTTAAGGAACATGGTTACACTTTGATGATGAAGAAGACATATTAAAATAATGAGGATCAACAAAATTTTGGTTTGGATAAACGACTCTAATAGGTGTCGGATTTAAAATTTTACGCTGATTACCAAGAAAAGTTGGAGGAAGAAATAAAGGAATCCAAATATTGGGTTTGGAATCCATAGCATGATTGACATGATCAGTTTCAGATTGGACATTGTCAATTGGATTGTTAGGAAAATATTTGTCACCATAAACAAAACCAACGTTTCTCCTCTGATAGTTCACATATGAACAATTAAATGAAAAAGAAGAAAAAGAGCATGTGAATTTTGAGAAGAGAAAAAAGGAGGAGGAGCAAATATATTTGCATGGTTCATACAACTAGATGCTGTGAACATATTTGGATTAGAAACATGTGAATTTTGAGAAGAAGAAAAATGAAGAGAAGTAAATAAATTTGCATGGTTTATGCGATCAGATGTTATGAACATATTTGGATTGGAAGCCATTAAAACTTCAAATGTATGTTTCACCATCGGTTTGTGTATCCTTTTATATAATTTTAACTAATTGAAAAGGTAAAAAAAAATTGAGATTTCTTAAATCAAAATCAAATCTATTTTGTAATTTCAAATTTGGCGCGTTATTTATGACTATTAAATCATCTATTTATCCGCTTATTTACTTTGTTGACTAATGACATCTCTAATTACCAAATCAGCAAGGATCAACCGCACACAACCAAACCACACAAAGCAATAAATGAAATTAAAGCCCCATTTAATTTAAATGTTTTTTTTTTGTCAAACAAGACTTTTTATTTATGAAATCAGAATTAAAAGGTTTTCTATTTATGACATCAAAGGTAATGAACTTTAACTGTTAAGACTACACACACACAAAAATTAAGAAAAAATAAATAAATAAAAAAAAGAAAAAGAAATGAACTTATAAAGGATTTACCAATCCTTTTCCTTATCCAAATCTGCTCCCACTAACTCTTCTTCTTCATCAATCTTCACAATCCCAAAAATCTCTCAAATCGCTTTCTCTCTTTCAATAGACACCTCTCTCTCCCACCACGGATCTCTCTCTTTTATCCCCTCGCGACGCAATTCCGTTAGACGAAACCTCGGCGGCTGCGATTGCGTTGTTCTGCCCTCGCGGCGTAAGGTCCGTTACGATTCGTTGGTGGTGGTTACAGTTTCAGGAGCGGTACCAAGCCTAGATGCGCCTTTGGTTCCACGCTCAGCTCAGGGGAGGTTTCTAAGCAGCGTGTTAGCAAAAAAGCGGCAGCTCTTTCATTTCGCCGTCGCTGATTTGCTTAAACAGCTCGTTGATGATAAGGAAGCTGCCTTATCTCGTATGTTCCTTAGTTCTGGTTCCGATGAAGCTTCTCTCCACCGGTTAGTTTAACCTTCCTCCTTCCTTAATCACAATTGCAAGTACTTGTTGCCACTGTGGAATCACTTAGTTATAGGAAACAAAGCTTTAGAAGTTGAATAATCCAGAAATAATTAATTCTTTGATTCTTTAATTTTAGTCGTTGATATGAAATTATCCTAATCTATAGTTTACAAGTGTTTGTTACCACTATGGAATTGCCTAATTGTAGGAACGTTTGATTCTTTGAGAAATGTTTGAAACTTTGATTATATGATTGTAGTCATTGATCCAGAAACTGATGCTAATCAATGGTTACAACTTGTAACTTACAAGTTCTGGTTACAACTATGGAATCGTCTAATTGTGGGAGTCGGACAGAACTTTCTGTAGAAATGCATATTTCATTGTTTGTAGTAGTTAATCTTGTAGAGGAGTTGCATACTCAATGTTAAATCACGATTGCAGATATAGGCTTTGAATGGTTGTACCGTATGGTGTAAACCGGACAATGCATACCAATATTTTGGTATGCAAAACATTAGACTGTGGTATGGAGCAGATTAGTATGGAGTTTATATTAGTATGGAGCTTTTGAGGAGCAGAATGAAAAATGCAGACCAATAGTGAATTTACAATGGTATGGAGTTGTACGCTCAAATGCATACTAGTATGGAAATTTTTAGTATGCAACAATGCATACTGGTATGCAATGGTGAATGGTACATTAAATGCAGACTAATCCAATTTTAGTCTGCTCTGGAGCATACTGTACAACCATTCAAAGACATAATCTTGGTTAAGTTTCTATCATATGATTTTGGAAAATTCCCTCTTTGGTTGATTTAATGTTTCAGTTGGTTCATGATTTGGCGTTTCTATGTAAGATGACACCGCGATTTGAGTTCGTTATTTTGCAAAGATTTCTAGAACAAGACACCATCTTTGGTTTTAGTCATTAATCATGCAGAGTAGTGAATCGTTGAATGTAGAATCATGATTCCATGTTTTAGTTGTTTTCATTTTCAGTTTGTATTTGGGGTTTATTGGATGCTAATACCTTGATTTGATTTTGTGGTTTCTCAGAAGGATAGCTCAACTTAAGGAGATTGATTGCCAAACTGCGACTGAAGAGATAATGTATATGTTAATCTTATACAAATTCTCAGAGATAAGAGTACCTCTTGTTCCAAAGCTTCCCAGTTGCGTCTACAATGGAAGGCTTGAGATCTCGCCTTCAAAAAACTGGGAACTTGAGTCAATCCATAGCTTTGATAAGAATCATCTCAGTAAAGTATACACAGCTTCCGTCTTTTATGGATACTTCCTGAAATCTGCTTACCTAAGGCTTAACACCATGAAAATTTCACCAATCAACTACGACATTACATTTCTGAATTTGATCCCAAGATATTGCAGAGATGCGCAAAGCCAAGGTCACACGAAGCGAAAATCCCGATAGAGAAGCAGTGCTTAGCTCTTTTCGGTCCTGAGCGAATCAGCGAAGAGAGCATAGTGACATCATTTTCTAGCCTGAAGAGGCTGCTTCTTGAGGCTGTGGCATTTGGTACATTCCTATGGGACACGGAGGAGTATGTAGATGGCGCTTTTAAGCTCAAAGAGAATGAGAATGCAGAAGAAGAAGAAAATAGCAGTGTGTGAATCAGTTTGCTTAAAAGAAAATCTTGAAATATATTTTTGGTGGACATTGCATATATAAATATATAGAGAGAGACAAAAGGTTTCTATAGTGTCAATGATGGCTATATGAAATTAATTTTGTCTATAGCTTGCGTAATTATGTGTGTAGTTTATATTGAATGAGTAATAGACATTAGATTGGTTGTGTTGCTTTAGTATCCTCTTCCTAATTTAGTAATTTGTCCATGTCTTCAGAGGAGTAGAAAAAAAAACAGTGAAAAACAATTTAATATTTTTGTGTATAAAATGAATATAGTAATTATATGCTAAATTTTACTTCAAACTTTGATAGAAAAACTGTAAATTAAAGTTTATCGTTTCTTGGACTATCATTTATAAGAACATACGTTTGATAAAACATTAACTACTATGTAACATAAGTAAAAGCACATATAAAATGTGCTCTATCTTGTTTTTAAAACATCACAACAAAAACTCAAGTCGTTTAGTAAACAAAATCTTTCTATTTTTTTTTGGGTTAAAATATTGAGATTCTATAGAAAATGAAGACAACATTTTTCTTCCTAGTTCTTGCAGTTCTTGTTTCATCATGTAAGTTTATTCTCTTTAAATAAAACATATATACCATGTTTTATAGTCGAGAATAATATATTAACTTAATAATTTCATTTTCTTTTGAATTACTTATAGGTGTATCAAATATTATGGCACAATCTATTTCGGAAGAAAATACCCCCTTTCCCATTCCTCCACTAAGCTCTGATATTGATCCAACTGATGAACATGTTGGACACTCTCCTGATGACATGAAAATTCTTTTTTGCCAACAATGTGCATATCAGTGTGTTGAGAAAAAGAAAAATGTATTTAGTTGTGACAATTCAATTTGTCGTTGTACCTTTGAAGACATTTTGTAAGATATTCTATTTGTAGAATAATCTTGAAAATCAATGAAAATAATAATAATGTACTATTTTCTTTATTTCCTGGTTTTATTTTTCATTTTCCCCTTATAACCCAAATGTTATGTATACATGCATTTGCATATTGCATGAATCTTTTTTTTTGGTAGGTTAATTACTGAATCTATTAAATGAGTTAGTTAAACTAAAAAACTATAATGATATAAAACAGATATAATAGGGGGAAACAAATGTATAATGGATTAATGGTAGCAAAACTAATTAGTATTTTGAAATATGTAGATATTCTTTGGTCTACATAAAATATAGTACTATATTTTATTAAAGTATTTTTCTAGTCTCAGAGGATAATATATTGACCCCATGGATCATTTTGAAGGATCCGCGTCTTTTTCAATCCAATTCAATATTTAGTTAGACTGGAATTCGCTTGTATATCCAATTTTTACATTCTCAAGATATTATTTGAACAAAACTGAAATGTCAATTCTGTTTATTGTGATTTTTTTTTTATTTCCCATTCAATTTTGTAATTAAATTGAGGAGGGTTACATTCTTAAAAAAATTTTAATATTACCAAATGCAAATTTTCAATTAAGAAAAAAATAAACTAAATCAAACCAGTACGCAAACATATTTCTGTAATTATTATGTCTATTTGAATACATAAATGTTTTAGTATTAACTATTGCATTCAAAACCACAAATAAGAAAAAAAAACAGTTACACAAATACATTTATATAAAATTTTAAAATGAAAATAATAATAAATTGAGATGCCAAGTTCGTAATAAAGGAAAAATATAGCATTACCTTTATTATAATATTTAGGATTATTAATCTATTGTATAATATTATAATCAAAATTTATATATCTTCCTCATTATTACCTGAAGTAATAATTTCACTATTGAATATTGTTGTATTTAAAACTTAAACAAAAAGTGTAAATTAAATTTTATAGTTTCTTTAACTACTAGTATTTATTTATAATATAATACGTTTGATAAAACATTAATTAGTAACTACTATGTAACATAAGTAAATGCACATATAAATGTGCTACTATATTGCTTTTAAAACATCACAACCAAAACTCAAAACGATTAGCAAACAAAATCCTTCAAATTTTTTAGAAAATGAAGACAACATTTTTCTTCCTAACTCTTGCAGTTCTTGTTGCATCATGTAAATTATTATTTTTAATTATTACATATATATATATATATATATCATGCTTTATAGTGGAGAATAAAATATTAACTTACTAATTTCATTTTCTTTTGAATTACTTATAGGTGTATCAAATATTATGGCAAAATCTATTTCGGAAAAAAAAACTCCATTTTTCATTCCTCTACTAAGCTCTGATATTGATCCAACAGATGAACATGTTGGACACTCTCCTGATGACATGAAAATTCTATTTTGCCAACAATGTGCATATCACTGTGTTGAGAAAATGAAAAATGTATTTAGTTGTGACAATTCAATTTGTCGATGTACCTTTGAAGACCTTTCGTGAGATATTCTATTTGTAGAATAATCTAGAAAAAAAATAAAAAAAATAATAATAATGTACTAATTTTATTTAATTTTCTGGTTTTACTTTTAATTTTTCCACTTGTTGTAATCCAAATGTTATATATACACATGCAAATGATGAGAATGAAAACTTGAAAATGTTCTGAACGAAGAAAATATCACATTGGAAGGAAGAAATAATCGGTGGCTAGAGTTGATCATGATTGATAATATAGAGAGTGTCTCTAGATTGACAATAAGTTCTGTTAAAACTTAAAACCATTTTATTCTCTCTTACATAACACCATTTATCTTTTTTATATAGTATATACAACTTCACACATACTCTTTAAACATTTCCAAGAAACGGAAAGCTTCACAAATCACACAATTCTCATTACTCTGAAGTGAATTTTTGAAAAAAAACATTGGTACAATAAATTTGTAACAAAATCAGACGACTTGAAGAATCAAATCAAACAGTCAATAACGGGCCAAGCCCAAATAAAGAAAATAGTCCAAAAAGGCCCATTTACGTAAAGAGAATGTGAAGAAATAAAGTATACGAATGACACGTATCCATCTTCTTTCTCTTGGTCTATAAATACAAATTTACCATTCTCTGGCCAAAGTTTCTCTTTCCTTGGCTGGGGTTTTGAGAGAGAAACACACAAAGAAGAGAGAGAGAGAGAGAGAGAGTTTTCTTCTTCCCACATCAAAGAGAGCCAACCCATCAAAACTTAACCCGTAAAAGTTTCAATTTTTTTTTTTTCAAAAATAAAACCTTTCATAGAAGAACATTTACAGATATATTATTACACAGAAAGAGAAGGTATATATATATACACACTTCTTATGCCAACACATGTAGATTGAGAAGAGAGAGAGAGATGAGAGATTTGATATTTTTCTCACTCTTGAGATCTTTTCGAAATCGTACGTTTTTTATATGAAACTGAAGCAACATCTTTTGATTTTGTTTTACTGATAAAGTTTGGATTTTTGAGTTTTGAAATTGGATCGGGGCAGAGATTACTAAAAAGCTTTGATTTTTGGGGTTTTCTGATAAATTTTTTTGGTTTTCTTTTACTTCAAAACCCACATAGAGAGAGGATTGGTACATAGCTTCGACTTTACGTTCCTTTGGCATAAGTTTTGTGATTTCACTTGACATTTTGTTTTGTTTTTGTTCAATTTTGATTTATTTTAGGGTTTTGATTGGATCGTCTTTTTGGAATCAACCCTGATTAGTGAAAAGCTCAATTCTTGGAGTGTGAGAATTGAATTTGGAGCTGTTGATGCGGGAGTCAGTATTATTTGCCCAATTGGGTTTCTTCACATTCAATTCGAGCTTTGCCACGGAGTTGAGATTTTGATTAATTGAACTTAAAAGGTGCTTTTTTTTGTGAGATGTTCATAATTCCAAATGTGAGTTGTGTAAAGTGGTTCTGATCTTGATTTCTGGTGATGTGGTTTTGTGGCAGGCTAAGTTATAATCTTGAGGGTACCACTCTTAATTCAATTCAAGTTTGACCCATATCAGAGGGTTTCAGAAGTGTAATATTGCTAAGTTATAAGTGATTTCGAAATTGTGGACTTGGAATTTGATTACTGCGGGTCGGAAAGTGGATTTTGAGCTGGAATGGTGTACAGGATCATAGATTCTGATCTGGTCAAGTGTTGGGATAAATGAGCTAAAAAGTAGGAGAGTGGTTAAAGTATACTTACTTTACAGTTCCCACGGACAAGTGCCATGTCTCGCTGCTTCCCATTTCCTCCACCAGGATATGAGAAGAAGATTAGAACTGACGAAGCAGAACCTCTTGTAAAGGTTAATATGTCAACTCTTAGAACTTACTCTACTTTGAATCACTGTCATTCTGGTTATTTTTAGAAATTAGTAACCAATTTTTAGAGGAAACACAAGGATTGCATGAGACTGGAGTCTAATGGGTTTTGTGGAATTCTTTGTATTGTGGAATGTTTTGTGTTGTTTTTTAGGACTTATAGACATACTTAGTAAACCATTTGATTAGGTGATTCTTAGACTCTGGAGAATTCGTCTTTTGCTATTATGGTAACCTCATTGCTTGGTGATTAAACCTTGAGTATTCTCATGTAAACTGCGATCGATAGGAAGGATTTGACTATCTCTTATGAGAGTATCGCTGATGCTGATCGATTGGTACTTATATGTGAGAGAAATCATCAGAGATGTATCTCGTGTCATCTATAGAATTGTACCTTTCTTTTCCAGATTTACGAGAATGTTCCTTTGTCTCCTACTATATATAGAACACATTAAGGGTGATGGATCTTTGATTGAATTTAAATGGGGAATTGTAAGCTTCCAACTGAAGGGCTGTTCATGTAATTCGTTGTGTTAGATGTTAGAATGATTTATCTCATTGATTATTTTCTCAAGGGTTTGCTTATTTGACCTGAGGACCATATTAGTATCTCTTTTCACAACCGGTATTAGATTAGACTATTTAAGGATCGGGAAGTAGTGAGGGTGCCTTGCATTGATGTAGGTGATTGCATAGCCATAATTAAGACACTGCAGTAAATGGTACTCAGAAAAAATATTGAGGAGTTTATTAGGAGTTAGTTATGGAGCTTGAATTTACTGGTAGTAGTTTACGGCAGATAGATCAGACTATTTACCTACTAGAGGATAAAGAAAAAGAAAAACAATGCATATCCATCCTTTTCACTATTTTTGGCCCGCAGCCGTATATAAGCTCATATGGGTTTTGAATGTCTTATCCTATCTACAAAAGCATGGTAAATCTGGTCTGTTAATAGTTGAGGGATTTGGAGGCTTTCGTTTTTCTTTCAAGTGTAATTCTCCTCTGGAAAATGACAGTTTTATGCTGAAATGCTTTTGTATTGTCTTTTATGCTTTTGCCACGTATAGAGTACAGTCTGTTATAGGTGGAAGTGGAACTATATGCTGCTGCCTTATATGTTTCTTCATGGGATGTGAATTTCAGGACAAGTACAAGGAAAAGAAGCACAAGAAGGATAAAGAAAAGAAAGAGGGTAAAGAGAAAAAGAGTAAAGATAGAAGCAAAGACAAACAGAAGGAAAGAAAGGAGAAGAAAGACAAACATAAAGATCGGAAAGACAAGGAGAAAGATAAAGAAAAAAGCAAACCGTTGGAGGAGAAGAAAGCAGAGGTTCTGACAAACACCGGGCACAGAGAGAAACTTGTAACAAATGCCGTGCAGAATAATATCAATGGAGAGTCAAAGTATGTACAGGACCTGGCAAGAAGGATCAGATATGACGAAGAAGCAACAGGAAGTCAGAGTGCACAAAAGATTGATTATCCCAACCCAAAAAATTTAGGAATAACTGGAAGAGCATTTGAGAATGGCCCAGTTGAGGAAATAACCCATAGGGTGGATGAAGATAAGAGAATCAATACCCCGAAGAATTTTGCAGCGGCAAAAAGTTCTAAAAATGCTACTTCTCGAGTATACTTAGGTGCAAATCAGAAAAGAACTGAGGTTATGAGTAAACCGATGGAGAACAGAGACCAGGCGAGGCAAACAGAATCAGCGGAGAAGAGTCACCGCAAGCAAAGTGTGACCACGGGTGATAAACCAAGGGATCAAGAAGGGGAAAAGAAGAATGAAGCAAAAGATAAAGACAGAATTAAAGAGAAGAAAGAGGAAAACATAGAGTCAATAAATAAAACTCGCCAGGAGAAACCAAAATTGATAGGAGGGCCCAGATTAGAGGAGAGGGAAAAGGACTATCTGGACATAAGAAATAGCAAACCGCCTGACCTTTCACGGGCGAGCGTCAAGAACGTTATTACTGAGGGAAATCTTGGCAAGCGGAAGGATCATGAGACAAATGGATTCTTGTATGGTGAGTTTATTCCCTGATCCGATTCTCTGTCTGGTGAATGAGGAGTGTAGTTGCCATATTAACCATAGTATGATAATATGGCTTGGTACTTAAAAGCACCTTATAGTTTTATGATCCAATCATGTTATGTTTTCTTACCTTAAAAAGATAATTCAATTTCTTAGTCTCTGGGTAGTGTGGTAGTTATTTGGACTAATGAAACGTTGACAATGTTCTTCACTCTTTGTTTTTCTAACATTAGTCTTTAATTTATGTGCAGAGAATGGAACCACGCCACACAAGTTACAGAGGCACTCAACTTCTTCACCATCTGTGGAAAATGGAAGAACATTAGGTGCACCCCGAACTCCTCCAATGCCTGCATCTAAGGTGCAAGAAACGACTTGCAAGCCACAAGTCAAAGAAGTTAGGATTAACGGTTTTGCTGTATCTGGAGAAAAACAAAAGGTCTGTCCACCAAGCCCTTTGGCTGCAACAATGAAAGTGAAAGTCAAGGAAAATGGTGAAGCATCCATAAAGCCGCCTCATCCTGACCTAAAGTATCTCAATCAGATACTCAATGTACCAACAAGGGAGCTGTTGCCGGAGGTTGATGATGACCAAGAATGGCTACTTGGTCAGTCGGGTGTCAAGTTAAAAAAGGCGAGAACAGATACTCCAGATTCTGGGGAATCCTTGCAGGTCTGGAACCAAGCTTTCAGAGTAGAATCTGCGGATATTGTAGCTCTACCTTATGTTATTCCATTTTAGCTGTGACTATATTCTCGGATGCTCCTACGCCACAACCCATGAGGAGAAGTATCCCTCACACAACGCCACGCTACTTTGCAGCAGTGTTTGCTATGTTAGCATCAGCATCTATGATGGCTCTTTAAAGAAGAGCGACACAGCACTCCATAGCAGGGATTAAATATGTTATATGCCCATAAAATATGAACACCCACAAAGCTCTGCATGGGTGGGGAAAAAAGAATGAATGAAGATGTAAGTAGAGTAAATCCATAGAGAGGTTAATTTTGTTGTTGACTCGTTGTTTGACATGTTGTGTTATATGGACAAGGATATGTGTGGCCTTTGGTTCTGCACGCAATTTTGATTCTCTGCTTGCATCACACCAACATTAGTAGATGAAGTTTGTATATTACAGAGAAAATAAAAAAGAAAAAAAGAGTAGGGTTCTGTGTGTGTTACTGGGCATGGAAACGTGTTATCAGAGTGATCACGGAAGAAGGTTAGTGTCAGAGATCTTTTTGTTTCATCAGAATCGTTGAGTTGGAAGATAGACTTTGTTTTCTCAGGAATACTATTGTACCAAATCCTGACTAAAGCAATGATCACTAGGAATGAAAAATTCCAGACTCTTTTTGAATCGTTGTGGGTATTAAGTAATTGATTAACCCTTTGTTTCTCAATCCTAGCGATCGTTGGTTTATCAGGATTTGGTACACGAGTATTCTTGAGAAAACCAAGAATATCTTCTCTTCGATTCTAACGAAAGCTTGAAGATTTTTGGTATTATATAACCTTTCTTATTAGCTCCATGCCCAACAGTGTAATGTGTAAAATTTTAGTAAACACATTTCTTTCAATCCTAAATCTCTCTCTCATTAATGCAATATAGTTGCTACGTTCCCTTAGTGGTGGCACGTGCTTTTTCAGTCGCACGATATTGATACACTTGTTATTTTTAGTTTTGGTCACGTAGATAACTCTTTAATTCAAAACCTTGTAAGCAGTTTAACTTCCTGTTTACGGATATAATTTTACCAACTTCAATTTGTTTCCATGTCTTAGTACAATGATCGAAATTCAATTTCTCACACAGAAGCATATTTGGTGAAAGATAGATTGATTTTAGTGCTAAAATGGGTGAGAAAATTTTTGGTGTTTGTTTCTCCGATGATCAATGCAGTGAAGGTCTCGATAAAATGCTTAGTAGAGACTTTAGGGAAATTACTTCACATGAAGTGTGTTAGCTTAAGGGTTTAGTGCTTTTTTCGTGTTGAGAATTCCCTTTGAAGACAGAGCAAGTTAGATGAACAAATTAGTTAGCTTAATAATTGTGATCTTGATTGATGGAGTGATGATGCAACCACAAATAACAAAAATCACAAAGAATCTTTGCCGTCTTGATACTGAAAAGCAATTAAGTTACCATTCTTTCTTGTATTTGCACTGTTGCCAAGAACCCCTACTGATGATGATATGAGTGGGTAAAGATATCACTGCATCCAAAGCTGTTGAGTCAAGGATACACTGGTGACGTGGTAGTCTTTTGTTTTGATAAGCATGTTGCTCTTTCATCTCTCAAAGGCTATCTCTTCCGGCTGAAACGGTAAGCTATAATCCCTTTGGATTTGTGTGTCCGGTCATGTAGTCATGTACTATGATGAAATACTGCTTATTGACCGATCAATCTGTTGCCGTTTTGCTCTGCTTACAAATATTGGACAGTTGTCGTGGTTTTGTTATCCCCGGATATTCAAGCAATATAGAGGACGTAGAATGAGTAAGGTGTATGGGTGTTTTATTACTCTGGAATGATTAATTTAATACAGTGAATAAATATGCTCGGTTCAAGTTTCATTTTCTTTTACAAGCGCTAGGTTTTACTGTTTTAGCTATGAGTTATGATTACAATCCTCTTAATAGTTTCAACAGTGTAATGTTTTGTGTAGCCCCTCTTGAAAATTTTGCCTCTGAAGTTAACAACCTATATATGTCATATGTGATATGTTTGCAGAGTTCAAGCATCAGTGTGAATGAGCTGGAGAATCCAATAGGCCAATGATACGACTGAGTCATCGGTTGAAGAACATGAAAAAATAACCAGAAACGGTCCTCTTTCCTTTCTAAAGCTCACGAAGAAGCTTACCATTCATGAAAATCAAGCAGCAGCTTCTTCAATTTGGTAGATAAGTTGTGATACTAGTTCTTCATGTGCAGCATCTAATTTAATATTCTGCCCTATAATATATATATAGATCTTATTTGATCAATTTATTAATCATATGGGACCGTTAATCATCTAATATATATTACTGTGGAAAACTCTCAGCCAATAGATTGGTAGGCTGGACAAGGTTGACTTGGAGTCAACTTGTTTTGACAAAATTGATCGCTTTCTGAGAATTTAGATCATTTTCTTTTCTTGGCGTTCTTGCTGGTTTGTGGTAGGTGATTGTGGACGAGTATTTTATGGCTGGAGGAGTTGTGTCGTTTGGAGTTGAGAAGCTTTGGGATCTCCTGAGCGGAGAATCTGAGCGATTGCAGGGAATTGATGAGCAAGTTGATGGACTAAAGCTGCAGCTAAGAAGGTTACAATCGTTGTTGAAAGATGCAGAAGCCAAGAAACATGTAAGTGAAAGGATGAGAAACTTCTTAGAAGATGTCAAAGACATTGTTTATGATGCTGAGGATATCATTGAATCGTTTCTTCTGAACAAATTTAGAGGAAAAGGGATAAAGGAGCAAGCGAGAAGACTTGCTTGCTTCTTGATGGATCGCCACAAAGTTGCTTCAGATATCAAAGGCATCACTAAGAGGATCTCTGAGGTGATTGGGGAAATGCAGAGTTTTGGAATTCAACAAATCATTGATCATGGTGGTCGTTCGCTGTCTTTTCAGGACAGACAAAGGGAGCAGAGGGAGATCCGGCAAACGTTTCCTAACAGTTCTGAAAGCGATCTTGTCGGGGTGGAGCCGAGCGTTGAAGAATTGGTTGGTCATTTGGTGGACAATGATAACGTTCAAGTCGTTTCCATATCTGGGATGGGGGTTATTGGTAAAACCACTCTGGCCAGACAAGTCTTTCATCATGACTTTGTCCGACGTCATTTTGATGAATTTGCATGGGTCTGCGTTTCACAACAGTTTACGCAGAAGCATGTCTGGCAGAGGATCTTTCAAGAACTTCGGCCACACGATGGTGATATTTTACAGATGGACGAATATACAATCCAGGGTAAACTCTTTCAATTGTTTGAGACAATTAGATATTTGGTTGTCCTTGATGATGTATGGAAAGAAGAAGACTGGGATCGAGTAAAAGCTGTGTTTCCTCATAAAAGAGGTGAGCGAACTTGTGTGAATGTTAAAAGAAATATATAGAAGAAATGTCTTTAATTTATTCCCTAAAATGATGAACACAAAAATATTTTGCAGGTTGGAAGATGCTACTTACTTCTCGGAATGAAGGTGTTGGGTTACATGTTGATCCAACATGTTTAGCTTTTAAAGTAAGAATTCTTAATCCCAAAGAAAGTTGGAAGCTCTGTGAGAGGATAGTATTCTCTACGAAAGATGAAACTGGTACAGTTTCAAATATCAAATTAAGATCAAGAATCTAGTAAATTTATTTTGCAGCTCACATCTTGAAATGTTTGATGTTGTGCAGAATTAAGGCTTGATGAAGAAATGGAAGCTATGGGAAAGGAAATGGTCACGCATTGTGGGGGACTACCATTAGCTGTTAAAGTGTTGGGAGGTTTGTTAGCTAATAAACATACAGCTCGTGAGTGGAAAAGAGTTTATGACAATATCGGAGCTCAAATCGTAGGAAAATCGTGCTTAGATGACAACAGTCTCAATTCGGTTTACCGAATATTATCTCTGAGTTATGAAGATTTGCCAATGCATTTAAAGCATTGTTTCCTTTACCTAGCAATTTTCTCCGAATATTTAAAGATAGATTTGCAGATATTGCTCAGTTACTGGGCTGCAGAAGGAATTTACGATGGATCAACCATCCAAGATAGTGGAGAAGGGTACCTAGAAGAGCTAGTGAGGAGAAATATGGTTATTCCTGAAAAGCCCTATTTGAGTTCAAGATATGAATATTGTCAAATGCATGACATGATGAGAGAAGTCTGTTTATCTAAAGTCAAAGAAGAGAACTTCCTACAAATTATCAAAGACAACCTTACTTCCACCTCCACTACCATCAGTGCTCAATCTCCTCGCAGACTCACCGTACATAGTGGTAATGCCCTTCTTTGTTTACTGGGACACAAAAACAATAGAAAAGTCAGATTTTTTTTGTATTTTGGGGACTCGAGGAGGAGGAGGAGGAGGAGGAGGATTGGAAACAGTCAGCTTCATGCTTCCAGAGTTTACCATTGCTCAGGGTGTTGGATCTTTCTATGTAAAGTTTGAAGGAGGAAAGTTGCTTTCTAGCATTGGAGGGCTCATCCACTTGAGATTCTTGAACTTATGCCAGGCTGTAGTATCTCATATACCTTCTACTATGAGGAACTTAAAGCGTCTGCTCTATTTGGACTTAAATGTTGCTCCATTAGAAGGGGTTCATGTGCCAAATGTTTTGAAAGAGATGCTAGAGTTGAGGTACCTTTCCCTACCTCGGTACATGCATGATAAAACCAAGTTGGAATTGGGTGATCTAGTGAACCTGGAGTACTTGTGGCATTTCTCAACGCAACACTGTAGTGTGAGGGACCTCATCCGTATGATCAAGCTCAGAATTCTCGTTGTATCTTTGAGCAAAAGGTGTACTTTTAAAACCCTATCGTCATCTTTCCCTAAATTGCGAAACCTGGAGACACTTCATTTCGTTGGTTGGCACAGAACCCCTGTGGATGATGATTATGTGGGAGAATTCTTTCTGGATTTTATTCATCTATAAGAGTTAAGATTGATAGTAAGTATGTCAAATATTCCTGATCAACATCAATTCCCTCCCCACCTTGCACATATAGAACTAACTATCTGATTGCCGCATGGAGGAGGATCCAATGCCGATTCTAGAAAAGATGTTTCATTTGAAGTCGGTTGAACTAAGAGATGAGGCATTCGTTGGGAGGAAAATAATGTGCTCAAAAGGTGGTTTTCCTCTGTTATTTGCTCTGAATGTATCTAAACAATCGGAGTTGGAAGAGTGGATAGTAGAAGAAGGGTCGATGCCATGCCTTGGTACCTTGATGATACATGATTGCAAGAAGTTGAAGGAACTTCCTGATGGACTCAAGTACATAACATCTTTAAAGGAAGTGAAGATTGAAGGAATGAAGAGGGAGTGGACGGAGAAACTGATACCAGGTGGAGAAGATTACTACAAAGTCCAGCACATTCCCAGTGTTCAATTTATCAATTGTGACGAAGAGCAAGACGAATAACTAGTAGCAGGTAAAAAGAAATGGTTTAATGTTCACTTTGTTGGTTTTTTTTTTGCATCTTCTTTGGATTCGTGTGAAAGTCATGTGGACAGTCTCAACTATTATACATTGTTCTAACACAGGTGATCATCTCTGAAATAGGTGCAGGAACGAACAATAAGCTAGCCAAATTCTTTTATATATAGATTCACCAAAATCACATGGGAAACTTGAAGGGCTCAATAAGAGATAAAGGCTGTTTCATAAGAGTCACTAATAAGGTACCAAGTCTTGGATTAGTCTCGGAGCTCTCGCTTTCAGTGCAAATATTATGTTGTGGCTCAGAATATCAAAAACTATATCATATATAAATAATGCTTGAGAACTCTTTCACAAAATGGAGAAACGAACCTTGGTTTTTGGAGTTCATTGTAAAAATTGTTGAATTTTATTTTGTCTAAAAATGCATGACACGGTTTGTTTTGTTTTCTCGTTTATGACTTGACACAGATTGTTTTTGTACGCTTTATTTACATCACTAAAATAGGTTGGGTTTTGTTAGTTTTGCCACCTTTTGGTACTCTGTATACGCATAGGCAACAAAACTGATGTACAACAAACGAAATTAGCCACCTTTTCTACTGTGTGTATGCGCATAAGCAAGATATGGTTGAGCCAAGACGAGCAAAACTGATGTACAATAAACGGAATCATCTCATTTCCAAAACATGTGGCAAAACATTATATTTTCTCACGGGAACAAAAACAGAGACAATTAGAGAAAGATTCCTCGTCGTCTAAAACTTTACGGGTTTGTAGCGAGTT
This sequence comes from Camelina sativa, assembly GCF_030686135.1. Taxonomy (NCBI): domain Eukaryota; kingdom Viridiplantae; phylum Streptophyta; class Magnoliopsida; order Brassicales; family Brassicaceae; genus Camelina; species Camelina sativa. The sequence continues at coordinate 38,798,995 of NC_141890.1, forward strand.
TGTTGAAGGCTGCGACAACTCTCTCTTCCGTGAATTGTCTATGGTTTTCATAGAAATCTAATATCTCCATTGCAATATTCTTCACCTGCCAATATGTTCACAACGCACCGATGAATAATTAAACAGGACCATATGCATTCTAGTAACAATCAGAGCTAATATCTTCACAGAGAGTTAAAAGGACAATAACAATGTTTACGACGTAAAGGCATAAACATAAGACTTACAATGTTCATGTCGACGGAAAGCTCTTCAAACCATGTCCTTATGTCTTTCTCTTTGTGTACAGAAGCAATGTAAATGCAAGCGAGTGTGATGAGAAAAGGCGGATGTGTAAGGATGAGGTCCATTCTGTAAGTGTCGTTGACAAGACCCCTATAGTTTCCAAAGAAAACTAAAAGCAGTCAAGAGAGCATTTACTTTTTTTGCTTGCAAATCAAAACATGTTTGTAACTTATATACAACTGACTTGTTGATTTCAACAAAACTTCATCCCTAAGCTTAATAAAGGACAAAAGTTTTCCATACATACCAAGTTAAATGGGTCATACTTGTGTCATTGATTCCAGAATCCTGCAAGAACCTGTAAGTAAAGCAAGAAGAATAATCAAAAGGAAATGCATTGCAAAAATATTTAGATGTCTGACACATAAAAGATCCAAAGCAAAAGATACGCAAAAGACTTTACTCAGGCAGAGATCGGTACGGGTGGAATACAACAAGGTAGAAGTTCAATGCTTCCAAGATCTTCATCTCCATTTCCAGGATATCTTTGATCTCATATCTAAACTTTTCATCATTATCTGCAGAGAGTGAAACATCCAAATCTCATCAGAAACTCAGATAAAACTCAAAACAAATTTTCTAACCAAACAAGCTTGAAGCAGAAAATTACACAATTTTTTAATGTAGAAGACAAGAATCTTGGCGTGCACCACACTCTCTTCTGCTTTGCAAGCCAAATACAAACAGGTCGGTGCGACAAGCCGAGGCTCATATTCCGTCAAACTCTTTCTGTCAACAAACACAGTACACCATATAATCAATGATCAAGGCCTCATGCCATCAAATCACCAGAAACAAGAACAAAGCCATACATACCTTGTGTAGACACGACGCATATAAGTAACTGCAGTTGCAACAACTCTGAATCATAAGTGCTAAATCAGTCAGCATTGTTCAAAGGGTCGTAGCACATTTCATATCTCTTTTAAAGACTAACAACGAAAAGACTTCACCTTTGCCTAATCTTAATGTGTTGTGCCAATTTCGATATATCTGAAAACGAACAACAAGAAAGACCCTTGAATGTTTTAATTGATGATCCACAAAATTCCAACACATAGAGATGATTAAAATCTGGAAAACAACAGACAATTAGACATATGAAGCTTGATGAGTCTGAAATCTTCAACAGAGATTCCTCTCTGAGCATCAATGGGATGAACAACATTAATCTCTTCTGGGTCCTTTAGCTCTTTGCTGTACGAATCAAAAACCCAGAACACGAATCAAATCAGGAACACATACAAATTGAATCAAAAAAACGATCTGTGATATTAAGATTGAAAACTTACTAATGCGTCGAAGTCCAGAAATTGGAAGCCATAGCTGCTTCTTCGATCCTTCAACTTCAAAAATTACAAAAGTTTTTATTTTTATTTTTATTTTTTGGTGGACAATGAGAGAGCATACGGTAAAGCAAGGAAAAAGTATATAAAGTATTATCCCAATTTTAGTTTTATTTATAACAAAAACAAAACAAAAAAATTGTGTCTTTTGTTACTATATATATATATATAAAATTAAACTAATTTACTCAATCTTATAAATCTTTTTTTTTTTCTCATGAAGTCATGATCAATATGATCTTAGGTTTTTTTTTTCTAACATAGTTTTTTATTTTTTCTTCTTTTTTCTTCTAAGAGAGGTTTAGGTTTTTGACAAAAAAAAAAAAAAAAGGTTTAGGTTTAGATTAGGAAACACAAAATGATCAATGAATGTTACATGTTTTGCCACAAAGCTAAGATGGGCAATTTGTGAAAGTCTATAATCCTTTTTTTTTTTTTATGTGAGATAAATGTTGGAGATGGAGGTTGAATGCAGAATTCACTTTTTCCTCGGTGATTGTTCTGTAGTTTTCATAGAAGTCCAGAATCTCCATGGCAATGTTCTTTACCTGCAACCCAATTGCCCCCATGTAAAGGTTTAAATGTCACTAAAGAAAACAGCAGACCATGCAAAATGTTGTAGGGTTTTTTCTTGGAAGAATGACTGACCAAGTTCATGTCCTCATGAAGATCTTCAAACCATGCAGTGATGTCTTTCTCTCTGTGGACACTTGCTATGTATATGCACGCTAGCGCTATGCGATAAGGTGGGTGTACAAGTATGAGGTCCATCTTATATGTATCGTTAACAATTCCCCTGAAACACGAAAACAAACCTTAGTTTTTTTTTAATGCTTTTTACTCAGGTCAGAGATCTAAAGAAATAAGCAAAATTTCGCATATAGAAGGACTTTACCATGTGATCTGGTTCATATTTACATCGTTTATTGCAGCATCTTGCAAATACCTGAGTAATCAAAAGAATGAGTTCTTGATATGAAAATGTTGATCTTCTAACTAAAATGAATTCTCAGTTCCATAATAGGGAAACATATAGGTTTAGATACCATCAAGGCACACAAAACTCTCACCAAGGAATATAAAATACAATTGGTCCAAAACACTTCATTGGTTATAATGAAGTCAAAAACATTAAAGGCAACTACAGACAATAAGAGGAAACATGTGAAAATTATACGGCTTCTGAAAAGCAGATAAGAGAGGTGAAGCGTACAAACTTAGATAATGAAAGGTAAGGGTGAAACACAACCAGATAATAGTCTAGTGCTTCTAAGACTTTCATCTCCATTCCTAATATATCTTTTAGTTCATATTTGCACTCATCAGGATCTGCAACGACATAAGAATCGTAGTCGAAATGTCAACAAAAAAAAAAAAAACGCATATTGAAGGAGGTTCTCATAGAATTAAGCAACAGTGAAAAGTCAAAAACGTTCCAAAAAAAAATAGACACAGTAGAAGAAGATATTACACAATCTTTTGACAAAAACAAGATTCCTGGCCTGCACAATGCTTTCTTCAGCTTTAGAAGCCAAGTACAAGCACGTAAGTGCCACAAGACGAGGCTCAAACTCTACCATACTCTTTCTGAGACAGCATAATAATGTCAAAAGAAGATATTAGTGGCTAAAACTGAAAACTTTCGGTTGCACACCTTATGGTGTTTGATGACAGAGATCAAACATATAGACACATTGGCATGACTATGCTTTTGAATAAATAAACAAGAACTGTCAACAACTAATTTATTGGCAAACAAGAAGAATTTAACTCATTGAATAATACCTCACAATCACAAGATATACAAATTATACATTGCATACCTGATATAAACCCGCCTCATATACGTAATTGCAGTAGCTACAACCCTACATAAGTAGGGCAAACATTCAAATTAAATTCCAGGTTACTACTGAACCAAAAACAACTGCAACAGTAGAATCTCTGATTTAGCAAAAATTGGATCCCCAAATTGCAAAAAAAAAAAACTAACCTTTGCCTCACTTTAATGTGCTGAGCCAATTTCATTATATCTGAAAAAAAAAACAAAGAGACATATATATAAACTCAATACTTCCTTTGATCCATCTATAAAAATTATCCAAACCAGTTGCAACAGAGACAAACAAATTTGCGAGTGAGAAAAAAAAAAGAAAAAAAGAGAGGCTTTCTTACGATTAGACATATGGAACTTGATGAGCTTGAAATCATCAATTGAGATACCACGTTCTACATCGACTTCTTCTGGATCCAAAAGCTGTTTACTGCTTTGTCCAAACCAGAAAAAAAAAATAAATAAATAAAGTCGAGAAATTGAAATTAAAAAGTTGCGTAGAAGGAGAAGAAGAAGTGAACTTTGATGGGTAAAGTTGAAAAGAATGATTACTAGTGAGACGAATTCCAGAAATTAGCAGCCATTTTTTCCGGTAGACCGTCGAGACTCGAGATTTTGGTAAGGAGGAGGAAGGAGGAGAAGCTTTTTTGTTTTTCTGTTATCTGTCAAATCTTTTTTTTTTGGTTTGGTGGTCGTCTCATGATCTATCAAATCGTTACTTTTATTTGAAAATTTTACATTTTAAGGTGTTCGGTCCATTATCAGCCCATTATCGGCCCAATAGTCATATATATTTTTCTCAGAAAGTCAGAACACTTCATTGACTCAATTGTTTAATAGTCAACTAGCAACAAATAGAAATACGAAGACGTCTTGAAAATCTCTGGATGTTTCTCTCATGAGTTGTTTATATATATTTTGGAAAAAAAAAAAGATCAAGTATAGTTTCTTAGTCAGTGGAAGTTATCACTTATGATGAACTGATGATGATATGGACATCGTCGTCCAATGCATATATATAAATGGGGGAGAATGTCTTATGATTCATTTTTGACCCTATGTTATTCGTCAAATATGTATTAGTTAAAACATTTTGCTAAAATTTACTGTTTATTCATCTACTTAGTATATCTAATTTTTGTCATAATCATTTTACTCAACTTTTGTTAATATATTTTTCTTTAAAAACTGATATTGGAATATGGAAAAAGGTTGATTTTTTTTTTGCCTTTTTTAAACAAACTTTTTGTTCTTGATATAATAGTGGCAAAATTAGTTCTTATATGACTCATAAATTAATAAAATATTAAACACAAAATAAATAAAATATATGTTTCAATGAACAATTACCAAAAACGTGATTAGTTTCATAACTTTTATAATAAAAACAAAATATAACGTATTCTTTTCTTTCAAAATTTTAAAAAGAAAAGTCAAAAGAGTCATGTTTTAAGTTAATTTGCGATTTTTTTCAATGTAACACTTTATATATATAAATACAAATTTTCATGGAATGTAGTGTATCATAAATATAACAAGTTCAAAGTTTGTCGAATAATTAAACACAGAATAAAATTTGGAGTTTAAAATGTCAAAATTCAAGATAGAAGATAAACTTGGAAAGTTGCAAATGCTACTGCCTACATCCATACATAGATTTGAAGTGGTTGAATCAACAACTTAGATATAAAAATACATTCTACTCGGATTCTGAATTAACATGCAGACGTGTGCATTATATAGATTAACTATAGTTAGGTTAAATAAATTAGATTTTCTCAGTCAGTAGAAGTTAATCACTTATGATGATGATGATATGGACATCGTCGTCCAATGCATATATAAATGTGGGAAAACGTGTTGTGATTCATTTTCAACCTTATGTTAGTCATCAAACGTGTATTAGTTAAAAAATTTTGCTAAAATTTATTATTCATCTACTTCGTATATATATTTTTAATATTTTTTTCATAGTCATTTTATTCAAGTTTTCTTGATATATTTTTTTTAACTGATAGTGGAATATGGAAAAAGATTGATTTTTTCTTCTTTTTTTCAAACAAACTTTTTGTTTGTAATGTAATAATGACAAATTTACTTCTTATATGATTCATAAATTAACAAAATAATAAACGCACAATAAATAAAATATATGTTTTGATGAACAATGACAAAAAAGTGAATAGTTTCATAATACAAAAAAAGAAAATATAACGTATGTTCTTTCTTTCAAAGTTAAAAGACAAGTTAAAAGACTCACGTTTAAAGTTAATTTGTGGATTTTTCAATGTATAACTTTTTATATATAAATACAAATTTTAAAACATAAAAAAAAATATTTTTGTAACTGTAAATACAAAGTTTCATGGGATGTAGTGTATCATAAATATAACAGGTTCAATGTTTGTCGAATAATTGAACATGGAACAAAGTTTGGAGTTTAAATGTCAAAATTCAACAAAGAAGATAAACTTCAAAAGCTGCAAACGCTAATACATCCATAAATAGATTGTCTAAATTTATTTACTTAATTAAGACATATATTTTTTTTTTCTTTTAATTTATAAGAACTAGTAAAAAAAAAGAATCAATGACCTTGCTACTGAGAATGATGGACTCAAAAGGACTTTTCGATTCACGTTTGACATGCTGAGTACCACCAAGTGTGTGCCATCTTTTTTTAATATGAAACCAATGATTGAATCAACAACTCAGATATAAAAATACATTCTATATACTCGGATACTGAATTAACATGCGGACGTGTGCACTATATTATACATCTACTACTCCAATTAATCCAAGTTTATAAATCCTTAATAATCTAATTTTAATCATCAGTAAATAATCTGAAGTTAGTAGTGGGAGTGGAGGAGGAAGTGCAAGAGACCTTAATTTTGACACGTGTCGGTCCAAAAAAGAGTCCATGACCACCCACACCCCAAAGAGTCTCTTTCCGTCTATATAAACAAACAGCCTCCTCAAGTCCCCACAAAGTCCTCTTCCGTTGCCTTTTTCTTCTCGCTTTTTCTTTTTTTTTCCGTACACTTGGCCCTCTCGTCCTCGCGATCAAACCCTAGGTCCCGCCATTGTTCTCGAGGTCCCCCAGACCTACAAAATCGGAACTCTGTTTCGCTACTGTAACTTCTTTCTCTCACTCTCTTCTTCACTCTTACTCTAATTTCAGGTGAATCGTCTCTGGCAATTTTCGTTTCTCGTTGATGTTTGATGTGACCGATTTCGCCGAATGTGTGATCTACAGTGAGATTTCGTAGTGTTGGAAGCGAAATGTGAAGTAGATTTTGTTGTTTCGTAGTTCGTTTTGTTGCTTTGTATGTGTTGTGTGTTAGGTTCGTGAGGTTTCGTCTAACGAAATGATTGGGAAATTAGTCTGTGATTTTAAGGAGTTGTGGGTTGTTCTGTGATTAGATTTGATTCTGAGAGTTTTGTTGTTGTTTATGAATCACAGGTGCTTGTTGCTGTGGAGGTTTGTGATAGATTAGAGATACTATGGATTCTTCTGCTGCTGCTGCTGCACCTAAACCTGTTGTTGATTCACTTACTGTATGTCTCAATTTATGGGGTTTGCTTCTTTCTTTTTCACAAGTTTGGTTCATATCTATTTTTATGTTGTTAAGTGTATTTTTTTTTTTTTTTTTTTTTTTGTGTGTGTGTTGGTAAATGTAAGTTGGGAAAGCGTTTGTCAGTCAGTACTACCACATTTTGTACAACATGCCTGAGCATCTTCACCGCTTCTATCAAGAGATTAGTAAGGTTGGGCGTGTTGGACAGGACGGAGTTATGCGCGATTTCTCTACCTTGGAGGTAAATGTTGTCAGTAGTTTTAGTTGGGGTTTGGTTGAATGAGACTATTCTTTTTTATTTCATTGTGTTAGGATTAGTCCATTTACTCGTGTAAACAAACATGAGTGTCAATTGGTTGGTTGAAACTGGATGCGGTTTTAAGTAATTCTCTTTAAGTTGGTCTCATTTGATGCTTATTCTTTGAGCAGGGTATAGGTGAGGAGCTTAAGTCACTGACTTGTGGAAATTTCAGTTCCGCTGAGATTACCAGTTATGATACCCAAGAGTCTCACAGTGGGGGTTTCCTCCTTGTCGTTACTGGATACTTCACTCAAAACGAGACATTGAGGAGGAAATTCACCCAGACTTTCTTCCTTGCTCCGCAAGAAAATGGGTTCTTTGTTCTGAATGACATCTTCAGATTTGTGAATGACGATGCTAAGAATAATGTTCCAGAGGCCATAGATGGGCAAGTTGTTTCTGGGAAGGACTCTACAAGACCCAGTCTTATTAATGGTAAGTTAAAATTACACTCATTATCCATCACTTCTTTTTTGAACTTCTTCCAATGCACAGTATATTGCAATCCTTTTCTTAAACTTAAGCTCCTACAGGCAATAAGGGCTCTGAGCAAGCTGCATGTGTTTCAGCGAACCCTGTTTGTACGGAAGTGTCTAAACCCTTGAGTAATGAGAATGCTAAGGATAATGTTCCAGTACCTGAGATTGTTAATGAAGAAGTTCCACAGATTGAGATAACTTGCAAAAGAGTTGCAGAGGAGTCACTGAAATGTTATGACCAAGATGATGGGCTCGAAAATGTTCCCAAGAAATCGTATGCCTCTGTGGTAAGTAGTCATCTAAGAGGATTCTCAACTTTGTTACACCTTATTTTAGGGTTTACTATATCACTTTTGAAGTTTTCTATATATAATTGATGACTTTCATAACAGTTAAAGGTAACGAAGACTAAATCTGGAGTTTCAGCTGTCTCTTCATTGTCTCCGAAGCAGATACAGAAAGACCAAGAACATCAAGCGCCTTCAGATCCTTCTCGAGGCCAGATACTCAACGACCAAGGAAAACAAGCATTTTTAGATCCTTCTCCAGTGATAGAATCTGATACAGTTTCTGAGTTTGTTGATGCTGCTGACAATGGGCACAGTCAGGAAGGTAGGAGTTCACAGAATAGCTGAACCTCAAGTTTTCAGTTATTTCTTCGTCTATTTTCCCTTATCTGTTCATTACATGGTTTTATTCTCTTTTTTTTGTCTTTTCATTAGTGGTAGCTGAGGGTACATCTATTTATGTGAGACATCTTCCTGCAAACGCCAACATTGACATGCTTGAGGCTGAATTCAAGCAATTTGGAGCTATTATCAATGGTGGAATTCAAGTTATAGGCCAAAGGGTAAGATTGACCAATTAACTTAAAGTATTGGAAGCTTTCTCCCGGGGATAATGAAACACTTATCTTACATAGAGTTTTTTTTCTTAAACGAATGATAGTTTACTGTATGACTGGCAGGGACTTGGTTATCCTTATGGTTTTGTTGAGTTTGAGGAGGCAGATGCTGCTCAGAGAGCAATAGAGGTACATATTCTAACCTGTAATATAATTTTCACATTCTTGTTTTAGCATAATAGAAAACCAATATCAGCGTCAGGTGTCTTAACCTTAAATTGATGTATATATGAAATCATCTTAATGATGCAGGCTTCACCTGTGAGAATTGGTGGACAGAGAGCTTTTGTGGAGGAGAAGCTATCCACATCAAGAGGTGAGTTGGTCTAGGTAGCAAAACTTTGATATGGTAATGTAAAGAAGAGGAGGATGATTTTTTTGTTTGTTTGCTTAAGTAAACAGGTCACAGAGGAAGTGGATACGGAAACAGAAACGTGGCAGTGAGAGGATGAGGAGGTTATGGATATGGCTACGATTACAGGAGGGGAGGTGGAGGAGGAGGAAGGTCTTTTAACCGTAGAGGCAATGAGTACGTCGCCAGCATCAACTCATACTAAACCGGATTGGCTTCTTTTGTGGTAAACCGGATAAAAATGATTCTTGGAACGGTAGTAAAAGGACTGATTTGGTAGATAAAAAAGATGAATGATATGTTGTTGTCTCTCGGGTATTATAATTAGAAGAAAAGAAAAATATTTGTCGGGGTATGAAGGCGGAAGGCTTATTTTGTAAGACGTTTTAAATGCGACTACTATTAATATCATGTGAAGGTTCTAGACTTAAATATGTTCGGAGGCTTTTTTTTGTTTTTTCCATCCGATTCTGAACGTGTGGTACCAAAAGCGTGTGCGTGTTGGGACCATGTAATATTTTTATAAGGACGGATCCTTCTTTGACCAGACTTAAAGACTGTTTGCGTCCCTGACGACAAAACTTTATATTCTTTAGTACGCTCTTGTCATATAGTGTTTTTATTCGGGACTTCTCTGTTGGTCAACTATTTGTAAATAAACTAAAAATACTCATTCTTGGAATACATTAAAGTAGCAAAAAATAATGAGAAATTTGGTGAAATGGCAAGATTCGCTGAACCTTTAAAGTTTAAACACATAGCACATGATATACTGGTGCAAGGTTGGATAAGTCTCTTCAGATTCCACCCAGTTTCAGGATGAACCATGGAATTTACCAGGGTGTACCATAGGCTACTACTATATATCGACGGGTGATGATCAAGATTAAATCCAAGAGGATCTTTGGCCAATAGAAATCTGAACATTTAGAGACTTACCCATGATTAAATGGGATTATTGAAGTGGCCAAGTCCTGGTCGGAGTTGGGATGATCAGGGTAAAACGTTTGATTGTGCTTCCCTAAGATTAATTTGAGACCGAGTCACGATCCGTTGATGAATCAAGATAGACTATTGAACAAAAGCAAGAAGAATAATTGCACGACGCACTTCATTTGACATAACATGGAGCAAGTAGCTACGAACTAAATAATGAGTTCTATGAATTTGGCCGAAATCAGACCATTAAAATACACTCTGGTTAAGGTCAAGAAGTGGCATGAACAGGAAAAAAACTCTCCACCGCCATAAACCCGGATTGGGGTCTTTCAATCAGTTGTGCGGCTGTTTACAAGAACACGACTTGGGTCTTCTCTTAGGCTATAGAGAACAGTATCGAGTGGTATTAGCCAACCAGAAGGGGCAATATCCATCTTTCTAATATTTGACATGTCACCAGAATCATGCATCCGGTAGAAAGAAATGAACTAACCTTAATGATCACCATTCAGCACTACAGTTCAATACTACTCACCCCATGACTAGAAGATTCAAAAGTTAGCGGTTGGAGACTTGGTGTTCTTGGAATGTTTGTAATCAATGGTTTACTCAGCAATTACACCTACCATTATAAAATTCCTAATCACTCATCAGTTAGAACTACTGTGGACTATGGCGGAATTTAATTGTACAGAACAAGTGAACAACCAATCCAAAGGATCAAAAAATCTATAATGCATACACCATTTAACATCCCTCACAAATAAGGAAAGCTAAACCACCACCACTTCACTAGATTGGCCTATAAATCTAGCTACCAGTTCTCGGTATTATCACCAACCAAAATGAGAAAGACCAACACTCAAGCCAAGCTCCTTCTGGCACTATTTTTGATGGCACTTCTACTATCAGTTGCTGAAGGAGGGAGGTATGTACCTGAGAACCAGAGTGAGGTTCGCCAATAACCACTCTCGGGTTGGTTTGGTTTTCCACACTAAGGCTGGCCCTTTCATAAAGGATGGTATGGTCATTTCCCTCTCAAAGCTGGCCTCAGCAACCAGAACCTTGTGCCCGCATCTCAGACTACAGGTGATCCCAGTATAGCTGCATCCACCGGGTTTTCATGACAAGGCGATGGTGCATAGTGCAGACTACTACAAGGTGACCTTGAGGTGTAATTAAATAAGGCAGAGCAATAGAGAATTGATTGAAACCCATGTCTATTAGCTTCTGTAATCAATCTTTTTGCGACCATAGTGTAGTATAGTCTCAGACTCTCAATGCATGGAGTTCTAATAATTGTCCCTCTAATTCCTACTATCTGCTCATACTGACACACACATATACTTGATGTATTTATCAGCAAACCGAACTGAGATACACAACATAATTAAGAATGTACAGTATGTCGAAATTTAAGTTAAGATCCAATATTTTTTTCTTTCATATATCTTTTTCATCAATTAAGAGAAAATAGTATCGACTGAGAGGTTTGCAGATACCTAAATTACATATAACAGCAACTAAAAACAAAGAGTTATTACCAATGATATCCATCAAATGATAGGGCCTTCTTGATAACTGAATATTTCTCATCCTAAAATACAAAGTCACTGAAGTCCCTTTCAATGTTCCGAAGTGAGTATGAGAACAGTCTGACAAATGATTAGACCTGCGAGAGTAGAAACCAAATTCCCGTTTACTTAATAAGATCTTGTAATTGATACAATCGTAGATGAAAAACAATCATTTGTTAGACTTACAGGGTGGTGGTTGGTGATGTTGCTGTATAAGTCATCTAGTGGCTGGAAGGAATACTCGAATGAGCTCTTTTGCAGTCACCTTTTTCCTGCAAGTAGGGCATTTGGCCTGACGAGATATTGCCGTCTTTATACATCCCTTGCAGAAGATGTGACCGCACTTGGTTGACATCTCCTCTGTGAAGGCGCACATACAGATGGGACATGTGAATTTCGGCTCTTCTGGTGGGGGAGCTGGAGCCTTCGATCTAGACAGTCTCTGCACAATTAAACGAAAATGGTGAGCTAAAACTAAGTAGCATAACTGTACATTACATGCTTTCAGAAAGTCACATCTCTCTTACCGATAACATGTCGACTTCAACGACATTTACAGAGGCATGCTCACAGTCGATGATAGGTTCACTAGAAGGAATCCTTCTGCGTTTGTTGCTCAAGTTGGCAGGCACCCTAGTTGTACCTCCTACAATTACCCATACAAGTAAGAGAAAACTGGTTAGCTATGAACAAACATTCTAAAGCAGCAATCCCTCAACCATCACAGCACAATACAAACACAAACTAAAATCCAACCATCACAGTTGACCTGACTGACCTGACTCTACATCAACCATCAAGGATCTCCGACGTGCATTTCTAGATTTGCTTTTAGCCTGGAATCAAAACAAAACTAAATCAGTGACCTTATACACAAACACATCCCATCAATCACTGAGAAAATAAAAGATAAACAGGGAAGGAACGAAGGAACATACTTCAGCAAAAGCACTTGCGGATGATTCAATAACATCATCTTCGATCGCATCAACATCAATGGGAGTAGGAACAGGCTGAGACTCTACAACAGGAGGCAGGGTGGTAGGAGCCCTAACAGAAGAAGCAGAAGTGCCTTCTTGATCTCCAGGTACAGCATTCAGATCAATCACAGCTTTCCTCCGTCGATTTCCTCGAGGTACGACTCTCACCTCTTGAGTATTCATCTTACAAGCTCAAAGTAACTCAACCTTTGTACCTATTACAAGTTCAGCCCCCAAAAAAAACAATCTTTAGCTTACTACCGTGAGAGGTATTAAACAAAAAAAATTCAAATCTTTACAAGCAAAAGAATAAAATTTTCGTAAATAATCTACGAAATGTAAACTCACAGAAAAAAAAAAAAAATCAAACTTTAGATACGATATTTATGTAATTGCCATAAAAAAAATATCGATTTTATCAAATTGAAATTTCAAAACAAAAAATCAATTTTGACGTGAATTAATCGAAGCTACGAAAGAGGAGAGAGCACAATTGAAAGTAAAGAGAATAACCAAATGACTAAATTCGATAAAACCGAAGATGATCGTTTCGTAATCAAAAAAAAAAAGAGATTAGGATTTTCTGAAAGTGAAGAACCTCTTCTTCGATCAATTCAATTCGACGTTTGGGAAACTCACCGTGAGCCGAATTTTATTGAGAGAAAATCGCCGGAGAGAATTTTGGAACCTAATCAGTTTTTGTGGAATTTAGGGAGAGAGAGAGAGAGAGGAGGAGACACCAAGAGGCCAAGAGGGGATCAGAATTTATCTCGTGTCTTTCTCTCGGAAATTGTATTTTCATACGCCTCTCTTAATGATAATTAATTTTATTTTTTACCAAAACAAAAAGATTATAATAATGAATTATTATTAGAAAAAGACCTTTAACTCTTTATATTTTTTTTGGTTATAATTTATTCATTCATGTCTGGATCCAACTACACAAAAATAAAAGAAAAATCTATTTATTCTATTTTGAATAGATTTAATTTGAAGTATCCAATTTTATTTTTATTTATTTCCAATTCTTCTTCTCAAAATCTATTTAGGAAGTTTCAAATTGGATTTGAATTAACAAATAACACCTGTAGATTTTAAAGATCAATGCAAAATTATGAGGTTTTTAAATGCATATATGTGGATTTTCAAATGCATTTTAAAGTATTTTGGGTGATAACTATGGATTTCAATGTTAATTAGTAATATATATATATATAAATACTACACTCGAAATACTAAACTTTATCTCCTAAAAACAATATCTTATATGTAAGATAATGCAAATCTAAAAAAAATTCTTAAAATTAATTTAACACATTTTAATTATGTAAAAGACTAGGTTGCAATATATGTATATACATAATAAAACACCAAACATAAAACCTATATCAAAAGGAATATTTGAAATAACACAAATTCAAAACATAAATATTAAATAGTTGAACTAAAACACTAATGATATTATATATTTATATTGTATTATGGATATATATTTTCAAATTATTTTATTTATTCAGTTTCTACTCTAAAAAAGGTTTTCGTCGTATTTCCAAAATGGAAACGGAGTTTCCATCATGTTTCTAAACAAAGATTTCTATAAATCATGTTTCCGTAATTCCACGAGTTTCCATTTCTGAAACGTTTCAGAAACTAGAAACATACCTTAAAAAAAGTTTCCATGTAACATAGGTAAAAGATGGTAAAAACGAAAATAGCCAAAAATGGATATTTTAAAAAATTGTATATACAAAACGTATTTCTATCAATTTTTCTTCATGTTTTGACATGTTCATTTATAACATAGTCAAAATCTATTGAACTCCTGACTTACTTTTTACTGTTCGTCCATATATAATTTTTTTGTCGACTTGTATAACTCATGGTATACTTACTATAAACAATACAGCTCCAAACGACATCGTTTCTGATAAAGGCTCAGAAGAATCCAGATCCAGCTCAAGTCCATCAGCTTCAGAGTCCAATTCACGCCAACGGTTACCTGTAACAGAAGACAAAGACATAACAGACAAAGTCAGAGGTTTAGCATTTGTTGCAGGTGACAATAACAAAGGATTAGCAGAAGCTGCAGGAGGTCCGAAAGTGACATTACATAATAGGTTTGAGCTTCTGGGATCATGTAATACAACTGACCAAGAGTAGAAGGATCTAGACTCTAGGTTAACATTGTATCACTATAAAAGCACAATGCCTTTGTAAGAGAACGTCAAGGTTCAAGAAATAAGAAAACAAAACAAATTTCTATTTCTCTCTATCTTCTTCATGGTATCAGAGCCATGGATGGAACCATGGACCTTTACTATACACTTTCGTTACACATCTCAAATTGTGTTACCTTAAAGCTCACTGAGCAAAAATACATTACCTGGAAATCTCAGTTCGAATCATTCCTCAAAACTCAAGATCTACTTGGATTTGTTAATGGCGCTCTCAAACCACCGAAGGAGAAGATACATGTCCGCAATAACAAAGACGGCAAGGTTGAAGACGTTCTCAATCTTGACTTTGAGAGTTGGTCCAGATCTCACCAAGTCGTTAAGGCGTGGCTGCTTGGCTCAATGACTGAGAATGTTCTTCGTTTGGTAGTTGGCTCGGCAACAGCTCAAGAGGTATGGGATACTCTGATTTCTCACTTTAATCGCACCTCTTCCTCTAGGTTGTTTGAACTGCAACAACTGCTAATCCTCTGAAGCTGATGGGCTTGAGCTGATGGGCACAGTTGCAGGTAACAGTTGGCGTGAATTGGACTCTGAAGCTGATGGGCTTGAGCTGGACTTGAATTCTTCTGGGCCTTTATCAGAAACGATGCCGTTTGGAGCTGTATTGTTTGTGCCAAAACTCTGAAAAGTTAGACAAGAATATGTCTGATTATCTTAGGAGTATTAAAGATATTTGCGATCAGTTAGCATCTATTGGTGATCCTGTTAGTGAAAAGATGAACATTTTTGCTGCTTTAAGAGGTCTGAGTCATGATTATGAGCCAACACTTACTGTTATTAAATTTTCAATGGATCGAAGTCCTCAACCAACTTATGAAAATGTGATTTCTCGCCTAACTAGTTATGAGGATCGACTTCAAGGCTACTCAACCTCTCCTGATGTTTCTCCACATCTCGCCTTTTCACACCATGAGGTCGTCAAACTTCTTAGGCAGAGGACGTGGCAACAGAGGTAGAGGACGTGGTAACGACTACTCAACCAGAGGACGTGGCTTCCATCAACAATTCTCAGGCTCACCTCAGTTCTCAGCCTCTCCTCAGTTTTCAAGCTCTCCTCACGGTCCCAATAAACCGGAGTTGCCAGTCTGTCAGATCTGCAGTAAACGAGGACACAATGCTCTGGACTGTTGGTATCGCTTTGATGAAGAGTATCAAAAACCAGAAGTTGCAGTTGCAGCTTTCTCTGCTCTTCACATCACTGATGTAACTGACGACAGTGCTTGGTATCCAGATTCAGGGGCGACAGCTCATATTACCAACAACACTCAACGTCTGCAGAAAGCTCAGCCTTACACCGGAAATGATACAGTCATGGCAAGTGATGGTAACTTCCTTCCCATTACTCACATTGGTTCATCAAATCTACTTTCTACTTCAGGTAATCTCCCTTTAAAAGATGTTTTGGTTTGTCCTGCAATAGTGATATCTCTGTTGTCATATTCAAAGCTGACTAAGGATTATCCTTGTGCAATTACGTTTGATTTTGATGATGTTCTTATTAAGGATAAGCAAACACGCAAAGTTTTGACAAAGGAAAAGGAAAATGATGGTCTTTACAAACTGGAGGATCGAAAGTTTAAGACGTTCTACTCTACCAGACAAATCCAAACCTCTAATGAAGTTTGGCGTCGAAGATTGGGACATCTTAATGCTCAAGTCCTCCAGCTTCTTTCTGCAAAAAGGCAATTCAAGTTAACAAAAGTACCAGCAACATGTGTGAATCGTGTCGGCTAGGAAAGAGTTCGAAATTGCCATTTATTTCTTCTGATTTTCATGCTTCTAGACCCTTAGAGAGAGTTCATTGTCATCTCTAGGGTCCTTCTCCTATCTCCTCCATTCATGGATTCAGGTTTTATGTAGTCTTTATTAACAACTTTTCAAGATATTGCTGGTTTTATCCTCTTAAGAGAAAATCAGACTTTTGCTCTATATTCATCAAGTATCAGCTTCTTGTTGAAAATCTTCTACAACACAAAATTGGAATTTTCTAGTCTGATGGTGGAGGTGAATTCATAAGTCAAAAGATTTTTGACTCACTTGCAAGAGTCTGGTATACAACACTACATTTCATGTCCTCACACACCATAACAAAATGGGTTGGCAGAAAGGAAACATAGACAACTTATAGAAATGGGTCTCACTCTTATGTTTCAAAGCAAGACACCTCAAAGCTATTGGGTAGAGGCTTTCTTCACTGTCAATTTTCTCTGTAATCTCCTATCGACTACATCTCTTGACAGTGATCGCAGTCCATTTGAAGTTTTGCATGGTAAAGCTCCAGAATACTCAGCTTTACGCACCTTTGGATGTGCTCAGACCATATGCCTTAAATAAGTTTGATCCACGATCTCTCAAGTGTATTTTTCTGGGTTACACAGAAAAATACAAGGGATATCGTTGTTATTATCCTCCCACTGGCTGTGTATACTTAAGTCGGCATGTCATATTTGATGAAGCATCGTTCCCATTTGCAGACACATATGCCTCTCTACAACACTTTGTTCCCACACCTCTGTACACGACATGGATTAAAAGCTCCTGCAGTGGTTCTCCTTCTTCTCGAGTTTCTGAACACATTTCTTCAAGTGAAGCTCCAATATCTGCAGACTCTGCACACATTTTTTCCGATTCAGATCAAGTATCAGCAAATTCTGCTCCAGCTCAAGTATCAGAAGACTCTGTACCTGTCTTACCAGATATCATGTCACCTCCTACAATGTTAGTGGTTTGTCTTGATCCTCGCGTTCCAGATGAAATTTCACCTGATTGTTCAGCTAACAGTGATGAGGAATGTACTAAGTGTAAGACAAGCTTAGATCTTGTTCCTATAGGCAACAACGTTCTCTCATCACCGCTTCAGCTGACTACATCCGGTGCTACAGATCAACCTGCAACATCCACTGTCGAGCTCCAACTGGCCTCTAATCATCCAATGATCACAAGATTAAAATCAGGTATTAGTATGCCAAATCAGAGGTATGCTCTCCTCTCTCACAAAGTGTCTCATCCAATGCCTAAAACAGTGACTGAGGCTTTGAAGGATGAACGCTGGACAGCTGCTATGGGTGAAGAAATGGGTAATTGTAAAGCAACAATAACATGGTCTCTCATTCCTCCCTCACCCGATATGCATGTGCTTGGTTCAAAATGGGGTTTTCGAGTTAAACTTCATGCAAATGGATCCTTAGACAAATACAAAGCTAGACTGGTAGCTCAAGGTTATAACCAAGAAGAAGGTATTGACTATCTTGAAACTTACAGTCCGGTTGTTCGCACTCCTACAGTTCGAGCAGTTCTTCATATTGCTACTCTTCTAAATTGGGAACTAAAACAAATGGATGTCCAAAATGCTTTCCTCCATGGGGACCTTACTGAAACTGTTTACATGAAGAAACCTGCAGGTTTTCTGGAGGAAGAACATCCTGATTATGTATGCTTATTGCATAAGTCTCTCTATGGGCTTAAACAAGCTCCAAGAGCCTGGTTTGATAAGTTAAACAATTTTTTGCTTGAATTTGGTTTCTTTTGTAGCATCCCAGATCCTTCTCTCTTCATGTGTGCTAAAGGTGGTGATGTTATCTTCTTGCTGCTATATGTTGATGACATGGTGATTACTGAGAACTCCTCTAGTCTCCTCAACCATCTTCTAGAAGAGCTCAATCAACGGTTTCAAATTAAGGATCTGGGTCAACTGCACTATTTTCTAGGAATTCAGGCTCCATTCCATCCAAATGGTTTGTTTCTCTCTCAGCAAAAGTATGTTGAGGATCTTCTCGTTGCTGCAGCTATGTCTAATTGTTCTGCAGTTGCCACACCATTACCACAACAGCTCAACAAAGCTCCCAATCAAGACAAACTCTTTGAGAATCCTAAATACTTCAGAAGTCTAGCTGGAAAGCTGCAATATCTGACTCTTACTAGACCAAATATCCAATTCTCTGTCAACTATGTGTTTCAGAAGATGCATGCTCCTACTGTTTCTGATTCCCAGCTCCTCAAACGGATACTCCGATACATCAAAGGCACTACTATGATTGGGATCTCCTTTAGCAACACCATAAATTGTAAATTGAGAGTCTTCAGTGACAGCGACTACAATGGTTGCAACACTACCAGCTGCTCCACTGGTGGTTTCTGCACGTTTCTCGGTGATAAAATTATTTCATGGTCCTCTCGTAAACAACCTACGGTCTCTAAAAGCTCTACAGAAGCAAAATATCAAGCCATGTCCAAAGCTGCTTCTGAGATCACTTGGCTTGTGAACCTCCTTCGTAGTTTTGGTGTTCCTCAGTTTGAAAAACCAGAGTTGTTCTGCGACAATCTCTTCGCTGTGTACCTCACTGCAAATCCAAGTTTTCATGCTCACACTAAGCACTTTGCTACCCACTATCATTACGTTCGTGAGAAAGTTGCGTTTGGAAACCTCATCGTCAATCACATCTCCGCTGATTACCAAATCGCAGATGTCTTCACCAAATCCCTTCCGCAGGGTCCCTTTGAAGCATTGCGACTCAAATTTGGTGTCGTTGTTCCACCCACTCCAAGTTTGCGGGGGAGTATAAACAATACAGGTCCAAACAACATCGTTTCTGATAAAGGCCCAGAAGAATTCAGGTCCAGCTCAAGCCCATCAGCTTCAGAGTCCAATTCACGCCAACGGTTACCTGCAACATAAGAAAAAGACAGAACAGACAAAGACAGAGGTTTAATAGTTGTTGTAGGTGACAAGAACAGAGGATTAGCAGAAGCTGCAGGAGGTCCGAAAGTGACATTACAAAATAGGTTTGAGCTTCTGGGATCATGTGATACAGCTGGCCAAGAGTAGAAGGATCTAGACTCTAGATTAACATTGTATCACTATAAAAGCACAATGCCTTTGTAAGAGAACGTCAAGGTTGAAGAAATAAGAAAACAAAACATATTTCTATTTCTCTCTATCTTCTTCACTTACTTCATTTTACATTTACTTATTAGGATCGAGTTTTTATCGCTAACCATCCTAAGTTAGACTGAAGTCGTTTTTATCGCTAACCATCCTAAGTTAGATTGAAGGTTAGCTGAAGCTATTATTCATGTAGAAAGCAATCCAAGGGACCCTCCTTAGTATTTGTCCAAAAAGGGACCTTCTTTAGTAAAGAAGCTCTGTCCAACTTGACTCAAAACACTTGTCTGCCTCTGCCGGTTATAATTTTATCCACAATATATAGAAACCATTGCCGGCCATTGAGCAGCTCTGAAGCTGAAAATCTTCAATATCCGTCTTGAATTTGATTGTAAGAGCTTGGTCCAAGCTATCAACTCTACAACACGTACTGTTGCCAGAAATTTATAACATCCGATCCTCGTTGACATCAAAATCAGCATTCTATCGTTTAAAAATCTTTCTCCTGACTCAGTTGCAAAACTTACTCTTTCGATGTACGCATCAAACTTTGCATAAGGTTTTATATAAGTTGGGTTGATCACAAAACAAAAATATATAAATAATATGCGCTCACCAGTAAGAACAAAACAAATTGCTAGGGTAAGTAACATAATCATTTAGCAAAAACCACTTCCTTGTGTCTCCATAAGACTGACTGAAAAAAATCAAAAGAAACCACGCATACGAAAGAGAAGGAAAGGGTCTTCTTCAATAGCTTCCCTTTCGGCTCCATGAGGGGAAGCAACAACCCTGCAAATGACAGTTTACAATTGACGTCAACTTAAATATGATGGATATAGTCACAATTTGAAATTTTGAATGATGATTCGTTTATTATGAGCTTAAAATAATATTATTAGAACTTTGAGAGATGGAAATACCCTTGGTATCCATATAGTTTTCAGAAAATTAAAAACATGGAACCTAATTGAATTACCAAACATTCCACAAATGATCCTGCTTCCCCCCTTCATTTACTATTTGCAGAGAAAGGGATTACTACTAGCTAAGACAAATATTTAAGATAATAATAACACATAATCTTTCTTTTTTGGATAAGAATCAGGCCATGTAACTTAGTCTTTACCCAAACATTTCGACTAGATCTCGCAGAGAAAGTGAGAAACAACTTAAGAAATGTTGTATTCTTTTAGTTCCCTGATATATTTTTTTCTACAAAGTATACATCTTATATATATGAAATATCATTCTAAGTTTTTAACCAAAGAAAATGTGAAAAATAACATTACTAGTCTAATATGGGAAACATAAGAAGATATATTCTTAGCTAGCGTTAATATTCGATATCTTTTCCGTTTACAAGCTAACGACATAATCCTACAGCAATTTAGTCGTGGGACTCTTGTTCTTTGGTCTTTTGTAATAGAATGGATAACACATTAATTAGTTTGTCCCTGTATTTGTCAAATTAATTTTATAACCAAGTCTTTCATGGAAATATTATAAAGGAGAATAAGTATTTGTGATCTCTACTTTTGATGTGTGGCTGTACTTTCTAATTCTCGTGAATTTTGTTCAAATATTCCTGTGAAAATATAGAAATAAATAAAAGAATAGTTACCTTGGGACTAGTAGAAGGTAATGGTTGGTGGTGTTGGTCGTTGATGGGTCGAGTCGGGGTGCTATGATCGGTTCCATTATAAGATCTCGCATGGTTTCTATCTTCTTTCACTTTGTCAAAAATGAGTGTGTAACTCTGATTCTCCATGTTCGAACCCGATCCAGGAAACGGTGGAATAGTCGCCACCTAATTGACAAAAATACACTTGCTTAGCTTATAGTGTATTATGAATTGTGACACATTTTTGTAACAGAAAATGGTGAAAATATCCATACCCTTTCACTACTTTGACCTCTAAGATTGCGTATCGGCCGCACCGGGACATGATCACGTGGTTGCCGCCTATTTGTTTCCGATGGATTTCCGAGTGATCTGCCTCCTCCACCGTATGATTGATGGTTGTACGTTTCTTGTGTGGACGGAGCTCTAACTCTGTTGTTTCTTTCATTGTGTGCAGGAGACGGTCTGAATTCGTTGTCTTCTCTGCTACTAAATCTTTCCTGCCTAGGTCTTACATTGTGGTTTTGTGGTTGGTCGTGCCTAGAATTTCGATTCTGTGCAAGGCTTGGATTCATTTCTGGATATTCATTCGGGTTAGAAACGTTCATACTCTTCTTGCTCTTGCTCGCTTTTTCGAACACGACGGTGAATGGAGCATCTTCGGTCCAGTCTCCGAATTTGGGCACGTGTGGACGATTCTATAACCACAATAAAACATTTGCAAGAAAAAAGAAACACAAGTATTGTTAGAAAGCTCATATTACACAGTACCATATGTTTGAGAGTTATGGACCATATATAGTATACGGTATATATAAAGGGTTGGTTCAGCCTGAAACTTTTTATGGTAAAATGTTAAAGCTATAATAAACCTTAAGGTGGAGGAATTAACAGACAACTCCGTAGAAGCTAGTACCGAAACCATATATTGATGTTAAGAAGACGACCATATGAGAATTTGAAATTTATACGAGAAAATGAAGAAAAAAAAAAAGTGAAATATGTCAATAGAGTCAAACATAAGAGACTCTTATGACGATACTGCAGAAACTACAAGTCTTAAAATGTTTATAGGATCCATAATCCATTTGTAGGTAAAGTATCCAAATATATTTGGTAACTCTCTATTCACATAGAGTAAAACTCGGAGATAGAGGGTAGAATAAAAACAAACAATTATAGAAGAAAAGTTTTAAGATATCAACATAAACAAAAAAAAGAAAGACTTACTGCCATATTTCTGAATCTCCAGCAGCCAGAAATGAAGAATTGCTTCAATGGCCCTGAAACAAAGAGAGGTTATTGAGAAAGAGGTAAGAGACGTGTATACACGAAAGGCGTTGACAATTCATATAGTCGTTGACTTGTCTTTTCTTGTGATTGCGTAGAACGACGACTTCTTCTACGGCGTTGATTGGTCTTCCTTTGCATCCTTAATGATTAACGAATACTTCCAACGAACGAGTAACAACACACGCCTCATGCTTGTTTTTATATAAAAAATAAAATAATTGGATACTAGGTATTATCCGATCACACAAAATTATAGTTAATTGGGATCTAATTACCTAATTGACTCTTAAGTTTTGACCATAAGAAAAAAAAGAAAATTTGGAGAGGCGATTGATAACCTACTAAGAGATCCCTAAACACATGAAACAAATCTTTCACCTTTTTCTCTCCACAAATGTCTTCAAAAGTCTTACAAGGGTTTTTCACGTTCTAGAGAGCTTTTCACGTTCTAACTTTTTAAGTCTCACCTTCCTTTACATTGACTAATAACTTTCCTAAAATCAAGAATAAATATTCAATTTAAATTTATTTTTTGTTAAACTAATATTTCTTAATCCTATTAAATCTTCGTAAATATCTTCAAACTTCATTTTTCTTTGTGTTTCACCTCCAAGTAATAACCCAAAACGGAACTCAAATATATCTTCATAAATCTTTGAAACCGAAACATGAAGACAAAATCAACAAACCTCTGATGCTCTTTTGTAGGATATAAGCTTTTGAATACATCAAATGTCTACTACTTTTGCCTTCTTGAAAGATGTTCGACCCTACAAAACCGCATGGAGGGTCCAAGTGAAGGTCATCCATTCATGGCGTCAATATACCCAAAACACTGGTGAAACGTTAGAGTTGGTTTTGTCAGAGTCAATGGTAAGAATAATTTTAAATACAATTGTACAAATGATATAAAACGAGATACAAGACTTTTCTATTACTAATGCATCTTTTGGGTTTCATTATTTTAGAGTAAGATTCATGCATCAGTGAAGAAGGACTTGGTTTTCAAGTATGTGAATAGGCTCCCTATTGGTAATTGGTCAATTAAGACCAACCACACTTTTGTACAAGATGTCATTCATCAATGGAACAATGGTCATGGACAGTGACCCTGTGTCTGATTCTAGCTTCATGACATTGGCTAAGTTTCAGAACATCCAAAGTGGGGAAGTTAATCCCTACATATTGGTTGGTAAGTATCTATTTACAATTGTTTTAATAAAAATTCTATCTATTTATATTATTCATTATACAGAGGTTATTGGTCAAATTGTGAGTGTGGGTGAATTGGAGGAACTCGAAGCCAATAATAAGCCTAATAAAAACTTGCTTTTGAGCTTTGGGACGAAACGTAAGCATTTTCTGCTAATACAACTATATGAAATGTATGTAAATATAACCTCTGAAATAACTAATCCGACTTACTTATTTTATGTGATAGAGATGAGAGAATGTCATGTACTTTGTGGGGTTCCTTTGCCGAGCACGTTTTTAAATCCTGTCAAGACTCTGATGGAAGCATCATCATCTGTGTTCTCAGATTTGTTAAGATCAAATCCTACAAGGGTACAAAAATTGTATTATTACAAATTATTTATTATTTAATACGAATTCTTCTTTTACTTATGATTTTACCAAATCAGGTGTAAATTTTTTGTCTAATTCGTATGATGCTTCTCAAGTCCATGTGAACCCAATATTCCATGAAATTGATGTTTTCAGACAAGCGGACGATTATCTATAATTACCATTTCATTTTATTTTTTGCATAGGAATATTGCTTATGTTGCTTAGGAATATTGATCCCAAAGGTGGGCTGTGTAATGAAACTAGGCTTCAGATTACTCAACTTGCTAATCACATTGTAATAATAGGAGACATAAGTGGTGACATAGTTTTATTCCCTAACATAAATCTAACACCTTCAGATACTAAACTGCCATTCAAGATGCGTACAAGACAGTTTCCACTGTATGTTGCATTTGCTATGACCATCAATAAGAGTCAGACACAGTCTATAGAGAAAGTAGGACTTTACTTGCCTAAACATGTGTTCTCTCATGGCCAACTAATAGTTGTATTGTCTAGGGTTACATCAAAAAAGGTTTGAGAATACTAGTACTAAACAAAGAAGAAAAGATTCAGAAGCAAACAACTAATGTTGTTTTCAAGGAGGTTTTCCAAAACAGACAATGAGTTAGCAACCTCTCCAAAGGTAAACTTGACCCACCTTATATTACTAGCTACTTCATTTCTTGGTTGGAAACACAAAGAACAATGGCTTTCATATAATTAGTATGTTTTATTAAAAATGTTGGTGCCTCATTCTCAATAAGGCCACTGATTCGAGACCTATGAATCAAGCATATCAGAATCGATATTGTTTATATTGTTTATCTATATGTTTACAGCCATTAATATCCATAATTGTAATTATCATAGTCTAAAATATCGAATTAATAAGGGTCTTAGTAATCAAATGAAACAAAAAAAGGTACTATTACAAATTATATATTATTGTGGTCACTTCACAACATTCTCATTATAATGAGAAATTGTTTTGCTATATTTGAGTAAATGATAAATTAGATTTAAATTTTTGGGTAAATGATAAATTGTTGTTTTGGTTCCTTACATCATATACATCATACATTAGAGTATATAACTTTTACAGATGAAATACTTTTATAATATTTTATGTAGATTTCTATTTCTACTACTAAAATGATCAAATTGAATTATCTATTCTTTTATCCAAACTCATTTCACAAATATATGATTTTTTTGTAATCTCTTATCAAATAAAAATATAGCATATTCCAATCTATTAAAATTGTATATATATATCAATGAATATTCTCTCGTGGTGTAGTGCAGATCCGATCATGGTATATATATAGCAGTGTTCAAGAAAGCGGTCTAGGCGCTAGGCGCTCAGTAGACGCCTAGATGACCGCCTGAACCGCTTAAAATTACATAAATTTTATTTTAATATTTATTTTTGATTTTTAACTACATATATTTAAATTATTAAATTTTATATCTGTATACGTAATTATAAACATTTATATGTTGTTAATATAACTTAAATAAATGTATTTTTCTTACTTTTGTTTATAATTTATAATTTATTTTTATTTTTCTAACATATATTTTGATATACTTTTATATGTATAATATTTTATGTTGTAAACGCCTAAACCGCTTTAAAACCGTCTAGGCCCCAACTAAGCGTTCTAGGCGCTAGGCGCTAGGTCACCGTCCAGATACCGCATAACGCTTTCTTGAACACTGATATATAGTCAATCTATAATTTTAGTTTCTCAACATGCCCCTCAATGGTAAAAAGACAATATTACCCTTAATGAAGGTTGTTTTCGACTGTTTTAGGTTAAATATAATTAAACCAGTAAGTGTTCAACGAAAAACACAGTAGAGCTCCATGCGCACGCGCGCGCCCAGGGTTTGAATCCTACTATGCGGGGTGTAACTGGTGCAACTAGGGGATATCTGGTACAACTAGGAGGCTAATAGGTACAACTAGAATGTTCAATTGTCTTTTAAAAATTCTTAGAGGGGTAGTTTCGTCCTTTCATTAGAAAAGAGATAGTGAAAATAAGTGGAGGCACAGGAGAATTAAATCCAGAGACCATTGATAAATTTTATTATAAAAAAACAAACTGTTCATAAAAGAAAAATCATGAGAAGAAAAAAATTAATGCAACTTACTTATTGCAAAAAAAAAAAATTGAATAATTAATTTTCATCAAAAAAAAAATTAATTATTCAATTTTTTTCAAGACAAAAGAACGAAGAAAAACAGAGATGCAACTCACCAATTGCATCGTCATCTCATCTCTCTTAAAAGTAAATCAAAAACGACAAAATTGCGTATGTTGCTTTTACAAAGGGCATCAGACGCATCGTCCGTTCTAAAGTTTAGACTGTAGAGTAGAGTTCACTCTTAATCCTTAAGTTTTACATAATTAGCACACAACCATTAATCATAACCATTGATCTCCCCTTCTCTCTCCCTCTCTCCTTCTACCTTTTATGCTTTCTACTGAACTTTTCTCAAATCCTTCTTCACTCTTCACTTTTCACTCTTCTTCTTCGATTTCTTAGCTTTAATTCTTCTCTTAGTCCTCTCCAATTTATGATTTCTTGGTGGTATCAAGAATGAGTGACCGAGTTCTTGAAAAAGCAAATGGGTTTTAGATAACTTGATGCTTTCTCCGATCTGGGTTTTGGTTTTATTTTCATACCCAAGTAGCCAAAACTAGAAGACAAGAGTTAGAAATTCGGGGTTTAAGGTTTTACATTCTTGGCGAATTGTGTTAAAGGAACAAACTTTAAGGGAAAATTTCAGAACATGATTCAGTTACTGTTTCTGGTTCTATTTGTGGAAGGTGTGATTGCATTCTTACTGTTGATAAAGATTGGTCCTTTGAGAGAGCTTGTGATTAAAAGCCTTGACCAGATGAAGATGGGTAAAGGTCCTGCCACTGTGAAAACCATAGCTGGAACTATGTCTGTTATTCTCTTCTCTAATCTCATGAGCATTGTCAAGATCCAGAACAAGGGTTCAAAGCTTGGCACTATGTCTCCTATGGATCAGGTTCTTTGGAGAACACACTTGCTTGAAGCTTCTTTAATGGGTCAGTTTCTCTCTTTTGGATTAAAAAGTTGAACTATAGTGTTTTGTTGATTGATTGTTGTCTTATCTGTTGGCTTCTAGATTTGTTTGTTGCTATGGTTTCTGAATAAAAGTTGAAATCTTGGCAGGATTGTGTTCTGATGATAATCTAGCTATTGTAGTTATAGGGATGATCTGAAAAATACAATCTCGCAAGCTTAAGTTGTGTGAGCACTTATAAGAGAAGTTTGTGTTGTGATTTAGAGTTTGTACTCTGTATAGAATCACTGTGACTGTATTCATATCACACGTATGAGTATCTCTATAGTTGTAACTGAGGCTATGTTTTGCTAGTGTTTAATAGATTTGGGAAGCTGCCTTCGTAGTTGATAAATTTAGAACCTGAATACTGATCTTGATTTGTGGATTACAATCAAGAATACATGACTATCTAGTTCATAGCTTATAGAATACTAATCGGACCTGATTTGCTTATGTGGTAATTGGGGTTGATGCATTCTCTTATCAAACACTTTATTTGTTATCTTTTTTTCAATTTTGAAAGTGTTGAGCATTATAACGTGTACATAATGAAATTACATTTGAAGCTAAGAACCTTAATGATGATTGTTGCAGGAGTCGTACTTTTTCTCGGCTTCATAATTGACAGAATGCATCATTACCTAAGAAAGCTAATCAATTTAAGAAGGAATGTTGGGTCATCAAAAGAAGAACTTGAAGAGCTCCAGAAAGAAAGAACCGAACTGAAGGAGAAAGAGGAGAAAGCATCCAAGGAAATCAAGAAGCTTCAAGAAATTTTTTCATCTATTCTAGAGAGACTTAAGAAAGCAGAAACTGAGTTGAAAGAGAAAGAGAAGAAACTTGAAACCGCTGAAACCTATGTTGAGGCACTTCAGAAACAGTCTGCAGAGCTGCTTCTAGAGTATGATAGATTGCTCGAAGATAACTAACATCTCCAAAGCCAAATCTTGGGGAAAACGAAGAGCTGATGTTAAGATTTCTCTGGTGTCATTAAACAGTGGTGAAGAAGAGAGTTTATGGAGTATTACTGCAGTTGCATGAATTCTTGCAACATTTTTGCTTTTAGTATATGGAATATATTGTTTGTCTTTTTTTTTTCTTTTTCTTTGTAATATATTGTTTGTCTTTTGAAACTAGTTTGTGCTTCTTCAACTCTTTGGAATGTTTTGTCGACAGTTACATCAAAATCCATGTTGAGAATTGTAAGACTGCCAGGGTCCTATGTCTAATTTTAGTCCATTGATTTACTTTTTTTTTTTAATGGACTTCATGTCCTCTTACTAGGCCTGTGCGCTCATCTCTATCCGACAACCGGTTTACTACGTTTGGGAGATTTTAAAGATTCGTTACCGTCCCTATAAATCACTAAATGATCTTTCCATGTGTTTTTCTTCACTCGCACAGTTCCGACAGTCACTTCCCGAAAGGTCACCCATCCTGAGACTACTCCAGCTCAAACACGTTTAACTCCCCTTAACTGAAAAGATAAGTGCATTTTGGTGACATAGGAATCAATTCTTTTAAACCTCTCTGCATGTTCCTGAAATGGGGTGTCACAATTCACCCCCACTAACAGATCACAATGTCTTTGTTGCGCACCAAAACCATCATCCCCGACGGTGTGAGCCCACTCGACTCCACACTCATCTGGGTTCGGCTCTGATACCACTTGTAACACCCACAACCGTTTTTAAAAAAATATAATAATTAACTAATTCAACTATTGGTCTCATATCCACTAGCTGCTTAACCACAATCAAACCAGACAGCAAAAAAATAACCAACATATACTATTAAACCAATGACCAATAAATAATAAACCAATAATTCAATAACTCAATCCCGCAGAATCAGAAACCAACAATCAGCATCCTAGCAACATTCTATGACTCAACTCTAGCAACTTAACAGAAGGCACACAACACATCAACGAGCCACTAGAACATCCTCCTCTTCATTGCCTTGATTACACGATCATACTTTGCCTTTACATACACCACAATACATATGAGATGCGTGAGTATTTTATAAACACTTAGTGAGGCAATCCTCCCATCTACTGGGCTATACACACAAGCAATTGAGATATATATAACCATCAAACAACAATAAAAAAACAAACAACAAACCAGGACAATTGCATCGACCGACACCAACCCATGCATCGACTGACACCAACTGGGGTTGCATCGACCGATGCAAACTCCTGAAGAAGCAGAATCCATCTCAACAGTCTTGGCTTGGTATCCTTCTTCGAGTAGATGTGTCTCATAGTAACATGGTCGGTATACACTATGACCTTCAAACCCACAAGGTAACTCCTGAATTTTTCGAATGCAAACACAACTGCTAGGAGTTCCTTCTCCGCGGTTGCATACCTTCCTTGAGTCTCGTCCAAGGTGCGACTTGCATAGTAGATGACATGAAGCTTCTTGTCAATTCGATGCCCCAGAACTGCTCCAACTGCGACGTCTGAAGCATCACAAATAATCTCAAATGGGTGGTCCCAATTCAGAGCTTGTACTATGGGTGCTGAAACCAAGGCCTCCTTGATCTTGCTGAAAGCTTTCAGACATGCTACATCAAATTCGAACTTAACCTCCTTGCACAACAACCGTGTCAATGGTCTTGCAATTTTTGAGAAGTCCTTGATAAATCTTCTGTAAAAACCAGCATGTCCCAGAAAACTTCTTATGTCCTTCACTGTCTTAGGCGGTTGAAGCTGAACCATGACCTCAATCTTGGCTTTCTCAACCTCGATTCCTTTCTCTGATATCTTGTGTCCCAGGACAATTCCTTCTTCAACCATGAAATGGCACTTCTCCCAGTTCAGGACTAGGGTCGTCTTCTCACATCGCGTCAATACCCTGCATAAATTTAACAAACATGAGGAGAAAGTGGAACCGTATACAGAGAAGTTGTCCATAAACACTTCCACTGACTCCTCAATCAAATCCGAAAAAATTGATGTCATGCACCTTTGAAAGGTGGCAGGAGCATTGCACAAACCAAATGGCATGCGTCTGTAAGCAAAAGTGCCATAAAGACAAGTAAAGGTTGTCTTTTCCTGATCATTTGGGTGGATAGGGATTTGGAAGAATTCACTATACCCATCAAGGAAACAGTAGTAGTGATGACTGACTTATCTTTCTAACATTTGATCAATGAAAGGCAGAGGAAAATGATCTTTCCTAGATACAACATTCAACTTCCTATAATCAATGCACATCCTATGCATGTAATGGTCCTAGTTGGAATTAAGTCATTTTTTCATTTTTGATTACAGTTATTCCTCTTTTCTTAAGTACACAGTGCACAGGAGATACCCAAGTACTATCAGAGATAAGATAGATAACTCCAGCATCAAGCAGTTTTAGGATTTTTTTCTTTACTACTTCTTTCAGATTAGGGACCAAACTTCTTTGGGGTTCAATGCTAGCATAAGATTCATTTTCAAGATTGATTATATGCATGCAAAGGCTAGGTGAAATACCCTTGATATCATCTAATGAATACCCTATAGCCTTTCTATATTTCTTAAGCTCAGTTACTAGCAACCCCAATTCATCATCACTCAACCTAGCATTCACTATGACAGGATAAGTAAAATTGGTTTCCAGAAAAACATACCAGTCGTCAGCATGGGAGTCTCGAGCGATCACGGTCGAGTGGAAGATCTCACGTTCTGAAGTCTCTGCCTCAACTGAAAATACCTCCTCTGCGTCAGATAGCTGTACTAACTCCTCTGGTCCATCCGTTTCTCCATGGGAGTTTAGCAGATTCTTTTAACAAGTGGTTTCCTCATGCAAGAACTCTTCTTCTCCATCCTTGGTCAAAGCAGTCTTGATATGGTCCTCCTCAGCTAATTCCTCCAACAACTCATCAGCCAACTGATCCATCTCTTCAATATAGAAGACTTGTCCTCCTATTGTTGGTTTCTTCAAAGTATCCTTGATGTCAAACTTCATAGTGAAGTCTTCGCCCAGATTAAGATCAATCTTGCCATTTCTGACATCAATGATGGCTCCAGCAGTTGCCAGGAATGGTCTTCCTAATATCAGAGGATCTTTCGGTTCTTCATCCATCTCCAGAACCTTGCGTCGGTCAATGCAAGCTTGTATCGGTTGATGCGACCTCAGTTGGTGTCGTCAATGCAGTTGTCTGGTTTGTTGTTTGGTTATTGATTGTTGTTTGATGGTTAGAGATATCTCAATCGCTTGTGCGTATAGCCTAGTAGATGGGAGGATTGCCTCACTGAGTGTTTATAAAATACTCACGCATCTCATATGTGTTGTGATGCAGGTAAAGGCAAAGTGTGATCGTGGAATCAAGACGATGAAGAGAAGGATGTTCTAGTGGCTCGTTGTTTGTGGTCTGAATTCTGTTAGGTTGTTAGAGTTGGGTCATTAGAACATTGTTAGGTTGCTGGTTTTATGTTTTATGACTCTGTTGGATTGAATTATTGGTTATTGGTTATTGGTTATTATTTATTGGTCATTGGTTTTAATTTGTTGTGTTGGTTATTTTCCGCTGTTTGGTTGATTGTGATTAGGTGGCTAGTGGGTATGGGACCACTAGTTAATTAATTTTAAAAAAACGGTTCGGGTCTTTTTAGTTTGGTATCAGAGCCCTTACAGCTCTAGGTTTCAGTTCACTATTTTTTCTGTTGTTGATGTTGTGGATTTGCATGCCTTTATCGATTATGTGAGTTAATCAATTTTGTGTGGCATGGAGTCCTAAAATATCCTCTTCGAGCCTATAGTGTGATTCCATGGTGAGTCTCTGTTTTGTGTTCTGTTGAGTTTGCTTGCTTAGCCTTCTGTTCATGGTAGTATAGATGGTTAGAGAGCGAGATGTTGTTGGTTGTGGACGTGGATGCGGATGTGGTCGTGGACGTGGTAGGTGTAGAGGCCCAGCAGTTGGTGATATCGTGGATCATATTGTGGCAGTTGAGGGTGTTGGCGAGTCGTAGAGCTTCCAGGAGGGGTCCATGAGTGTGGCCGGCGGGAGTACTGATAGGACAGTAGGCGCTGAGAGAGTCGGTGTTGGTACCGAGTAACCAGTGATGCTAGGTTTCCTAGTGCGGGAGTCCTAGCTGGTGGAGCTCCTGGAGGAGGCATTGATCTTGTAGGCTTGTTGACACAGCTGTTGGAGCGGTTACCGGGAGTGGTACCGGCTCAGGCATAGGCAAAACCGCCAGTGGCGGTGGAGGTGCAACAGCCAGTGGCTACAGATTTTAAAGCTCATTATCGCTATGTCAGTATGCTGAGAGAGATAAGCAACATTGGTACTGAGCGGTTTTCGGGTGGTTCAGACCCTACCGTTGTAGATGCATGGAAGGCGAGAATGGAACGTAACTTCCAGTCTCTCAGATGTCCTCAGGAGTGTTGGGTGGACATAGGGGTCCAAAACCTAATTGGTGATGCTCACTTGTGGTGGAGATCAGTGGCTGCTAGGAGGTTGTAGAGGGAGATGACTTGGGCTGACTTCGTAGAGGAGTTTAACGGCAAGTATTTTCCTAAAGAGGCATTAGACCGGTTGGAGGTGCAGTTTCTTCAGTTATCTCAGGGGACTCGGTCCCTGCGGGAGCTGGACGAGGAATTCAGTCGACTTTTGATGTATGGGGGACGGGGAATGGAGTCTGAGGAGGCTCAGATCAGGAGATTTATGAGAGCCTTTCGTGAGGACTTGAGGGTCCTCGGGGCTTTGCTATGCATTCATAGCTGGTTGAGACTGCATCAGAGATTGAGGAGGATATCTAGACATGGACAGTGACGGTTAGTCCAGCAGCTCAGCCTAGGAAGGCTCAACATCATGGAGGTTCTGGCAAGGACAGAAAGCCTGCGCAGGGAACCAAGAGGAAGTGGGAGGCTATGCAGAGGCCGAGTGGTGTCAGGAGTTTTGGTTGTGGTAGTATGGACCAAAAGGTGGCTAACTGTCCCCAGAGGAGTGCCCCAGCGGCAGCACAATCAGCGGTTCATTTATGCTATCATTGCAGGGAACCTGCAGATGGCAGTGGCAGCGCTGCAGCATGTAGTACAATAGGGAGTGTAGCAGGTGGCACGGATTGAGCAGGCATCACTGATGTACATGACGGTGGAGACTGGTGGAAGCAGTGTTAGGGCAATCACATGTATAATTTCTGGTACCTAGACTTTGTGAATTTTAGTAGGTTCAGATTTTATGTAGTGTATGTGGTTAAGTGTAGGGACCTTGTTGGTGGGCGGGTTTAGGTCCCACTTTATGTATGATTCTAGAGCAACTAATAGCTTTATTATCCCGGAGTGTGCAGAGAGTGCTAATATCAGAGGAGATCCCGGAGAGCAAGCGGGAGTAGTCAGAGTTGTGAGAGCCAAGTTATTGAGAGTCATTGGTCAGACGAGGAGAGTTGATATTCAGATCGCGGGAGAGTCGTGGCCAGCGAATTCGCTTATCAGCCCGGTAGAGCTGTATGATATTATCATGTGGATGGATTGGTTGCACCGTCATATGGTTCATCTAGATTATCATCGGGGTAGAGTGGAACTTGAGCTTCCAATAGGGAAGTTGATTTTTGAGGGAGTTAGACCGACTTCAGAGAGTCTCGTGATCTTGGCCATGCAGGCTGGGAAGATGATCGAGAAGGGACGTGAGGCTTATTTCGTTACTATATTGATGCCAGAGTCAATGGGACAGTCTACAATTAGCGGTATTCAGGTTGTTGAGGAGTTTGAAGATGTGTTCCAGTCGTTGCATGGGTTACCACCATCTCGGTCTGAACCTTTCACGATTGAGCTGGAACCGGGGACGACGCTGTTATCCAAGGCTCCTTACAGGATGGCACCAGCAGAGATGGCAGAGCTGAAAAAGCAGTTATAGGATCTGTTGAACAAGGGATTCATTCGTCCTATTGTATCACCGTGGGGAACGCCGATTCATTAAGAAGAAGGATGGGAGTTTCCGCTTGTGTATTGATTATCAGCGTTTGAACCGGGTCACTGTGAAGAACAAGTACCCTCTTCCCAGGATCAATGAGTTGTTGGATCAGCTAAGAGGTGCTACTTGCTTCTCCAAGATAGATTAGCGTCGGGTTACCATCAGATTCCGATAGATAAGGCAGATGTGAGGAAGATTGCATTCAGGATAAGGTATGGGCATTATGAGTTTGTGGTGATGCCTTTTGGGTTGACTAACGCGCCAACAGCGTTCATGAGATTGACGAACAGCGTGCTTCAGAAGTTTTTTGACGTGTCTGTCATCATTTTCATCGACGACATCTTGGTTTACTCTAAGAGTCCGGCGGAACATGCAGTGCATCTGAGAGCAGTTTTGGAGAAGCTGCGGGAGCAGAGGTTGTTTGCTAAGTTGAGCAAGTGTAGTTTCTGGATGCGAGAGATGAGATTTCTGGGTCATATTGTTTCTGCAAAGGGGGTTTCTGTAGATCCGGAGAAGATTCAAGCTATTAGAGATTGGCCTAAACCGTATAATGCCACAGAGATCAGGAGTTTTCTTAGGTTGGCAGGATATTATGGGAGATTTGTGCAGGGCTTTGTGACTAGGCACGTCCGATGACTAAGTTGACAGGGAAGGATGTTCCTTTTGTTTGGTCATAGGAGTGTGAGGAGGGTTTTGCAAGCCTGAAGGAGATGATGACTACTATGCCAGTGTTGACATTGCCAGAGTAGGGGAAACACTATGTGGTTTATACAGATGCATCCAGAGTTGGTTTGGGCTGTGTGTTGATGCAGTATGGGAAGGTGATTGCCTACCCGTCGAGGCAGTTGCGGAAGCATGAGGACAATTATCCTACTCATGATTTAGAGATTGCTGTTGTAGTTTTTGGCCTCAAGATTTGGAGATCTTATCTTTATGGTGCAAAAGTGCAGGTGTTTACAGATCATAAGAGCCTGAAGTATATATTCACTCAGCCTGAGCTGAATTTGAGGCAGAGGCGGTGGATGGAGCTGGTAGCAGATTATGATTTGGAGATAGCCTACCACACTGGTAATGCTAACTTGGTTGTTGATGTTGTAAGTCAGAAGCGGGCGGCTTCGGTTCAGGAGCAGGATATGCAGTCTCTGGTAGGAGAGATCAGCGCGTTGAGGTTGTGTGCTGTTTCACATGAGCCGTTGGGTTTGGAGGCAGCTGATAGAGCAGATCTTCTGAGTAGGGTGCGGTTGGCTCAAGAGAAGGACTTTGGGCTGGTGAATGCCTCTAAGGATGTTGATTCAGAGTATCATGTCTCAGCTAATTGTACCATATTTGTATCCGGGTGGATTTGTGTCCCCATGGATGAGGAGTTGAGGCAGGAGGTCCTGAGGCAGACTCATGCGAGCATGTTCTCTATTCATCCAAGAGCGACTAAGATGTACCGTGACCACAAGAGGTACTATCACTGGGTCATGATGCAGAAGGATGTAGCAAGTTGGGTCACGAGGTGCGATGTTTTCCAACTAGTGAAAGCTGAGCATCAGGTTCCTGGTTGCTTGTTGAAGAGTTTGCCCATTCCAGAGTGGAAGTGGGATATGATCACGATGGATTTCATGGTAGGATTGCCAGTGTCTCGCACCTTTGATACGATTTGGGTCATTGTGGACCGGTTGACTAAGTCGGCACATTTTCTGGCAATTAAGAAAACTGATGGAGCAGCTGTCTTGGCTAAGAAATATGTGATGGAGATAGTCAGATTGCAGGGAGTGCCAGCGAGTAT
This sequence comes from Camelina sativa, assembly GCF_030686135.1. NCBI lineage: Eukaryota > Viridiplantae > Streptophyta > Magnoliopsida > Brassicales > Brassicaceae > Camelina > Camelina sativa. The sequence continues at coordinate 38,834,979 of NC_141890.1, forward strand.
TGTGTCTGATAGGGATTTCAAGTTCACTTCGGTGTTCTGGAGAGCATTTCATGCAGAGATGGGCACTAAGGTGCATATGAGTACATCTTATCATCCCCAGACAGATGAGCAGTTAGAGAGGATGATCCAGACGATGGAGGATTTGCGGAGGATATGTGTGTTGGATTGGGATGGCCATTGGGCAGATCACATGAGCTTGGTAGAGTTTGTATACAACAACAGTTACCAGGCCAGTATTGGGATGGCTCATTATGAGGCATTGTATGGAAGGCCATGTCGTTCAATGTTGGACTCAGGTGCGGGAGAGGAGCATGTATGAGGTGAGTTTTGTTCAGGAGATCTCAGAGAAGATTCAGGTTCTCAAGCTGAACATGAAGTAAGCTAAGGACCGGCAGAGGAGTTATGCGGATAGGAGGAGGAGAGATCTTGAGTTTCAGGTGAGTGACAGAGTTTACCTCAAGATGGTAATGTTGCTGGGTGCAAACAGGTCATTGACAGAGACTAAGTTGAGAGAGAAACAAATGTCCTAAACAGGACCGCCACCAAAGCCAAACAAATGTCCTAAACAGGACCGTCACAAAGACCATCTGTCCAGAAGGACCGCCTAAACAGGCACTCTGGCTAAACAGCCCGCCATAAAGGTCACACATCTGGTTAAACAGCCCGCCACAAAGGCCACACATCTGGCTAAACAGCCCGCCACAAAGGACACACAATTGGCTAAACAGCCCGCCACAAATGCCACACAAATTGGCTAAACAGCCCGCCACAAAGGCCACACACAGCTAAACAACCCGCCACAAAGGCCACACAATGTCTCATAAGACTGCCACACACGGGCATAATGAATCAAAAGTCCGACACGAAGGCCACACTAGCCTCTTCAGGGCTCACAACCACTAAAAATGGACAATTCTAACTCCGATAAAACTTTCCATTTTTAGAACTTTCCACTTTTGGAATCTTTCCTCTTTTAGAAACTTCTATTTCAGAAATTTTTTCCCTCAACACCATCACAATCCCAAAGGACTCTTATCAAAGTAATCTTCTTCTTCCAAAGTTCCATGATCCTCCTCTCAAGAACCCTCACTGGTCTCGCCTCCAAAGTCATTTTAGGCTGAAGATCTTCAGGAATCTTAGCCAACAACTGATCATCCTCACGCAGACACTTTCGCAACATGGACGACTTTATGGAACACACGTATAACCTCAGACAACTCCAGCCTATATGCTGTCAGTCCCACCCGCTCAATCATATACCTCGGACTCAACTTAGTCTCAGTCAATGACCTGTTCGGACTCCGCAACATGGTCATCTTGAGGTACACTCTGTCTCCTACCTGAAACTCAAGATCTCTCCTCCTCCTATCGGCATAACTCCTTTACCGATCTACAACTTCCTTCATGTTCAGCTTGAGAACCCAAATCTTCTCTGAGGTCTCCTGAACATAATCTGCCCCGTAAATGCTCCTCTCCCCCACCTGAGTCCGGCATAACGGTGTACGACACGGCCTCCCATACAAAACCTCATAAGGAGTCATCTTAATACTCGCCTGATAATTGTTGTTGTAAGCAAACTCTACCAAGCTCAACTGATCTGCCCAATGGCCTCCCCAATCCAACACACGCATCCTCGGCAAATCCTCCATCGTCTGGATCGTCCACTCTGACTGTCCATCTGTCTGGGGATGATAAGCTGTACTCATATGCACCTTAGTGCCCATCTCTGCCTGAAACGTTCTCCAGAACACTGAGGTGAATTTAGAATCCTTATCAGACACAATGCTCGCTGGCACCCCATGCAACCTGAGTATCTCCTTCACATACTTCTAAGCTAAGACCGCTACTCCATCAGTCTTCTTAATGGCCAGAAAATGTGCCGACTTAGTCAACCGGTCCACAATGACCCAAATAACATCAAACGTCCTAGACACTGGCAAACCAACCACGAAGTCCATAGTAATCATATCCTACTTCCACTCTAGAATGGGAAAACTCTTCAGCAACCCACCTGAAACCTGATGCTCAGCCTTCACTAGCTGACACACATCACACCTCGTGACCCAACTAGCCACATCCTTCTTCATCCCGACCCAGTGATAGTACCTCTTGAGGTCACGGTACATCTTAGTCGCTCCTGGATGAATAGAGAACATGCTCGCATGAGCCTCTCTCAGAATCTCCTGTCTCCACTCCTCATCCTTGGGCGCACAAACCCGCCCATGCACCAAAATAGTACCATTAAGAACCAACCTCTTTTAAGGCATTCACCAGCCCCAAATCCTTCTCTTGTGCCATCTGCACCCTACTTAGAAGATTTGCTCTATCAACCGCCTCCAAACCCAACGACTCTTGAGAATAAGCGCACAAACTCAAAGCACTGATCTCTCCTACCAGAGACTCCATCTCCTGCTCCTGAGCCGAAGCTAGCCTCTTCCGACTCAGATCATCTGCAACCAAGTTAGCCTTCCCAGGATGATAGGCTATCTCCAAATCATAATCCGCCACCAGCTCCATTCACCGCCTTTGCCTTAAATTCAGCTCGCGCTGAGTGAATATGTACTTCAGGCTCTTATGATCTATAAACACCTGCACCTTTGCACCATAAAGATAAGATCTCCAAATCTTCAGGGCAAAAACTAGATCACCCATCTCCAAGTCAAGAGTAAGATAGTTGTCCTCATGATTCTGCAACTGCCGCGAAGCATAGGCAATCACCTTCCCATGCTGCATCAACACACACCCCAAACCAACTCTGGATGCATCTGTATAAACCACATAGGGTTCTCCTAGCTCCGGCAAAGCCAACACTGGAGTAGTAGTCAACATCTCCTTGAGGCTTGCAAAGCCTTCCTCACACTCCTGTGACCAAACAATAGGAACATTCGTCCCTGTCAACTTAGTCAACGGACGTGCTCTGCTCGCAAACCCCTGCACAAACCTCCTATAGTAACCTGCCAGACCAAGGAAACTCCTGATCACTGTGGCACTATGCGGTCTAGGCCAATCCCTGATAGCCTGAATCTTCTCCGATTCTACAGAAATCCCATCTGCAGAGACAATATGACTCAGAAAACCCATCTCACGCTACTAAAAACTGCACTTGCTCAACTTAGCAAACAACTTATGCTCCTGCAGCTTCTCTAGAACTGCCCTCAAATGCACTGCATGCTCTTTGGGACTCTTAGAATAAACCAGGATGACGTCGATGAAAATGATGATAGACACGTCCAGAAACTCCGGAGACACGCTGTCCATCAATCTCATAAACGCTGCTGGTGCGTTAGTCAACCCAAACGGCAACACCACAAACTCATAAACCCATACCTCTTCCTTCTACTTGACGAACACCACCGACGCCCTCCACGGTGAAGTGATAAGACGAAAGAATCCTCTATTTACTTCCTCAGCTTTACTAGACTAATAATCAAGTATGCTGACATCAACTCACCACCATCTGAAAATCACCCCCTCTTGCCAGTCCAAGAACCTCTAGTAACTTGCCTCTAAGGGAAACTTCCTCACGATGGCTTAATCCAAAATTAACTTTCCGCTTAGCAATTCTCCACAACAAACCATCAATACGAGCGTAATAAAACAAACAAGTACCATACGTTCGTCTATTCTGATTCATCGCATCAAATGCTTTGCAGGTCGCTAACTCAAACCACTTGACTTATTACCTCCAATAAAACTTACCAAAAACTTGAATCTAGCAACCCTATCCATCTCCAATGAACTTCATCCAACATCGTTGCAACGATTAGTTTATCCTGCCATGAAGGCTTCTCGTGAACTTATGTATCTGGCAAACATGCCTTTACCGGCTCATACCTGCTGCAACTCCCCTTCCCGGGACTCCAGCACCACCGACCGCACAATCCTGGTGCAACAGCCACACATTCATGACCGCTCCAGTCATAAAACCCTGACCCACTGCGCAACACATCCAAAACCCGAGATTAAACCACCAGCACTCTCTCGAGGTCTACATTTAGTTGTTATGTTTATACTCACGTACTAGGCATTGCTTGCTCCCAACTCTCCCACCCTTAGGTCGCAACCTTCGAGCCATACCGATATCACTCTCAGACCTCCATCTTCGAGTTATACCGTCTCACTCTTGGACCATAATCCTCAAGATCTCGGTATCAGAGGACTAATCATCCCCTCAGGAGAACATCATCCCCTCTGCCACTCTCGGAGCCCACAGCCCCTCGAGCTATCGGTATTCTGGGAAAACCACCATCCCTTCGGAAGCAACAATCCTTAAAGACTATAAACATCTTTCGACAAAAGGTACTCCCCGTGGTACGAGTATAACATTACAATGTTACACCTACCCACACCACTTCTAATATCCAACTGGATTACCCACTAAACAGAGAAATATCTGCTCCAACTACATATGTCCATCTATCCGCCTCTCTAGGCTCAATACCTGTCGCGAAGAATCTCACACCGGTCATCTACTACTGCTCCTTCCTCCTAACATAAGATGGAAAGTCCTCAACATCCGCAGCCCTCGGTTGCACTCCGCCACATGCGGCACAACTGGAGCCTGCACTGGTACCCCTCTCGGTAACCGCTCCGACAGTACGCCAACAGATCCGCCAAGCGATCATCTGGACCCTAGGCTCCACCTGCTGCAACCCCACATCTGGGTTCCCAGCACCCCCGGCACGCTCACCGGCTAACCCCCTCTGGTCCCTCCTGATACGCTTGCAACCTTCTGACGTACCTCCTCGTGGAACTCAGGACCACACACTCGCTGGCCTCGAGAACTCGCCCGACCACGACCATGACAACGCCCACGTCCACGACCAGAAACTCAACCACCTTTAACCATTGATCTTCCAAGAACAGAGGCTAACAAGCATAGAACAAAACAAAACCACACAAAGAAACATAACAATTACTCACCATGTAATCTCATTGAAGGCTCGAAGAGGATGTTCTAGGACTCCATGCCACACACAATTGACTAACTCACATAATCAATCAAGACATGCAATCTCAAACATCACAACAGAAACCTAGTGAACCCAAACCTAGAACCGTAAGGGCTCTGATACCAAACTGAAACGACCGACCTGTTTTTTTTTTTTTTTAAATAAATAAATAGTAAAGAATAATGATAATAATAATAATAAACAAACTACAACTAGTGGTCCCATACCCACTAGCCACCTAACCACAATCACAACCAAACCGCAGAATAACAAATACCAATATCCAAAACAATATCCAATAATAAACCAATATTATAACATAAGCAATAACCAAATACCAAACATCAGGAAACATAAAACCGGCAACCTAGCAATGTTTCTAATGACCCAACTTTAGCAACCTAACAATGCCAGACAACAACCAATCGAGTCCCTAGAACATTCTCCTCTTCATTGTCTTGATTCCACGATCACACTTTGCCTTTACCTGCACCACAAACACAAATTGCAATGCATGAGTATTTTATAAACACTCAGTAAGGCAATCCTCCCATCTACTGGGCTATACACACAAGCAATAGAGACATCTCTAACCATCAATAAACAATCAACAATCAACAATAACAAACTAGGACTCAGCATCAACCGATACCAACATGCATCGACCGACGCCAGATCTGCATCGACCGATGCAAGGTTAACTTGCATCGACCGATGCAAGGTTAACTTGCATCGACCGATGCTGCCGTTGCATCTACCGACGCATGCTCGACATAACATGAAAACCTTAGAGTTTACGCCCCGTCCTCGCATTTGCATCGACCGACGCACAGAGTGCATCGACCGATGCAATGTCGAGCATCGTTTTCCCTCGAAGCTTCTCGCCGGATCTTCGTTCCTACAACCACAAAACTCGATCCCAAGCCACAAGAAAGCTTCCCAACGTCCCAAATAACAATCTAACAACACATAACAAACAGATCAGAGAAATCTCCAGCTTAGATAAGCCATGGTCATGCATTTACCTTAACAAGTGATTCAAGAAAATAACAGCAACCAAATGAGAGGCTCTCCAATATCCAAGAACAACCAAACTCGCTCCTACAACTGATCACAACAATAAACAAACATTGAAAACAAACTGCCAGAAAAATCAGAAAAGAACAACCTCACAAGTGAAACCACGAAATCAAAACGAACTGTTAACTTTTTAATCCCTCCGGTGAAAAGCAAGGTCTATGCGTCCCGAATCTTCTCCCAAAATTTCAGCACGATCGGATTTCATATGGAACCGCAATCGATCACGAAACACCCGCTGGTCTCAATCCGCGACTGAAACGAAACGTCCCACGAAACTGCCAATATCTCTTAGAATATTAACTCAAATTCACTTCTGTAAAAAGGAGAGTGTACGAAAATCTCTTCGCTAAAACCCTACCAAATATCAATACTTTTCGAAACGATTTGACCAATCGGATACTCCTTCTCCCAAAACCTAACAGCTATGTTTCTCTCTTTGCTCTAAGGAAAAAGATTGATCTTCTTCTCTTCCTCTTTTACACCATAAAACCAAGGGTTCTCACACTTTTTCTTCCTCTCTCTCAATGTCAATGTCGACAAAAGCACAAAATAAGAGAGGAGGCGTGACATGAGAGAAAATTAGAGATTTTTGATTTAATTAGATTAAACCAGGATTTAATTAAACCAAAATCAATTAAAATCAACTCCATTGGTTTACTCAACACATCCTAAACTCTAATCCTGGAACATGGATGTTACAATATCGTATTATAAAATAAATTTAACTTCTATATAGATTTTTATTTTTAATATTAGATAATTATAATTATATTCAACGGTTCACATTAATAACAAAAAATATAGTCCCACACGTTATAAATCTAGTATATAATAATATTTAGTTCAATAACATATTTTCAAATTGTAAGATTTAAAATTATAGAATTTATCACAAAATTAGGTTAAAACTTAAAAGTAAGAAATAGTGTATGTAAATGTTAAAAATAACATTTTTATTCTTCATCGTGACTTCCTAAGTAAGATTTGTATATCTTTCCAATTTTTTCCTAATATACAGTTTTTTTCAGTATTCAAGGTCGTCTATAATTTATTTATTTACTTTGAAATTGTATTAATTTGTGCACAAACATAGTTAATATTTGATTTTGACTTGATTTTGACTTGATTTTGACTAGTCATTTCCCATTTAAACAATTTTCAAAAATTAAAATGATTTTTTTCTGAATTTATTTAGTTACAATTTAGAATGATAGGATATTTATAGAATGAAATCATATATATCTATCTATAAATATAATTTAACATCATTAATATGTTGACCACGATTGATTTGTTGACCGGCGACTAAAATACTTTTTAAATGTCAATCACTAAAAAGAGAAATAAAATCTTGCACCCCTTTTATCACTATAAAACATTATACATCCACAAACTTAAAACATAACACACATAGAGAAAGAGAGCTCGAAAGTTTTGATAACTCCACCGACAAAGTTGGAAACCCAATCATCTGTATATTAAACAAACTCAGCCCTTTTAATTTCTTCATCATCGGCATCATGGTAAGTTTGCACGATTTTGGCCTCATTGAAAGAGATGTTTCTTGTCTCACGGCATATATTTTTCCAGCGTTTCGATAAAACACTTGTTTTCAAAGCATCTTTAAATGGCAATTGATATTATCTAGTCTGATAACCTTGAAATTTTGTCAATTATGCTACTTGAATTTATTGTTAATGATTCAAGTGAAATATTGTGTGTGTTTATTTTTTATCGATGTAAAGAGATACTTTGAACTCGATCACAAATAAACACACAAAATCGTTTTCATGAATCATTAAAAATGGATTCGAGTAGCACTTGAAAAAAAACTCGAGGTTATCAAACTACCTTCTCGTCATGATAATATCAAGTTTTCCTTTTAAATATGCTTTGGAGATAAGTGTTATGTTGAGACGATGGAGAAAGATATGTAGTGAAGCTTTAAACATCTCTTTCAATGAAGCTGAGATTATGAGGTCTTACCTCGAAGCCAAAGATGACGAAACCAGAAGGGCTGAGTTCTTTTGATATAGGGATGAGTGGATCCAACATTCCTTGTGGAGTTATTAAAGCTTTTGCCCTCTATTTCTCAAAAAAAGTCGGTTTATTGGATATTTAAAAGATTGCATACACATAATCAATGTTGTTTAGGAGGTTATACACTTAATTCAAAAAAAAAAAAAAAAAAAAAATTGAATGAATGTAAAATTTCTTCAACCAATGCAGCTGTAGTGAGAGTAGCTTATTCCTAACAGTGTAGTCAACCGTTTTGATGAGGGTCTCCGGAGAGATGGGGAGCTCACCATGGCTTCTTAGGTTTCGTTCACACTAAATGGTATGGACTGTGGCATGGAACACAAACTTCAGAATGAATCGGAGTGTAGCAGTTAGAGCTGAATCAGTGAGAAGTACAGAATTTCATTCCGCCGTATAGGAGGATTGCAGAAGCCGCCCCACCAGCTTTTCCCACACGTGATTGGAAGTACTACAAAAAAAAATGATTGCAGGTCTCCATTGGAGCGTTACAGAGAATACAAGAGGAATCCACTTATTCATATTATTATATATGGCTAAACTTCAAGCTCGAGTTTCCTGCATCGTGTTCATTGCTGAAAACATTCGATTTTTGTTTTTATGTCAATTGGTATGATTTCTAGTTATGAATGCTATAGCAAATAAATATGCCTATAAACATAACCGGCAGGGGTCCGAATCTAGTTATATAACAAAACAGGGTTACAAACAACTTATTCTTATTTGAATATTTATGTATATAGTACATGATTAATATCAATAGCTTACAATGACAGAGCTCACACAAACAACAAATGCCAATTAAAAAAAAGAATTCAAAGTGCATAGATCACACTAAAATGATTTAAGAGGGAATTCGGAGATAGAGAGGGATTGGATTTTTGGTAACTGGTGGAGAATCCCATACTGAAAATGCGCTTTCGGAATTCATCCATTTGTCGGTCATTTCGGGATAATGACGATCAAACACATCCTTGAGACTCTCTGTAGTATTCACCCATTCAAGTCCCTTCTTCGTATAAATCGTTTCATTGAATTCGCTTGTGAAAAATCTATCCGCTTCTAATCGCCTGACATTTGTTTAATAAATTAGTATTAGATTAAGCTCTACTATTGTAGTATATATTTCACTATATATATATTTTTGTTTCAAATCTATAACAACCAAATAACGAACCTTGAGGCCATGATGAGGAAAATATAAAAAGCAGTCTCACTAATAGCGAAACCTTTGATTTTCTTCTCTGCCATAAGTCCAACTAGAAGATCAAGCTCCTCTATATCACCACCATACACATCATCCAGCACTTCAATCGCTTCCACATCATCCGTTAGATCTTCCCACTTGTCAATCGGAATCATAAACATAGCTCTCCTAAAATCGTTGTACCGTGCCACATTCCTCTCCCTGTCCCGGTAGACTAAAATAATCGACCAACATAAATAGCTCACGTGATAATCCAATATCAAAACCACAATGGTATAGTAAAAAAAAATGAACGGCTCAGATTAGATTGATTTACTCTCTAAAGCAGCTAAGTCGACGTGGTCTGGACGTTCTTGGCCGTTGGTGTCTTGGGGAACAATATCTCTTAACCACATTGGATAGTTCATCAGTTCAAGTGCTCCACTTGCTTGGTGACCCATTGAGACCATTAGCTTAGTGAATCCAATCTGAGACATGTTTTGTTCGCCTTTACGACCAATCAAATTTTCCATATAAATCCTGAATCCAAAGGAAAAAAAAAAACCTAAATCTCTTAGAATCTTTGATTTGCAAGCATCAAAGTAAGGGAGATATATATAGAGCGATCAGAGATAGAGTTATACTCTTCCATCAACGGTAGTGATTTATTAGTTCCCGGTACAACATCAATGTCACGCATCTGGAGTTGATCAGGTAAGAGAGAGTGCATTCGGTACACGCTAGTGAACTCTTCGGTTAGAGAATATGGGACACCATGATTTTGCGGTTTTTTCATACCCACGAGACCTCCCAAGATCGAACTGCCAGCATGTCCGAAAGAATCTTTAAACTTCTTTCCTAGTAGTCCGTACCTAAAAATTCACATTAATATTAAAACTGTTAGATTGCAACATGTGTAACAACGAGTTTGTCGATCGAAATAATGTGATATTCACCAATTCGCTCGCATTCCAGCTAGTAAAGTGTCGGTTTTGAGAAGCTGGGTTGTCCAATCTATAGTGTGAATCTTGGCTATCACTGCTGAGGTTACTAGCCTCGCGTAGCGGTACAAATCTTCGTCTTCCAAATCACTATCGTCATCCTATAATATTGGATACAGTTTAAAATTGAATTGATTTTTATATAATCTGTTCTGAATCTCAAAATCCATATGAAAAAAAATTGTAATAATTAACTAATAAGTGTGAAAAAAAAAAAAAAAACAGATATTGAACCTTGAGGGCGTCGCATACGGCGTTGTGTTCTTTGATGAAGAGAGCTTGCAAGGCGGAGAGGCCGACCCAACTGTTACGAATGTCACCAGAGATGGCTAAACCGTCTTCATCATGGAGAAGGAGACCGGTGTCCTCCGATATCTTAAGTTTACCATCTTTGTAAGTTCTTACTCTCTCCATTTTTTTTGAGTTGCTTCCATAGAGGACGCTCGAATCCCTAATTTATTAGTGATTCTTTGAGTTATATATATACTATATAGTCATCATAGTATTATTATGGGAATAATGTATTGTTTCTATGCATGGATATGTGTCTACGTCCATATATGTATAATTTTCTATACATATCATGCTGAGGTTGGGTGTTTAATTAGTCCCACGAGACGCTTAACCAGATTTGAAATCAAAAACCAAACCAATTGTTTTAAGAAATAAACAGTTGGTATGTGTTTCTGAAACCAAACGAAGTCAAACAGGGAAAAAAAAACACTACTACGTACTTTTATTTTGATGTTTTCTTTTTATTCAATATGAGTCAAAATTTAGAAAGTAGAACCAACCGAAACCCAAAAAAAAAGTCCATTCAATTTTCTAAACCAAGTAATTCCCCAAAATTAAATGAATTTTTCAATTTAAAGTCTAAACGGAGCCCAAAAAATGTATGGGCATGTAGCAGATAAAAATTGATCAAATATGTAAATTTTAATGATTTATTTTATATGTTATATGTTTTTTTTTTTTTGAGAAAGGGTTTATATTTTATATAAATTGTGTTAGAAAAGTATTAGTGGTAATGTGGTATTACCACCAAGGTGTACGGATATTTTGTGAACCGGTCTTGATTTCGAAAAAACCGGTAGGGACTTCCTTTGTCTTGAAGAACCTAAAGGACTTTAAAGGACACTGGTTCGCTACTTCTTTTGGAGCCACAAGCTCGATCTATGTTACCAATAAATAACAAGAACAAACCAATTTAATTGTTTCATTATATAAGTGTGTAAATGGAGATCAAATTGAATAACAACTCACGAACCTGGTGAGTATCTTCAAGATGATCAATCCAATCATGGATCATAAATTGAATCCAAGAAGCTGCAATCATATTGAATTGTTTTCCTGTGTCGAGAAACTTTCTCCTTTGTAATAGTTTTGTCGCCACCACCATAGGATCTGGCCTCAATAACTTCTTCAACAACAACAAAAAAAAATCTCAAAAATTTATCGTTTTTTATATTACTATTTACTACCTAATGAAATTAATAAAATTAGTACTATGTCAAAACCCATCTTTTTTACTGTACACACATATATACATGTAAAAGGAAAATTTTACCTTTGTTTTCTGATCAACCGGAGGACAATTTCTTCCGAAGAAGCTATTTTGACTGCCGACGCCTTCATTAAACGGATCATTGAATTTTCCGTCAGCAGTCCGGTACGGATAATTAGCAGGATCAAACCGGGTTCCAACCGGAGTTTGACCGACGTTGAGAAGATTGTATTCTTGGTGAAGATGCCTACGTATTTCAAGATAGGCTAAACCCAAGAAAACCGGAAGCTTGTGCCATGGAACCATCTTATCCACTCCATGCACGATCTACACCATGTACACATCGCATCAACAATTTTTCACAATATTAAAAAAATACTTAGATGTAAACCATCCAAACTTACTGTGTCACTAGGAAATAATCGTGAAATTATCTTACATATATCAAAAACCTCGAATTACCGAAAGCAACAACAAAAAAAAAAAATAGTAATAATAATTTTGCGTGATAATTAAAAAAAAATATTCATAACAATTTAAATTAATTCATTCAATTCCATTTTTTTTTTTGTGTGGATGTGATTCTACGTGCAGTATATGTTAAAGTTGAGTTACAGCTTACAAGAAGTAGGAAACGATCGAGGAGGGACATTCTTGAATAAATCTCACGGAAGTCTTCGTGGATAAATTTAAGCAAAATAGAAGAGATTAGAGAAATGATTACTTTCATCCTTTAAAACGTAACAAGAAAAATGTTTAAATAGAGTTGTACGAATTTAAAGCAAAACAGAAGAGATTAGAGAAGTGATTACTTTCATCCTTGGTGTTGATCAATTGTCTATTTATAAACATAAACCATGAGACAGAAGAATATTCAAATGCATACACTAATTAAAAATCAAATTAAGTTTATTTTTTTTGTCCTACTGTATTCTTTGTCTTATCATTATTATTTTATTGTTATTATGATTTTAATAATGTGACTCATTAACTTTGTATTATTGTAATTTATATATGCCATAGTTTTGAGAGTTTTACACTGGGAAATTAGATAATGGTCATCTAAAATGTAAGTTAACTTGAACTCGAATAAGTGTGGAACATTTTTTTTGGGGGGAAAGAATCCAAAAAAACATGTGCAATGTTTTCTTTGCTAAAAATGTAAATATTTTATTAAAAATGAATAGAGTTTAGGATTACAGTCCAGATTATAAACCTAAAAATGGTTCCATGACCCAAAAAAAAAAAAGTAAAGATTTTTTTTTTGGTTAAATAAAAAAAGTAAAGATATGGAAGCATAAGTCAGAAGACACACAGGCTCACAGCCCATCCACTCAACATAATTAAGCACATTAGCAAATGGAGTTAGACGAAGTGATGACGTTTTTGAAATTCTCCTCATAAGATCGGTTGATCAAAAACTAACAATATCGTTCTAGTAATAGAAGTTGAAATGGACTACATTGTTGTGAACTAGAGTCAAAATATAATATAAACCGGTCCTTTAACCGTAAACAAGAATAACCCTAGTCCCATATATCACTGTTGGACCTAGCTCGACTAGGCTCGTAGCATTCTTCTTTATTTATTGTGTCGGTTCATTTTATTAACCCACACTGCAGGTTCTTAGTTGGGTATAGTATATTTAGCTAAACAAAATCAAAGTTTAATTAAAAGGTTGCCATTCAAAATAATGATCCATTAAAATAAATTTTATACACCCATCATGATCATGCCGGTAGGTGTTGGGATATATTATTTATTATTTTATTTTCCGGTAGAGAAAATAGATAAGAAAACGTCCGAATCTGTGATTCTCAGATATGTACACGTTTGTTTTTATAATATATATAGACGAACCAAATGTCAAAATGTCTTGAATTAAATGTTAAAACAATACCATTCTTGTTAATATCCGTGCATGCTACTCAAAATTAATAGTATAAAATGTAAACTTTATACATTTCAACGTCACAAAGATTAGTTGGCAAAAAAAATGAATATCTTTTTTACTATTCGGTTGCTTAAGTTGAACGACTTAACAGGTTGAGAATTCCATATTTAGAAGTTTATGATTTATTGATTTCATAATAACAAAAGTCATACAAGTAAACTCTTCGACTAGGGTTCTTTTTGTGTGTGTGTTTTTCGATCAATATTTTATCGACAAGTATGGCGTCTATTTAAATATTATATCTAAGACCAAAATCACATGAAGGGGTGCCAAAACGAAAGGGTAGTGCTAAACTGGCCACATACCTGAAAATAATTTCTCGCCTATACTTCAAGATTATTCGGTTCCAGCTCCTAATATGACATATATATATATATATATATATGAGATAATGTTCAATTATGATATTTCGTTTTAAATAATAGAGTTTTATGAATGGAAACCAAATTATACGTGGTGGATTTGATCCATTTAAAAATAATATACGTTGTAACTGGATTTGATTCATTTTAAAAATAATATACGTTATAACTGGAATTAATCCAATAAAAAGACAAATAATTACAATTTGTAGGAAATCTGTCTTGTATATATGAGCTGCCCTAAGTTGACATATACTCCATATAATACTACTATATATTGAATTATCTTGCATACTTTGATTTGCGACCTTACTCTATTATATTTTCATTTTTAATAGATAATTGAAAATAAATGTAATATTTTTTGCAAGTATTTATTCATTTTTTTTTTTGTTCAAGCATAGATAAGCTAAAACTTAGGTTGTATCAGCAAACAACAATTATTTAGATGTTTGTTAATATCTTGAAGGTAACTAAGGTCTTCAAATAAAATGTCTGGTTCCCTTTTTGAGTTAAAGTCGCTTCTTCAGATTAAGTTGTAATGACTTATCTATTTGAGTTCATTTGTAAGAACACACGTTGTATTTTATTTGCATGAGTAAGAAACACACGTTCGTTTCAGCTAATTTACGCATCTTCATTCGACTAATATGAAAAATTGTAAAAAAAAAAAAAATCATCCGCGGGTTACGGTGCTAGGGGGTGACTACAAACAACATCAAGCAATGGGTGAAAGTGCTTTATAATCAGAGCCGTGCCAAGAGTTACATTTACCAGAAGCGGTACTAAAAAAAGTCTTTAATTCAAAAAAAAAAACTATCAAAACGGATCAAAGCCATGAGATTTACAAACCAGATACACCAAAAATAAAAAATATTTAGTCTTTTTTATTATTTTAACTGAAGAAGAAAGAAAAAAAGGAAAAAAACATGGTGAAAATATAAGGTGAAAAAGTTTAAACGATCATAATTCTCTTTTTACTTCTGTAATATAAATAAAATTTTATGTTTAGGTATAACATAATTAACAAACATAAGAAAATGAGGATTTTAAAAATAAAAGACCAGAAGCGAATGTTTATTTTTTTTTTGTACATAGCCACGGCTCTCTTTATGATGTGAGTGATTTCTTGTACCCATACTATTACTATAGATTCCTTTCAAAAGTTAAACCTTTTCTAAATTCATAGGATAAGCACGATCAAATCAACTAGAAGAAAGAACACATCAGAAAAGAAGAAAAAAAAAACAGAAAATTTCACCAAAATAAGAATGGTGGTACAATTATAGTTTGTTAGACAAAGAAATACAGAGAGTAGTGGTTTGGTACATCAAGAATTCTATAAAAGGCCAAGGAGGATGCTGAACAAGCGATCCCATAAAAAGCAGAACAAGACGAGTCATGGTAACCAACCATTCTTACACGACTTTTCCTAATCCAATACATATTAACCTAATCATGATGTTACACTAATTCTCACACGCTTTGCCCTCATCCAAATCCTATGAACCTCTCTAAATCCTGATGCTACACACTAGTTTGAAATGTTAATAACATGTTGAACAGATAAAATGTTAATAAGATGTTACTTTGTTTTCAAACAAGTTATATAGATTCACCAAAAAACAAGTTATATAGATTATTTACTATTATTTTTTTTTCATGCCAATAGCAATATGATATCTTACTTTACATTTATTCCATTTATATAAATGTCCACTATATATATATATATATATATATATATAGATAGATAAGTTTGGCTGCTCTTGTGAAAGTGTAGCTCATAAAGTCGTCAAATCTATATAGTTCATGTGCTATATTTGTTTCATTTTAAATCAGAACTACAAGTTCATTTGCTTTAGGTTGCCCTCGCCGTTCGGTTTACTATCACTTTATCGAAAACCTTAGATTTAGATGGATTTAAGGTGGTTGGTCATTAGTATAATTTGGTATGGGCTCATAGTTTTATTAGGTTTGGCCTTTTTAGTTTTGTTAATTGGTTATTGTTATTGGGTTTTGCCTTATAAATAACTTGAAAAGAAAAAACAGATAAACCGAATTAGAAAAATTTTGGTTTACTCAAAACATAAATTTTAGCTAATAACCAATCCAAACAAACCGATTTCCGAACTAACCCGAACCAAATTTCGATTCATGTCTATTCGGCGGAATATTTTTGATAACCGAATTTCTCTAAAACAGAATAATCCGATTCGAACAACTCGATTAGTATAAATTTAGGTAACACAAAACGATTTAAAAAATGACAACCTGAATCTCGAGATGAGTAGCTCAGAGGATTAGAGTCAAAACGTCCACGACTACTATTTATGGTTAGGATAATTTATTTTTGAGCCATTTTAAGAACGAAAACAAGAAACTACGTTCACAATATTTTCCTTGCTAATTGTTACGACTTGGAAAGAGGCTATTTTCTTTTAAATACACACATAGCTAATGACATTAAATATATTTTTAAGTTTATGTCCAACGAGTGCCCTCTCTCGTCCTTCTCTCACACACACACGCACGCACGCACTTACTAGAGTCGACCCACGTAAGACTGGCTACAATAAAGTCGAGGCGCGTGACATTCACTTGCGAAACGGCGGCGCGTCCTTGTCTATATCGAAATCGATAGAGCATTTAGTAGAGACCGGCAAGGAAGGCGCGGCGAACCTCATCGAGTAATCTCGGTACGGAAACTCGTCGTCGAAGTGTCCGGTTTGTTTCCCGTCATCGAAATTTAACGAGTAGCTCAACGGATCGTACCGGAATTTACCGTGATTATGGTTTCCAGCGCATTCGCCACCACCACCGATGTTTCCTCCTCCTCCTCCGCCGCAGCAGCGGTTGCGTCCGAATCGGCGGATAAAAGTCTTCCACCTAGGACCAGCGACGAGCTCAGACCACTCTCTCATCTTCCGCCACCCTCGAATCCACCATCGTCGTTGGTCAGGCTCCACGGTCCTGATCCGTTGCCACCACAAAGATCCGCCGTGATTCGACGGCTTGGATGAGGCGAGGCATGGCATAAGGAAACAACAGCCTCTCTTCGCGAACAATGCTTCGTGCATATCGTCGGTGGCGTCCATTTCAGAGATCGGCGACGATTGAGGTCTCATCCTCAGTGGCGTGATTCAGATCTCTCTCTCTCTCTCCCTCTCTCTCTGCCTCCTCAGATCTTCGTTCCTCTTCTCATAGCCTAAACCCTAATTTTCTCTCTCTCTCTCTCTTTCTCCAATCAACGCGTCTCTTTTGAGCTGGAACTGAAGTGAAAACAGAGCAGCAGACGCCGTAACCGCCAGATACTGGTTCTCATTTAACCGGATAGAACCGGGAATTTCAGCGTTAGTGATATACTGATATATAATATAACCGGAATTAAATGTGTCCCGTTCTCCCTAGTCTTAAATTGGTTCGGTTAGCAAACTTCTAATCTTTTAGTATTCCTGGGACAGATTCATTGCAGGTGAATATTCTAACCAAATTCACCTAATTTTTTTTTTTCTCTCTTTGCAGAAAATGATAATACTAGTAAGTAGGAGAATATCTTAACTTTAGTGGGATCACCTACTAGGCTGTTACTGAACTAGAAACTATGTCAAAATGGTTTTGCATAATTCCTCATGTAAGGCTTTTTTTTTTTTTTTTCTAATAACTTTATTAAGAACCATATTCGCAATCATTGTTTACAGCAGTTATTAAAAATCATGGACAAGAATTATACAAAACATACATCTGAGGACTAGTAGTTGACTAGTAGTTGATGTTTTAGCAAGTAAATCTACACATATGTTTTGTTCTCGATGGTGGACTGTAAATCGTATATCAGTAAACCTTGTACACCATCGCCGCAAACAAGGGTTTGACCCATGATTGTTGATAATTTTATTAACCGTTGAATTATCGCCTTCAAATTTCCCCGAACGATAACAAAGCGCTGAATGGCCCAGATTAGAGCAATACATTCTACCGTTAGAGTTCCTGATTAGTCAACCCAATCCAGAATCTCTATCTCTATCATAGTGTGAAACATCGTAGTTACATTTTACCCAGTCTTGATTGGGTTCTTTCTATTTGTCATGCCGAGGTTGAGGTCGTTCGTGGACAGTACGTTGTCCTACTGAATATTGCCCTTCTTTTGTTGTAATAGTCAACCATTCTTTTGTATCAATGACAACTTTCTTGGCTATATCATTTATGTCGATCAATCTGCGGTTGAACACTAGGTCGTTTCTACTTTTCCAAATTCTCCACATTAACCAGAAAGGGAGCATATCGGTGAATCTTAGTATTGCCGACATTTTGGTCTAGAAAAGGAGGAAGACAAATGTAGAGATTGTGAGACATAAAACTATATTTTCACTAGTCAAAGATGAACAAGTTCATTACTTACTATTTACTAAACCCATAATCAAAGCTCTCAAGAAATGTAATGAACCCTGATATAAAACTTGTATAAAATAGGTTTGATCCTATTTGCACTAGCTTCATCTCGCGTTTGAGATTGCGACGTGGTATCGTCTAGACTCACTAAAATATACATCTTGCACTGGTGTAAATGAAAATTCTTAATCCCTACTATTATTTGTAAAGTCGTTTAACTAATAAACCTTTGTTTGTTTTGTAAGAAATTACATGGGTATGCTATTGGATTTATGACCAAATAAATCATTTGCGAAATGGGTAAAAATGTAATATGGCTTCTGCTGAATTCGGATAAAAGCGCGGATCTTTTTGACGCGCTTATGTTATTTTCGGATCCTCTTCACTAAATCGTGACCGTTGATTCATTTTAATCATGTCCATCAATTTAAAAAACCTAAAAAAAGTTATCCTCTCTCTCTATGCTTCTGTCGCCGTCTCCATCTCCAAATTCGTTTTCCTAGAAGCTTACACAACAACTCTTGATCAGCAGAACTAAACACGAATTCTCTCTTTATTTGGAGGATTCAGCTACAGGTTTTAAATAAATCATTTGTTACCTTTTTATTTTCTTCTCAATCTATTTGTTTCCTTCCAAACCATAATCTCTCTTTCACTTTTTAACTAAATTCAATTCTTCTGTTAAATTCATGTTGACGATGGCGGGTAAACAAGATCAGGTTTTCGAGGTCACTGGTTCGTACTTTTTCCCTATTTTTTTATGAGAGTCTTGGAGATGTTCATCATAGTTATCACAGTAGGAGCTTTCTTCTTTTGGGTAGGTTTGTTTTTTTTAAATCTTTATTTTGTCAGCTTAATTTTCTATTCTGTGAAATTAACCGCTGAACTCAAGATGGGAGATATATTTCTCTATTCTTTTTTCCATATTATCCGCTTTGTACCTCAAAATTAGAATTTTAGTAATTTAGTCAGTTTTTTTGTTTTCTAGAATTTTAAATGAGCGTACCTGGATATCCTATGTGTGAATTCTTTAGGAATCCATTCTATTCTATGGTGATAATGAATTACTCACATGTCTACGAAGCATTACACATGCCATTTTTGTCAAAGGTATTGGCAATTTGTATTAATAATTTTTTTAATGTTATTCCTATGCCGCCATTTGAATACAATATCCAACTTAGGCTTGCTTCTTCTCCTTCAGTCATCAGCATATGCCTTTTTTAAATTGCCGTGATCTAGCAATTAACCAATACTTTCTTGTGGTTTCAGGATTTGGATGAAAGTTTGCTGCTAAGTTTGCTCTGATGGATGTAATGTCTTTAAAGCGATCATGAAGAAGACCAAAGGAGATGATACACTGGTGAGATAGTAACTAGATTCTTGAAAACCGTGGTTTTGATTTGATTTGGAAAATGTTGAAAAAGTGTTTGGGTTTGTGTAACAGGTTCCAGTTTTATCAGCACATTTAAGCATCTTATTGCACATAAGCGGAAGAAGAAGCTGAACTTTAAGCTAAGGATCAAGCTAGAAAGGCTAAACATTTGGTATGGTTTTGATTTTGGTATGGTTTTGATTTTTGTATTCCCTGTTATGTTTGTGCTCTTTTCCGTTTAGCCTTTTGATGATGACTCTTGTGCTCTTGTGCCCTTGTGCCTTTTTGATGATAACAATTGTCTTTCTAATATTGCAGGAAGAAAGACATGTTAAACCTGGAAATTAGTTGGATACCCATGAAAAATTCTAATTGGTGTTGCCACTAGATCTAGAAGGTAATTTTGCTTCACTTAACTCTCTTCTCTGAGATTTTTTAGTGTTTTTCTTTGAACGATACTTGGTGTGAATGATACTTTATTGTTTTCAAACAGATAAACAAGGCGTAGCATGCTCAGAAGGGTTTGAATCCTTCCTGGTCAAGAGTCCCTAAAGGTAGGGTTTAGGGTTTAGCGATCCGTGTTTAGAAGGTGCACCTTGGAATGGATGTTTAGAAGGTGCACCTTGGAATGGAGGTTAGCCAAATGCGTCAGTGATGACATCTTCAATATCAGTTTTCTAATATGTTCATCATAATTATCATAGTAAGAGCTTATATATATTTATTTTAATGTATACTTTGTCAAGCTTCATTATCTACCTTTTGAAATTGACATGACAATGATCATAGACTAAAATTGTTGGAGTCTCTCTGATTTAATTTTTGTGATTGCAGGTAGTTATCTCACGAGATCTAAGATGTAAGGAGGTAGTTCTCTTCTCTTTTAAACAAATCTTTGAAAATCTCTATCTCCATGGAGCTTTTGGAATCTCACAATTCATTGTGCATTTGATTTTGGTTACTCATCAGAAAGATGTAGTGAAAGAAGTTCAAGTTCTATATGGGAATTCAACAACTCTGTTCTACAGATTTTGGAAGCTGGAGTGAAGTATATCCTCATGGCAATTTGTTTTTGTTTAGCTCTAAACACAAACCAGAGATAGAGAGGTACATGTCTTTCTCTCTTAAGCTTATAAACTTTATGAGTATATCCTCAACGGTTCAATGAAATTAGCCTTTTTGAGTTTTCAAGGGCTTATACTAATGAAATTCACCTTTTGGTTATTTAATGCTGGTTTTTCTGTGACCCTTTCAATGATTCATATTTAATAATCTTCACTTTGATCTACTATTCTTATGAATATAATCTACTGTTTTCTGATCCTCTATGTTGCTTTATGCAGAAGCTGTTGGTGCAGTGGCTATATATATGCTCAAGAGTATTCCACATGTTTGCTTCTAATATTTAAACCTTACATTGAAAAGGTGTAAGATATTGGAGGAACAAGTTTGAGAAATTGTCTGACTAAATCGAATCTGAAGAAGATTGTTTGGTCGATTCGGTATTGGGTTTGTTTATTAGCCGAGACGAAGTATATTATCGGGACGCCTCTTCTTGGAGGCAAAAGTTGAAGACCCGTGCTGTCAAGGTTTGATGAGCAAATGGGATCAGTTGAAGCCATTTACGCAAAAAGTTGTTTCATGATGCCATTTGCATGGCGGTGCTAATTCAAGAAGTCATATGTGGCGATTATGCTTTTGTCATCCACATAAACAATCCTGTCTTTGCTGACTCTTCAGAAATATACACAGAGGTAAAAGAACTTGCTCCATATTTAAAAATTTTGGGTAAAAAACCAATGATCACTAACCTGTGTGTGAATGGGTCTGGGAGAGACCTTGGTTGGAGCATATCCAGGACGAGCAATGAGCTTCATCACCAAAAAAACGAACCTAGAGTCTCCAACTGTAAGAAACAAAAAGATTGTATTTATTTCTTAAGTTTCAGTTATAAATGAATAGAATTTTAACAAAGTGAGTGGTAAATTGGGTTGTACAGGTGATCAGCTACCCAAGTAAGAGGATAGCTCTGTATTCTAAAACCTCAATCATATTCCGGTCAGACTCAAACAATGCGGATCTCGAGGGAAACACAGGCGCTGGACTTTACGACAGGTTTGTTTATGTGTGTTTCTCTGTTTTCAGTCTTTTTTCGGAACTCAAAAGCTTAAAAAGGGTGTAATTGCTGCAGTGTGATAATGGATGAAGCGGAGGAGGTGGTGGTGGATTACTCAAGGGAGCCACTAATAGTGGACAAAGCCTTTCAAATGCGCCTGTTCTCAACAATTGCAGAAGCTGGAAATGTGATAGAGACGCTCTATGGTTCTCCTCAAGACATCGAAGGTGTTGTCAAAGGTGGTCATTTTTACATCGTCCAAGCTAGACCCCAAGTTTAAGCTCTCTCTTGCTATTTCTGCGTCCCATTCCCTAAGTTTTCAAACTAATTACACTCCTGATACAAACATTGACTCATAATAAATCAATATGTTGAAAATCACGATTGTGTGGGGTTTTGTATGTAACGTAATCTTTAAAACAGCATCGTATAAAAGAGTAATCAAAGATTTTTCTTTTGACTAACAAACATTAATTAGATATTTTCAACCATATATTTTGAAAAATATAGATACGGATAGTTTTGATTTAAACTAAATCTTATAAGTTTTGCAAATAACTGATTCTATTCAAAAAGAAATATGAAAATAAAGAATTACTTTGAGATGGGTATTGGAGAATTTTGTATATCATTGAAAATATTGTGAAAGTTTTTGAGAATTTCTTATCCAAATTTTTTAAATAAATATTGCCTAAAAGCTAATTTCAAAGTAAAAAGTTATGCGACACAAAAGAATTTTGTTTTCGTACAATGGCCAGGACGGGAAGAAACGGGTTAGAACAGGACAATATGACATGTAAAGAACTACTTTAAGATGGGTATTTTGAGAGTCTGTGCATTTTGAAAATATTTTGAAATTTTTTGAGAATTATGATCTACTAACTATATATAGATTAATCAGATAAATATTTTATTTACTTCGTCTACATTTTTTTGCCAAACTTTTTCAAAAAATATTATCTATTGGGAAATTATTTAAAAGAGTAAAGTTATGGGCATAAAATTAATGACAGCACCGTACACGACATGTTTCCCGTATCAAAATAGATACATCTAGATTATATACGTACATTAATTCAACTAAATCTAAATTGAAATATGATATTTGGATTTAACACCCTTAAGCAAATTATGAGAAATATTTTGATACACGTGACAAAATCACAGGGTGTGTTTGATTATTATGGATGGATTGCAAAAAATCGTATATTTTCAAATTTAATTATCCTTATTACGGGTTACGATATTCACATATACACCAAAATATTGACAAAACACTCAAATGAATGGCCAACTAATTTTAATAGAAAAATACTAACAATATATAATTAGTTTCTTTATATTTTAAACTATTTTTATATGAAAAAATATCACAACGTGTTGTCTACCGAGATAGTACTTTGAAGACATTAATAGTTTCAATGGTTAATGAGTCGTTGTGTATTGTGTTGCCTATACACACACATATATATATGTATCCCTCCTATTAATCGAAAACACAAATATAAAACAAACATTACTTTTGTAAGTATTAACAAGGGTATGTCATTGGAGGTAAGACAAATTAATTCATCTGGCGAAGGGTAAAAATGTAATCACTGAAATCGGATAAACACGCAAGTCATTTAACCCAGTAATTTGACCCAATTACATGTTTTAACTTATAATCCCAGCCATTCCTTTTTATTTTGAGCAAAACATCTCAGCCGTTGATTTTCTAAGTTTATGTAAAGAGACATCCAACCTAATAATTTTTTTTCCGCCTCTGTTCTAAAGATTAAAACTGAAAGACTGATTCAAGAATTCCATAGAACTCGAGGATCTTTTTTATGGTGTGAAGCAGTTGTAAAATGGGTTAACTATGTGACATGTAAGAACTATTTGGGACGGGTATTTTGATAATTTTGGGTATTTTTGAAAATATTTTGAGAGCTTTTGAAAATTATAATTTCTACTAACTATAGAAATTAAACATTCAAATGGAGAATGCATGTATTTTGTCTAAATTTCTTAGCCAAAATTTATTAATAACATTATTTTATGGGTAATTGTTTAAAAGAAAACGGTTATGGGACATAAAATTTCTAAGGAGATGGTTCCGGACATGATGGAATAGGATGGGACCGGACGAGATTTAACACCCTGTAACAAAATTACTTTACCATTTTCAACAAAAAAATGTATATTTTACAGCTGACGAAGATGATGATCATGTTTATTTCCGGTACGGGTTGTAGTAGTAAACATATACACCCAAATATTGACAACACCGTAAAAGAGTGGCTAACTAACATTTATGGAAAATACTAATATTATACAATTAAAGTTTTACTACCTAAAAGAGTTTATTATTTGACTGAATATATGTTTTACCAGTGTTTTTGAAGTAATTTAATTTACTACTTAAGTACATATACTTAAGGAGATAATAATTGAATTTTGAAAACAATTTAGTCTATTTATGGTATTAAGACAAGAAATAGTTTATGTAAACTAAACCATGTAATCCAAATAGTGAAAATCAATATATTGAACAATTTTTTTAGAAAAAGAGACATAGATTTTAGATAAAAGTACAAAATCAAAAAATATTGGTAGAAAAATTCAAGTGTCAAGCTTTCACTAATTTGGATAAGGATTTATTATGCGACAGGTAATTAACCACTTTGGAACGGGCACTTTAAAATTTTGGTATTTTTGAAAACAGTTATATACTTTTTAAAATTATAATTTTTTGGATAATTTCAACTAACTAACAAAAAAATATTCAACCAGAACTTTGGTATCCCATCTAAATTTCTTACTCAATCTCTTTTAATAAACATTATCTAACGAGTAATTATTTAAAAGAGAACGAACATATAAGACAAAAAATTATGATTGATACAGGATGAGATGAGACGGGATGGGTTGGAACGTGACGGGATGAGAGAGGACGAGACGTGTTTCTCATTCTAAATTGAACACGACTAGGTTTATTTTTCTAATTTACATGAAAAATAACGCACATATGTTGTAGCACCCAGATTAATATATTTCTTAATCAATTTACGAATTTATCCCGTGCTATGACACGGGTTACTACCTAGTTCTTTGATATAGACAGAGTAAAATGTACATAATTCTTGGAATTACTCAAATTTCAACTAAATATATATAAATTTTGGAGTAAATAAACAAAATAAAACTCCTCAATTATCTAGAAATTTAATTGTTTCTAATCATAAAAGTCTGACTAGTTAAGTCTTTTAAAAATGCGAATAAATAACAAGAATGATATTTTCTAAGGAAATTTCAAAAATATCATTTTTCCAAAACCACTTTAATACCCACTTTCTAAAAATTTGTTAAAAATACCAGTAAAAATATAATTTCTGTCTAAATATGTTTGAAACTATAAAAGTATACACAAGCTACTTTTATATGTCTGTAAAATTTTATATACTTATATTTTATTAAAATACCATACAAATACTTTTTAAGAACCTTTTAGAAATCTTTTAAAACCCTTTTAAAACCTTATAAATATTTGGATCGAGTCTCCAAATATTAATTACTATACTGAAGTACCTTAGAAATCTTATAAGATTTTATAAATTTTCAGATTTAATAGGTAATATTTTAAAAAATGGATAGATGAAACAAATACCTTTGAAAATGAGTACATCAAAAACAGTTTTTCCTCAAAGATCCTCTATTTTGTGTGTGTGTGTGTGTGTGTGTAATATATCATGTAATCCCCATCTACCCTAGTAGACTCTAAATTTAATATGTTAGGTAAATGTGAATTACCATTTTTCTATTTGGATTATAAATTTATAATATGATATTATCTAATACTTATATTCAGTAAACCTAAAAGTTGTTTTTCTTCTAAATGTAATCTGAAATATGTGTCAAAACTAAACATTAAAATTTAATAGAAACCTTAATTTTAATAAACACCAAAAATTTACTAGACAATTTATATAAAAACACACATATCAAACAAAGAAATGACACAATAAAATAAGAATATCAAAATTCTTTAACATTGAAAGACTTAACATATCATTGTGAAAAAAAAAAAAAAAAAAGATCATATATTGTAGTGCAATTTATAACAATAAGAAAAGAAAAAACTAGTTATAGTTTTGCTTATAAAAAATTTAAACTGCTTATTCTTGAAATTATCTTAGTACCAAATTCAACAAAACCCTAATGTGACCATAGATGATTGGTATTATTTGGATAAGTAACAGGGATTGCTTGAGTTGGCGGCATCGAGAGCGGTGGACAACTCGCCATCGATTTGATGTTGGTTATCTTCTTGATGGTGTTGGATGTGGTTGTGGTTATGGCGGTTGTCATCCATAAATGGAAACTTCATGGGTTCTGATGGATACCTCATTTGCTCATGATTCATCATTTCCATAAACCATTGTTGTTGGTTTTGATTGTTATTATGATTCAGATTTAAATTCAGATTTTTAAGGGGCTGATAAACTCCAATTTGTGGAGCTGTTGGACGAAAAAATTGTTGTTGCTGAATAGGATTTAACAAAGTCGCGACTGCCGCAGATGAGGAAGAAGAACCCACCTCATAAGTTGTAGCAGTTGGAGTGGTTGTAGCCAACAAATCCACCATCGGTCTACTCTCTTCAGAAGTAACCGCCACAGTAGAAGAAGATTCGCCAATTTTCATACCCGAATTTTGCAAAATCTCGACCCTGCGATTAACATCTTTAAGATATTGCTCAATTAAATAACCCAAATCATTAAGATCCAGAATATTTAGATGAAACAGTCCCATGTTTCCAATCAAACATTAGAACATAACTTCAGTCATCTCGAGCTCCCTATTGTCTTTTCGTTGTCTCCTTAAATTCTCGATCGCTTTTGCTATCCTTTGTTTGAGAAAAGCCTCTTGATCTACCATCTTCTTCTGCTGGTCCATCTCTGGGAGTGTCCTAAATTCGGAAATTATCCTTTGCACACCAGAATTTGATGGCCACACTTCAGGACTGGTGTCATATGGACTGAAGAGGATCGCACATGCAGTGATACCACAAAGAGTGGAGAGTTCGTTTACTTTCTTCATCAAACCCTTCTTTCTTTTTTTAAAATTTGCTTTTCTCGAAGAATCATTCGAAATATAAGCAAGTTTCACTTTTTTCTCATCATTATAGAGTATTTTTTTCTTTCTTTATTTTTCTTTTCTTTCTTGTTTGTGTGCTTGTTTTGAGGTTGTAAATGTATAGTATTATATAGTAATGAAGAGGTATAAAATTTTTCTTTTAATAAAAAACAATTAATTTTAGATTATGGGTAGACAAAAAAAAATCTTTCTTTGATTAGAAAAAATTTTGAACGTCCAAATCATCCTTAATGCATGAACATTATCAAAAAAAAAACATTAATGTATTCAAGATACATGTGAAAATTGTTTTCCATTTATACGTGAACTACCACCTAATGGTTTGACAGGTGAAAAAGTATAGTCCAAAAACTGTTAGAAGATGACTATTATATTAAACATAGAGAAATTTACTCAAACAACACTTGTGACCAAACTTTTACTCAAACAACACATATAAATTTGAAAAAAACTTTAAAGCATTAGGTAAAACTATTATTTACAAGAGTGCCACTATTATTTGCTAAATCCGATTAAAAATATAGTTTTGACCTAAAACTTTTAGAGAGGATAAATCTTTCTTAAGAGGCTGCGGAAAAAAAATCTTAAAGTAAGGGCGAATCGTTGATTCCCAATACAAATTGTACGGGGTATTGGAGATGTGGTCAGTTAGAGTGGGGATAAATGTTATTTATCTGGTGAGAGTGTTTGATTTAGAGGAAGAGAAGCAAATTGTGAAGGTTCGCGGAAGAACGAAATTCTGGGGGGGGGGGGGGGGGTTTGCGAAAATCCGTTAAAGGTAAGTTATGAGTGAAAGTTTTAGTTGTATATACTTAATTATTTCGGATGTGTTGTGTAAGTACAGTTGAATATGATTAATTTTCGATTGTTGAAGGTGGGTTGGGTAGATGATAATAAAAGCGGAGATAGGTTTGTCAAGAGAGACGGCGGCGAATTAGTAGAAAGACTGGGTAAAGGGTTGTAGTTTAATTTCGAGTGGCCCAGAAAAGTAAGTTAGTAACACATTGAAACCATAACTGGAATTTTGATATTATGAGTTGATTGATAGTAATTTGTGGCGGTTTGAGGTAGGATGAAGATAGATGTGGGTTGTCAGCAATTTGTGTGTAGAGAAATAAGTAAAAGGTAACTAGATTTGAATTTGGCGGGGATTGGTTGTGAAGATATAGGTATATTGGTAGAGTTAAAGAGTCTATTATGTAGTAGTGGTAGAGATGGTATAGGAAGAGATCATTTGTGATGTGGTAGAGTTAGGTTTGGAGAGAAAATATTGTATTGTTAAAGTATAATATTTTTCAAGTGATATGTTTGTCGCATAGATTCTGATAGGTTTTATAAATGTCGTTTGCAGGACATGGCATCTAGTAGTAGTGAAAAGAAGTTAAGGTATCCTTCGAGGCTATATCCGCCGGGGAAATCTCCTATACAGAAGAGGAGCCTGCACATTAAACAGTTTTGGGCTGTTGAGAGATTGCATTGGGGATGATGTCTACAACGACATATGTGACAAATCGCAAGTGGGAGTGATCTTGAAGCTCTCTGATAGTCGTTATGTATGGGGTTCAAAGATTGTGCATCATTTCTTAACTCAGCAATTGACAATACAAAGGAGATATGAGATGTGGTCGCTAATAGAAGGTAATCTAATAAGGTTCTCGTTACATGAGTTTAGTGATATCACCGGCCTGAACTGTGAGAAAATTGATGAGGAAGACAGAGTGGATGTTGATCACAAAGAGTTGTGGGGCCAGATGAAGGTAGATTCAAGGGTGGGACCAAACTGGAAAGAGTTGACTGACGTATTGAGGGAATGTAGGACATGGGGTGAGCCGATTAGGAAAATGATTGGGCTATTGTTTGTGTTGCATGTCGGAATTTTAGGGATTTCGCGGACTAGTAGGATCCCTTTGGATTATGCGAAACGTGTACTCAATACGGATGCGTTTGCGAGGTTTCCATGGGGTCGAGTAAGTTTCAAGCGATTAATAGACTCCATAAAAGTCGTGTCTTATGAGAACACCTCATATGTGGTTCATGGATGTGCCCATGTTCTTCTGATATGGGCTTTTGAGAGTGTGAGAGAATTAGGCAAAGACTTTGGGAGTAAAAATGGAGGTGATGATGTCCCCCTGCTTAGGTGGGATGCAGGCCGTACCAAAGGAAATATAGGGGACTTTTTATTCTCATAGAGGAAACAGAAGAAGGTTTGTGAAATGGATATGTATGTTTAGTATACGTGCAGTGAGATGCAAGATGTTGCTATTTTTACTGACTTGATTATAATTTCTTCTGTTTTGTAGCTCCAAATTCATCATTTAGGTATTAAACCACAAGCATAACTCTTTCCATATTGGCCTGATGAGACCAAAGGTTATGGTGAAGCGGACGGTGGTTTTAAATTGTTGGATAATTTGTTGGATGATATAATGAACGGGTGTGTTGATGTGTGATCATGGGATGATTCTGTTGTTGAGAAGAAGGCAGGTAAGAGGAAAGCCGTGGAGTTGGATCTGGACGTTGAGAGTAAAGATCAAATAGGAGACCCGGTAATTGTTAACAAGGCGAAGAAGAAGTCAGTGGGGGGGGGGGGTGGTGAATCAGTGGAGAGAGGCAAAAGGGTTGAATCATCTGAAAGAACGGAGTGAGCTGGTGTAGTGCAGTCGTCGACGGATGTTGCTGGAATTGACAGCGTTGTCAACATGTTAGATTCATTATCAAACAAATTTGATACCATGGACTCTCATTTGGGAGGTAAGTTGGTCTTAATAGGGGAACAATTTAAAGATTTAGAACAGAAGATCACAAACCTAGAAGCGGACGTTGATGTCATCAAGAAGGGCCAACCTGAAACAAAGGGTGCCGAATCTACTATAGGTGAAGAGAAAGATGAGGTTTGGGTGAGAAAGATGAGGTAAGCTGCTTATCAGTTAACACGTTTGATATTTCCATCTTTATGTGAATGTGGTTGATTAAAAGCAGAGGTTTTCAATGCAGCGGGCATAGTAGCTGGGTGGGGAATTACTAAAATGAAGTTTAAGTGTGTCTTCAGTAATTTGAGGAGTTTCACATTAGAGTTGTCAAACATTGTCAAAACGATACATTGAAGAATGTTAAGAATGTTTCAGTGTGTTTCTGTCAATTAGTGTATTCTTTGTTATGTTCCTCCTATGTCTTAAAATTCACTAGTGTTGACTTAATTTGTGAGTACCCCACACTTTTTATGTATATTTTCCAGAGTTATCCTATAGTATTTTTTTTTCTTTATAGAGTGGCTAAACATTTTGTTTTAGGTTATACATACTCAACAAACCTTAGTTGTCGTATTATATGTTGACTACTTAGTAAAGGCTATTGACATTAAATAACCTAGTTTTTTTTTAGTCTTGGTTAGTACAGGTGCTAGAAACATCTGAAGGCCCTATATCATGTGCTATTCGAAATCCAAAAGCAAAAGCCTCCTTGCCGAAGCCCAAAGCCCAAAGCAAAGAACATCCACTTGACCCAAAGTCCTCCAAATGGGAACTACTACTCAAGAAAGTTGATGTTGTTGTATCCATTAAACAGGAACCAATTTCACCCAAAAAACCTTCATTAAATGCGAAGGACAGTGTCTCTAACACTCATGCAGCTGGTAGTGGCAGTTTCAGAACACCAACCACACTTTCTGATGAATCGGACCCCATAGAAGATGCTCGCAATAAGGCATTTGATGGTGCTTTGGAAAAGTTGTTAGATTTGTGTAATGATGATATTGTGACAAGGAAAATTAGACCAAAGAACCTAGCCCCCACTCAACAGGATCCATTTGTGGGGAGTTCAATGGTCAAACATATGTTGCGTGGTGTAAAGCTATCCCCAACAGCTTATGATCCATTTGAAAAGGCTAATCCTGCAAAGGTGGACGCTGTCATGGATTTTATAAAGCAAGAGATGTTAGTCGAAGTCTACCAGTACTTTACATATTAGTAATCTGATGACACAATGTTGTGAGTGTATATGTAACACTTATGTTTGCTCACAGGGATGACCCGTTGAGGATGGACTTTGCGGCTTCTAATTTCTATATGAAGATAATGAGCCCTAAGGCGATGTGGCCAAAAAATGATCCTACTTATGGGTGGTTGATGGATTTGGTAAGTTTGCACCCAAATTAACATGAGATTAACATAAGCTTACATTGATATTTGAGTCTCATATTATTCTGTTTATCATGTTCAGCATCTGGTGCCTATCATGCAAATGTTTCGCAAAAGATCAATGCAGGCATTTTCTCCGTTCAGAAGTGATAGGATTGCATTTTTAGATCTGTGGTTTGTGAATCAGTGGGCTCATGATTACAAGAAATATGTAGCAGACCCAAAGTGGGAGTTTCCTACAGAATATTTTGAAGTCTACAATGGTACATATACACGGTACGGTGTCACAAACAAAAAATGGGTTGTCGATGTCGATGTCTTGTATCTCATTCACAATATCGAGAAGGCACACTGGGTAGCTGTAGCAGTCGATTTGGTTAGGCGGAGGGTCAACTTGTATGATAGCATCTACAGCTCTTCGACTGATGACCAACTCTTTGACACATGTAAGCCGTACACTAAGATGATACCACTTCTGATTCAAACAGTCGCTCCTGCGCATGAGAAAAAGAAACTAGAAGCCTCTTCATTCTCAATATACAGGATGAAAACCGTTCCTCAGAATATCCAGGAAGGTGATTGTGGTGTCTATGCGGTAAAATTCATTGAGTGTCTGGCATTGGGTATAAAATTTGATGGTCTATCAGATGCCGCTATGCCTGTTATCAGGCTGAAGCTGGCAGCAGAATTGTTTGATGAAGTGCCAGACACAGATTGCTTCATCCAGATGACTGACCAATCAGATCGTGATAAGGACTCAGGCGATGTTGAGTTCATCATTGTAAAGTGAATCTGGTTACGTCTGGTTTCTTTGTTTTTTGGTATAGATTAACAAGCCTCCCAATAGCTTTTGTCATAACTTCTCGATAACTTGGGAATGAAAACGGTGTAAGGCTTTCACCATTTTTTGTACACTATGTGTAGACCAGTTATGTTATG
This sequence comes from Camelina sativa, assembly GCF_030686135.1. Taxonomy (NCBI): domain Eukaryota; kingdom Viridiplantae; phylum Streptophyta; class Magnoliopsida; order Brassicales; family Brassicaceae; genus Camelina; species Camelina sativa. The sequence goes on from NC_141890.1 coordinate 38,867,150, forward strand.
TTATTTATACTGAATGGTCTATCATATTATATTAAGACGAGCACCATTGGTTGGATAAGCAGTATTTTATAATGCTACAGATTGAGAATAGTTAATAGAGAAATACAGACACAAACAGCCAATACAAACTTAGACACACAATTCGTTCTAACCTCATATGGTAATAAAAACTAGACAAATCCCTTCATATTACAACCGACGAGAGATAAACACTAGCACAACTCCTCGACGGTGCTAGCATAGGTAAGGGTGAAACAATCCTCGCAAATGTCTAATGTCGTGTGGTGGATTAGATGGCAACGAGGTACTGTTCTGAAATGGTAGTATCCTTTAAATACACGAGAACCAAGTGTTCCCATCTCTTTTATCTGACACATCACCACATCCGCAATTTGAACGGCTTCCTCTATAGAATCCACTTTGCTTAAGAAATTATTAGTGACCGACAGACCATCTTCCAATGCTTCAAAACAAATAAGTAAAATTCCATATGTAAATCTAGCGTAGATTTAAGCAGCTGTCCCAACATCAAAAAAGGTACGATTTTCAGAAACTGTTTTATAGTATGTTCGAACGTGGAATTCAGAGTTCTCATGAAAAATAGCAGAATATATGAAATTAGTTCAATTGTAACTAGCCGGGCATCAGAAAGAGCACTGGTACCGGTTTGAGTTCCTTTGTTCAAATAAATAGGCTTAGTGAGCTCATAAACTGGCGAATCAATTCATTTGAAAGAGAAAGTCGGGGAATTAGCAAACGAAGACCTTCAACGTACTGTGCAGTATAATTTTTAGCGGCCACACACTCTTCTAATAGCCGCCTATAGCCCTTTCCTTCATTCGCAAGACCACTACTGAAAATGAACTCGTCAATATCAACCTCCAAAAGAATTTCTGGAGAAAAGACAATCTTCTTAAAAAATGGACCAGCAGCTATGAATGGACCAAGGTCACGAAAACCTCCACGGCCTACACGGCGGACAATGTCTGTCACTAATGGTTGAGGTATATAAGACATGACAAATAAACAAAGAAGCTCTCGACAGCGGTTAATGTTGTTTGCGAAGAACATTACATTGAAGAAATTTATAGTCTACATTATACGAAAACCCTAGGAAGTGCTTAACAAAAAATATCCAAAAGGCCAGAATATCCATTCATCCCTATTCATAATCCAACAAAAGTACATAGAAAGGCCCAAATTGATGCCCAAGTTTACGTAGGACAAGTTTTGCGATTGTGTCCAATAGTGTTACAATTAGAACAAGCATGTCTTTTCCTGGGGCGACGATTTTCCATCGCAATTTCCAAAGGATGTTTGATGCGTGTCATCTTCGGTTGACCTGACTGTGGCCTAACAAATGGTGTCTTGACACGCTTGGTGGAAACCAGTTCTGGCACTGTTGATGATGTATCCCTCGGCATGACAGATTTCTCATAACCGTGATATAAGTAATTTGAACAGAAGTACGGGTGACACTTTGAAATCCTTGACACCTTGGCGGTTGTGGCTGCTGCCAATGCGTGTTCACAAGGAATCTTCTCCACGTCAAATCAACAACAAGTACACTTATTTTGTTGAAGGTTAACCACATTTACAGTTGAACCACTCGTCACTTCATAATGATGCGGATCAATTTCTTGTACTTTCATAACATCAGCTCTCGCTACACTTGCCTGTATATGTAACAAACATTTTTCATATAAGTGATAGAAATACAAATGGTTTACTCACACAGCAAACAAACACAAACCTGTAGCAGTTTCTCGACAGCGGTTGTGAGTGTTGTAGGCATGGCTGCAGCTTGTTTTCGCCGAACAGCAAACCAACGTGTCAACATTGATCTTATATAGTCAAGTAGTTCGACAATTGGAAACTTTCTAGTTTGGTTTAAAACTCGATTTATTGACTCAGCGATATAGTTGGTCGTGAAATTGTACCTCTCCCCAGGAAAATGCACTCGAGTCCACATACTAACATCAGCACGGACAAGATAAGCGTGTAGCTCTGGATTCAATGCACCGATTTGCTGGAAGTACCTGTTAAAGTCTTCTAGACGGAAAGCACTTGTTGCCTTCTTAACAAGTCCAAATGATTCACTACCTCTAAATTTAAGTACAATATTTTTGTACAGATGGTATGTGCAAATACCACGACTAGCAAGCGGGTATACATTCTTTATGGCTTTCCCTATTGATTGATGTCTATCTGATATTATGGCCAGGGCTTCATCATCTGGGATAACACGACTTAATTGTCAAAAGAACAATTCACATGCTTCATCATTCTCACTATCAACTACAGCAAATGCCAGTGGGAAAATATTGAAATTTCCATCTTGTGTAGTTGCTAGTAGAAGCGTACCTTGATATTGTCCTTTCAAGAATGTCCCATCGACGACAATTACTTTCCTCATAAATGGAAACCCAGCAATGCAAGCCCCAAAAGCTATGAAAGCATATCTGAATCTGTCTTCTGAATCTACTTCAATCTTGGTGTATGTTCCTGGATTTACTTTACGAATCCTATACAAGTATGTGGGTAAATCTGCATACCCATGTTCTGCTGTACCCCGAACTAATTGTCTAGCACATAGAAGAGTTCGACGTGCCTTCCAATAGTCAACCTACGAAACGAGTTATCTTAGAAGGGAATGATGAATAATAAGGAGAATACACATACACACTTTTTCAAACGCATCAACTGGTAAGAAAAATTACCATTAGACCAAACCTAAAATTTAATGCATCGGCCACATGCATTGGTCGAACACCGCCTCCAACTCCACCCACAAATTCCTTATACAAATGCCCCAATATATCTGGAGTTGCTTGACGGGCACGAGCAGAACGTTCAGTGACTGAGCAAGTATGGTCATTGACATATAATCGAATATGAAGAATAGGGGAATCTCCAATAGTACTAGCTCTGATACGCCATTGACATCCTTCTACCCAACAATTAACAGTATACAACTGCGTATTTGATCGATCCACATCAAAGTCAAATTTTTGTAGAACATATACTATCTTCAGTCTACTCTCCAATGCTTCTCGTGACTCATATTCCTGACCAACTGCTACATCAACACCACCAACTTCTATAAGCACTGAATCTTTAACAGGGGTTGAACTCTTTACTCGCAAAGGTGCCCTTCTCCTATTTCTCCTCCCAAATTCAACCTTTTCTTCCACATCTGTCTCCTCTTCGACATTTGAAAACTTAGAATACAAACAATAGTCTTCATCCCCAGAGCTAGCTCCGTCACTATCCTCGCAACAGTCAAATCGGGACTCATCATCCTCATCATTGCTTTTCGTTTCATCGGGAGCCTCTGTTATTTCTTCCTCATTCAACTTCGTCTCGGCTCTCTTTGAGTCAAGTCCTTTGTTCTCCTCCATTTTCTGTTCAGTGTGGATAGGTTCCTTCCCAACTACCTTCCTCTTGTAGTAATCCTCACCCCTCCTTTCTCTCTTTCTCTGATTTACTCCGCAGGACCTTGCTCGATCCACACTTTATATTCCCCCAACAACACCGACCTCAACACATAGACGCTCCGATTTACAAACTCTAAGATATCCTTCAAACTGGCGATGATTGCAGACAAACACAGGAGGTGTATCAGCTGGGATTGTTTGCGACGTCTTTGAAAACTTATAAGTGAGATGAACATCAAACATCTCTCTCTCCAACCCAAAATCCTCGTACACCATTGAGACGAAATCTTCATACAATGTTTTCTTGCTCGCCATTACCACCCTCGAACCTCTTCTTTCGTCAACACAAAATTCCCACCGCTTCTTTATTAAAACCCATTTTCCGCAAACTACTGAAACAACATCCATTGTGTCACAAATTTATAAAATGAGATCTGTCAAGACGAAGGAGATTTTGAACGAGATCTGTAGAAGCAGAGAGAACATATAATGTTTACTGTTCTTCGAAGTATTTGCGGGGACTACAACAGTGTGTCTGATAAGTGTAATCAACAGTATAACCTAAAACACCAATAGTGTCAATCCGCCAAAACATCTAACTCTATCACGTCTATATGTTTAACTCTACTTAACTTTTGTTTTTTCAGTAACAAATATGTCTACCACAACTTAGAACTCTATCGCTTTTAATTATGTCTATCAATATGGACATATCTACCATCACGTATAACTAAATCTGTCATATAAATCTATTTCTGTCTATATGTCTCTCATAAAGACTATATAAATCTGTCAAACAAATCTGCCACCCGACATAAACTTAATATATCTGTCACCATTGTACTAATATCTCTATCAAAAATTATTAATTCTATCATCATTACAATATATCTACCCAATATATCTACCGCTAACCATAACTCCGTCAACTAAATTTAAGTCTGCCATCACTAATCTATCTCTACCAATTTAATCTACTTAATTTTCAAAGTCTATCCATAAGTCTGCCAAAAGTAATATAACTCTATTGAAAAAAAAATGTCTATCGTCATATAGATTATTTGAGCGAGAATTTTTCCCCCCAAAAACTTTGAACAGTTGTAGAACAAACACATATGTGGCATTGCTTTTTAATGACATAATTGTAATTTATTTTTTCCTAACACACCTTTCAAAGGGTTCATATGTCATTAAAATTTTCCGGAAAAAAATGACATTCTAGTCTTTTTTTCAGCTTTTCTAAGCTATTACAGTAAAGTTCCCTTAAACATATGTGGGAATTATAATATCAAAACGATAAAATATGATAAACAATTTAAACTAACAAATTTAGTTTTTTAAAAATATATATATATTAACAAACTAAGTTTGTAACCACAAAAACCATGGAATCTCAAAATCCAGTAATGTAATTAAACCAAGATCATATTGATACAATTACTTAAAACATATAATCAAATCTATGTGATAATTACTAAGATTTGGTATGATAAGTAAGTCAAAGATTTGAACCAAAAAAAAGTGATTCAAAGATTCTTTTTTGTGATTATTTTCTTCTTCGATATATTTATGTAATTAGTTTCTTTATTAGACATTGAATATGGTTTATTGACTTGTGAATTAATCATGCATGAACTAATCTTTCATATATATAATAATTAGGTTAAAATTTACAATAATCATTGTGAAGACATTTACAATATATTTATTTCATAAACTAACATTTTGAGTGTTAGGACGATGAACAGCCAGAAATTATTAGTCTGAAGCATAAAATGAAAATCGCCGTCTGTGGGGATCGAACCCACGGCCACGTGGTTAAAAGCCACGCGCTCTACCACTGAGCTAAGACGGCTGGTGTTTGTTACTGTTAATTATTTAATCAAGTTTTATTTTATTCATACTTGAATTAAGAATTAACACATGTTTAATTGCTTGCTACGAAATCTGTCCTGAAAAGCCTTCATTGTAAATTGGAAGATTCAATCATTCTCTTTAAAAATTGAGGATCGCGTTTTTTCATTAAAGTGTTCTACCAAATTCACTTTCAGAATACGTCTGCCATTCGTGATTTTAGCAAAATTTGGTTTATGATCTGTGTTTGTGTCTAGCTTCCAGTCACTTCCCAGGATGATTTATCAAATGAAAATAACAGATTTTGTTTTCTTGTCTTCTTTACTTCTACAATGTTCATCAAGAGAATCAAGATTGCTCTTCTTGTCTCACTCTCTATGTTAAAAGGTTACAACCGTTTAATCTAAAAACTCTCAACAACTTTTTCTCTCTCGAGATACAGATGAGAAAGAAAAGTCAAATGCAGCATCTTTCTGACACCATCCCAGATGTATCATCATGCACCTAAAGCTCGAAGCTGGACTATCCACGTTTAGATCCCAAAGCAAGAAGTATCTTTTTCCTAGGTCCCTGAAAAAAAGAACACACCATTGTAAAGATTCCACACAGAGAACTTGAATCCAAACATAGTGATGATATATGCATATTATCTTATTAACAATGGAGCTAAACTGAGGCAATGATTATTCTAAGGTATACTGATGACAATCATGTGGAAGCTTATCAAGGATTTTACCATTGGTATGAGCAGAGCTTTGAGGTCATCATCTGTCATATGCATCAGAGCATCCATATCAACCTGGAAAAAGATGGAAATCCTCATACATTTATTATGGACAACATCAATAAGAGAACTCACAAATTAATCTAAACAGTAAAATACAATCAAATACCTCTTCCACTTGAAATGAGGTGGAATATTTCTCGAGACCCAATGATTCCAGTATCAGCTTCCACTCGATCACAGTACATATCGAACAGGAGGAAAAAAAAAAACAATGGAGTCCTACCTAAACCCTAAATCAGGAAAATCAAAAGTGAATCAAGAGTGAGAAGAACGAAATAGAACTTCAGCATCAAGTTACAGAACCCTAATTCTGAATTCCGGAAATTACAGAAACAAGAGGTGAAATCTCGAACTCGAACAGAAAAAAAAAAACGATGAGTGTAGTTCGACGCAGGAGGGTTTCACAATTTGCGGTGTATCAGACACAACCAGGTCGAATCGGGTCTACCCATCTATATATGCAATCTGGTCAAATCGGGTGAGTCCGGGTCAGATAGTTAATAAACAGTTTCTTTTTTTTCCACAATCTATATATACATTTTTTGATAGATTTATAAAATAAAATCTCAAGTTGACACTTACTTATAGATATGTCATTTACATTAAATAATTAATTTAATAAATTAATTAATTCTATTTATATTTGACTTTCTGTAGCAACTAATTATTTTAAAAGGTAACAAACATAATTGTAAATATATATAGATTTTATTTTCTAATTTTATAAAGAGATGAGTGTAGAGGTACTGCTTTTAAAAAAAATTAGAAAAACTGATTTGATAAAAAATGACTTTTAGCCTCACATACTATATTTTACTTTCACGGGTTTCGTATGATGAGTTTTTGCGGATTAAAAATCATTGAACATGTTGCGTGATCTACCTATCATGACGGATTTAGACTATAGAACCAACACTAAAACTATTAGTTTATTTCATATTCTATAGATTTGTAGTCATAGTTTAGAAAATTAACTTATAAATTATTTAGTATATGAATTACAAAATATTACACATACTACAACACATTCTTAGTATTCAAAAAAAAAAATGGTATACACATAAAAATATACACTAACATACTATATATGCATATACCTCTGTTTCATTATAGAAAACAAAACTAAGGAGCTGTTATTAGAGAGGTGATTTCTAAATTCACATGGAATTGTAAATTCTAAAAATCAAAACACATAGATTTTGAAATAACATGTTTTATCATTGGATTTGAATCCTTCTATTTTACACTTTCAAATCCATACAAATCCATTTAAAACATATTGTGGATTTTGAAATCCAAAAACAAATCATTAAATGAATAACATGAAAAACAAATCACAGATTTTTTTTTATAATAGTTTGCATTTTGTTAATTTAATACTCCCTCTGTCTCTTAAAAATAATGTTGAGGGCTTTCACACAAATTTAAGAATCAATGATATACATTATTATTTTTTTACTACAAAAGTATTGTATAATTAATTAATTATAGACCAATGGCAATTCAAATTTTTAAATTTTCTTAGTTTTTATTTCTTAAAGTTTACAAAATTTTAATATTAATTAATTAAAAGTTGTTGAAAATCAGTCTTTGTAGAATATGAAAAAATCACAAACATCAATTTTCAAGGGACAGAATGAGTAGTAAGTAAAGACTAATCACCAAAAATTGTGTTAAGAATATCGAAAATAAAATTAAAACAAGATAATAAAGAGCAAAATGTTAAATTCAGATCGATTTAATAGATGCACAAAAACGTTATTTTGACACATTTCACATAAATTAAAAAATTGATGAATTATACAAGTTTGCCCTTATTTAATAAGTGTTTAATGAATTAAATTCAAGAAAATGAGCTTTGAGTTTAGGGGTAAGTTAAGAAATTTAGCATAAAATATACTGGAAATGTAGAATGAACTTTTCTGTGAAACAAAAACGTTTCTCTACAATGATATTCTTTGTTAAACAGAAACAATATGAAACTTGAAAAGCTTAACTTGTATTCACCGATATATAATTATTTACCAAATATCATAAAATTCATTGTTTATATATAAAAATTTCTCTTAACTGTTTCTCTAAAGTTATACATACAAATGGTTATAATAATAAAAACTTCAGAGAATTACATTTAATGAATTTGTAAATATTTTTTTTATGAAAACTGTTGATGGCTCTAATGAGGAGAAGTAAAGTTATAAATACAATGTCATTAGTGGTTTTTAGTTTAATTAGGATAAACGATCTATTTCCCCTCAAATGTTTCTGTATAATATCTAACAAGGAATCCCATATCTTCTTCTTCTCTTCATGAGTTTAATTCGATGATGCATCTCTCTGCTCTTGATACTAACAACGGTTTTCATCAGGATCACCAAAATTGGAACAACCTGTACCCTGTTCATGGACCTATAGAATATGATTGAGCCAGCCGCTCATCCATCTCCACCTACTCAAGCCTCTCATCAGGATAATTCAAAACCGGTCAGACTTGGGACCAATTAGTATTCCGTGCTGGTTAATGAACTTTCTTGTTGATTAACTCTTTTTTTTTTTTACTCAACTCTTTTTTTTTTCTTAACTAGAAATTGGTTAGTAAACTGAGTTGTTAACAAATGGTCTTGTTTTTTTTACTAGCTTTAAAGTTGGTTTTGGTTTTTGTTTGTTTGGATTAAAAAAAAAATATCATTCAAGACTTTAAAATTTTTTATTCTTTAGAATTTAAGAAAACTAAATTTTGAGTTATTTTTCTCCAAGTTTCAAAGAGAAATTAAGGAGGGGTTATTCAATAATAATACTTAGAAAATTGATTATAATAGAAAATTCAATAATAGAATTTAACGTAAAAATATGAATTCTGTTCGAATGAGATCATAAAAGGTAGGAATTACTTCTTCAAGTTTTTTTTTTTTTAATTTTCGATTAAATTCCTTACAAAATGACATTATTATCAAAACCATATAATATTAAATAACACTGTCATTTTAATAGAATTTAAAAATCAGTCAATTGAATAATACTATAATTTATTAGAATCTTCAAAATGCAAAATTGTATAACACTAGATTTGTATAATTTTTTTGATGTTTTCATATTCTATTAGATTCTTCCGTTCAATAAACCCCTAAAAACAATGAGTTTGATGTTTTAGTGGAATGCCTTTATTTTCAACGAAATAATACTTAATTTTTGCTTCTTTTTTTTTGAAAAAAAAAATATTTTAGACACTATAAAACCAAAACTCTAAAAACTAACAACCAGTTAAAAATCTGGCCATTCATAGCCTTAGTTATTGGTGCTATTTTGCATTTGACTACAAGATACTTGAACTGTATTTCAAAACAAACATTTATATATTTGAGTTTAACCTTTCTACATACAATTATTCGTCACAGTTTTCTTGAGATTGGAAAACTCTTTGATTTAAGTAGATTACGATTGAGACGACCAAAAAAAGAAAAAGTAGATTACGTTTTACGACTCATCACAGCAAAAACATAATCTTTGAAAACCGTTTTATTGATGATCTTTACTAGAATAAAAATAAGGTAGATCAATTAAAAGCTTGGTTTCATGGTTCTTGTTCTTGTTTGATAGTTAACCTTATAAAAACTAAGTTTGTTATTTCCCATTGTAATGAAGAGTATTTTACAAATTTGTTTCTCGAAATCTCTTGCTCATTAAATACTCTATGGAGATGCAAGAAAATTTAACCATTGAGCTAATTTTATTACTAAGAAGAAAATAGATCTTGTCGATTCAGTTCGGCTTTGGCCATCTTTGTTCAAGTCCTAGGAGCCTTCTCTCTTCCTTGTAATTCATTCTGTTTTCAGCCAAGTCACGGCTCGTTTATTAAAAGAGATTCTTCGTATTAGCCTTACGACCACCCTCAACTTATTTGTTACATTCATACATCAACACTTGTGGTTTCGTTTTAATGATCTTAAACATTCTCTCATCTCCTCTGCTTTTGAGACTAGGCTTGACCTCAACATTGATATCCTCTGTTAGAATATTCTTCAGGGGAAATATCCACGCTGCAGGGCCATCGCGAATCCCTTATCTTGGACTTCGAGCTCTTTCGCAATCCACGATTAACCTCAACTACTTCAGTTTCTTTACAAAGATGGTCCCACAAAACAACAAAACATTGATCTGATCTGATATAATATTGAAACAGAGAAGGAACTAAACTATCAACAGTTGCTGCTGCCATATCCTAAAGATCTCAAGTATTTCTTGAACTCCCAGTGCTGAAAGAAGACACAAATGGTTTTAATGGTCCTTGTGTAGTATGTTGCAGTATTTAAAATTGATTAGATTCTTTATCTACTACTGTAACACAGACAACATCTTTCTATTGTTACTTCCGTTTCCCCAATGTTTGCAACACTTTTTATTCTATTCAAAATTTGTAACTGAAGCGACAGAGTTTTTGTTCCTTTCTTGCATGTAACAATGAACCATTTATTGATATATATATATATATATATATATATATATATGTGTGGATTTAGAAATCTAAATCTGGGTATTATTACATAAACACTGAAACTTAAAATATCATAGAGGACGATGGGCTAAAACCACTTTCTTGATACAACATTGCGTCAATTTCATCTCCATCCTTGAGCTTCAGCTAACAAAAAAAAAAACACAGTGAAAAAAACGAATCAATTACAACTTACATACGTAGCTTATATATTATAAGAATCTTTGAGCTCAAATGATAATACATACGTCATCCGGAGTATGGTACTCCCGATTTCTCGAGCCATCCAATAGAAAGCGAAATGCGTTCCACTCGACACCTCTCATATCGCTGTAATATTGCATCAACTTAAGCAACTTAGTCTTCCTTCTCACCTTGAACACTCTAACCTCTTCCTCGTCCTATATCCAAACATGCTATTAGTTAGGTTAATGTAGAAGTAAAATATGTATAGCAACAATCAAATCTTACATGAAATCTTACCTGACCCCTCACGTTCAAAGTAACATGAGTTGACTCCGATGCAACATTACGCTTTTCCCCTTCCTTCTTCACTTTCCTCCTTTCATAAAATTTGGCCGTCGTTGACATTTCCCCTAATCAAATCTTTCAATTTCTGAAGAAGTGAAAACATAAAAATGAATCTTTATATATATATATATATATATATATATATATACATGAAGTTTTGGTTAAAAAATGATCATGGAAAATTAACATTGGGAATAACAATATTATGAATCAGTCAACATTGTTTACCGATGAGTGAATTATGGAATATTGTCTCTTGTCTTTTCATCTTCCATAAAAAAAAAATGAAAAGAAGAGACACTACTCCACAATTCATTTAATTGTAGAAATATATTCATCGGTAAAAAAAATGTATGGCTGATTTATATTATTGTTATTTCTAATGTTAATTTTCTACTATCATTCTATTAACCAAAACTTCATGAACTTATAACTATTTAGGATGAATGCCCAAATTAATACCTTCAAAGCACATTGACTGATTATAAATAGGGAGTAGAGATGTTAAGTGTTAACAAGTAAACCATCCTCTCTATTAATACCTACCCCATTTATGTGTAAATTCATTAACCCCATTTAAGGTCTTTGACCCATTTAATATTTCTTTTTGTTGTAAACTGTAGATTCTGTAGTATCATATAAGTTACAGTATAAGTTATAACCAATAAATATTTATTTGATTATCTAATATTTATTGAATACTAGTAAATTTTTAATAAACTTAACTGACATATAGTGAATTATTGCACTTATTAATTTTTAATGAATAAATAGGATTTAACTTTCAATATACACCAAAGAAAAATATTTAACTTGTTCTCACTGTCCTAATATTGACAGTGTAAACTGTAAACAAAATAGTAAAATGATGATCTAACTTATATTGCAGTGTCAAGATAATAATATTTAAAATTTATATTAATGTCGATGTAAATCCGTTTTGTAATTTAAACTGTTTATAATTTTAAATATTCATAATATTTAAAAATATTACTATAAGCTTTAATATTAAATAATATTATTTAAAACTTCTAAAAAGTTTAAAGTTTATTATATCAGATTATAATTAAATTGTTCAACTAAAATAACCAAATTAAACGGAATACATACTTTTAAATGTGAATGTGATTAAATTAAGTTTCTTGTTCGTTCGGACTTCAATTCATTTTGGTCTTATTTCTAATATAACTATAAATTATTGTGTAAACAATTTAGTCGATGGGGGATGTTGACTACACATTTTTCCTTTCCGAGTAATATATGTTTGTGTACAAATATTTGAATCACAACATATACAAAAAAAATCAATTTTTTATTAATTTTATGTATTATATATATGATGATTCAAAGCAATTTTAAAATCAAATAATAGAAGAATCATAATTTAAAATTTTAGCACAATCTTTTAAATAGCTATATTATTAGTTGTGAAATATGAATATTTCTAATTCGTCTATCTTTTAGTGAGCTTCATACTATATCAAACTTCACTCTCTTCAAACTTCATCCCCTCTTCCTAGCTAGGATAATGGTCATCCTCTGAAGTTATAGAAAGCTATAGGATCTTTCCGGAATCCTCTTTTAACCGCCGGAAAGCAAACCAGAAAGTTCCTCATATATATCTCGTATATATATATATAGGTGAGTTTCTTCATGGAAATCTATAATATTTTCCTTCTTTTCCAACTCGAGAGCGTGTTGGTGAATGTTCTAACTAAGATGAACTTCTAGGTAAAAAGAGCTTCATTAGTAACAGTCAACTGAGGGAGGATACTTCGGTAATGGGCAGGGTAGTCTCCATTAGTAACAAGTAAATCCTTTCTATGTGAAAAATCTACCATAGCCCGGTGAGGTTTTTTTTGGCGTTGTTCATTTTTGGCTATATTGATCTGGATACACTTTTTGTCGTTAATTGTAGCCAACGCAACACTTTTTGATATTTAACTTGTAAATATACACTTTTATATTTGTCTTATATTATGTGTTATAGATGGAACGAACATAAGAATTCATGAAGATAAACTTTATTGTTCACGGTCTTCAGCTTCCGTGGAGAGAAGACCGAAGAAGGGATTGGTAATCGCAGCGTTTAGCTGAAACGCAGCGTCTCGAAGCCGGTTGATGTCTACGTCACGGTACGGTAGATAAAAGAACTCAGATCCATCCTCTCTGTTGAATCCACAAAACTCCAAGAACTCAATACCTTGGCTATATCTCCCGACTCTCTCATGGAACAAGCGGTTCGTGAGACGGATTCTTCTATATCTTTCTTCACCTGGCTTATTAGCTGCATTTCTCACAATTGTCAGAAGCGTTTCAAATGTCTTCCTCGTGATTCTTGGATCTTCATCCTATAACAACAAACATACAAGATTACATTAGATTCCTACCTATTTTTTTTTTTTTTGGAATTAAATCAATATAAGGCGTTTCCTACTTTATGGTTTCGTCTTAATGACCTTAAGCATTCCCTCATCTCCTCTGCTTTCGAGGCTCGGCTTGGCGGCGACATTACTACCCTCTGTAGTTGTAATGTTGTTGTAAAAGTTACGGTCCCATTAATTCTTCCTAGTTTTAAGGGTAACAAAAATAATAGATGATGAAGCTTTATACCTTAGTATTAAGTGGAGAAACATGAGTTGATGTCGAAGCAGATTCTGTTTCAGTTGTCAATCCGAGCCTCCGCTTTCTCTTCAGCTATACACAAACAGTTAGCCCCAAAATAGTTTGGTAGAGATCATCAGTTTTCAATTTGAGTGTACAATAAGATATAAAGATTCATCACCTTGTCTTCATTAACTTTAACCATAATTTTCTCTCTTGCTTTTTTCTCCTCATCTTTCTCAGCTTTCCTCAAAGCTATATTCCTGTTTTTAAAATAATTTCCAACATTGTTTTATTTAATTCAAAGGGACAATGTGAGAAACAAACTCTCTTCCTCATACCGTCTTCTTTCGTTTTCTTCCGCAATTCTCTTTGTCTCCATCATCTCTTTCCCTGCTCGTATCCTTTCCTGGAAGAGAGTTAGAGTTGTAAGTCTTCTTCATGAGGATAGTGTATGATGCAAGCTAATTCCTTTCTACCTTTTCTCTTTCTCTTTCACGTTTAGTTTCTTCTTCTTCTCTTAGTTTACGAGCTTGTTCCCTACGAATATATAAACAATGAAGTCATTTGTCCTTATAAAGAACAAAGTTTAAGGAATATGCATATATGTTCAAATGAGAGACTTACTTACATTAGTTCTTTAGCTCTTGCCTGAGAAGTTTCTGCAGTATCATCATATGGATTTGGAGACTCAATCTCAATGTTAAATTCCATCTACAAGAACATACCGTATACCTTTTTCAAAAGTTTCGTATGGAATCTATGAAAAAGAAAAGAAGATGAATATAACTATACATACCAAAGGCATTTTTTCAAACTGTGAATCGCTCTCATGGTCTATGATCCAGTTCACGGCTTCTTCAAGACTAGAGTTACCTAAAGATGAAAAGAGAGACAAAATATGGGTGATGATCCATGACATGATTCTAGGAATGTTTTGAAGTGGTTTTTACAACATATACCAGAGTGATGCAGAGCCCAGGCTGCCCGAGCCATCGAGAACCCCATATCTTCGAGCTCCTTCAGCAATTCACGATTAACCTCAACTGCATCATTTTCTGTTTAATTTACCAACAAGAACATCAAGAACAGCTTACAGAAACAAAGATGGTCCAACAAAAAAAAACAGAACAATGATCGATCTTATATGATTGAAACAAAGAAGAAACTATATTATCACCAATATGTGCTGCCATATTTCAAAGATATCAAGTATTTCTTGATGTGAAAGCAGACGATGCAAGAATGGTTTTAATGGTATGTTGCAATATTGAAAATTGGTTAGATTCTTTAACTAATTATGTGACTCTTTTGTTACTTCCCGTTTTCTCAAAGTTTGCAACTCTTTTATTCTATTCAAAACTTGTAAAAGAAGCAACAAAGCTTTTGTTCCTTTCTTGCATGTAACATTGAATTATATACTGTGTATATATGAATTTAAAAACCTAAATATGTGTACTATTACATTCACACCATAAACACTCAACCTCTAAACAAACCACAATGAAAAAAATAAAAGATAATTTTTGAGTGACTTATCTTAACATATTGTAAGGATCTTTAAGTTTGAATGATAAATATATTTAACTCATCAGGTGTATGATACTCTTTAAATGTAGAACTGCAGTTGACCGCTTCTTTCATCTAAAAATCATTTCCACGTGAGTTCGAACTCTCTTATTAGTTATTATACAGTTTTAATTATTATATTAGAAGTAAAATGAAGAATTAAATTACTTCAATGCTTAAATTCTGAAAATTATTTATTTCTTTTGTTATTATTCTGAAGATGAGGTGAGGTGACTAAGGAATCCTCCTTATTCAGATGGTGAGATGTTCCAGCTGCACTAGGAATTCCTCCTTATGTTCCTAGTGTTCCTCAGTTTCCCCCACCTTCTCTAACAAAGGTTCCTCCCATGGAGTAAATATCCAGATCTGGTGGATATCTGGATCCGTCTAAGGGCTACCATGGAGGATTTGTTGCAGTCGATGAACCAAATGTTTGTTCAAAATGCGGCGTTCCAGCAAACTGATCAAAAGTCAATTAAAATCTAATGTGTTCTCTACGACAATCAAATGATATATCGTTGTAACACTTTAGGATCATACCCACAGATACTAAGCAATCCATTATGAGATAATGAAGAATAAGTAAAGCTAAGACAAAGAGAAATTTGAAATTATTGTGACTAACAAAGACCGTAAATAAATGCAAGTAATTGTATTTAGTAAGTAAAAGACATTAGGAACCAGGAATTGTGAGTGAATTATGATAACAAATGCATACATTAGCAGAAAAATGCGTTAAACATCGTTCTCGAACTCAAATCATGAATATAAAGCTAACTTACTCTTGCAGCGTTAACAATCTACGTAATGGATTTTACTAGAAACTAAACTGTTCTCGTCTGAATTCAGCAAATCAACTAAGCATTAACAAGTTCAAGTTTGATTTTTTTCAAAAAGAGCCTTAGCTTAAAGTCTCGGTTGTTAATGATCATGTTACTCACCGTACCTATGTTCATTTCGAGAAACTCAACAACATTGTTGATGTCTAGATGAATCAATTGAAGTTCTTTTTTTCAAACTGACATTTCGGGTTTGAAAAACCAAAAGAAAACCCGAAACCGACAATTTAATTTTCGCATTAGTTACGAGTTAATTGCCTAGTTTCCTTTCATATCACATGTAAAAGATATAAAATTAATTAATTTAAATTCACGAATCCCCTTTATAATAAAACGGAAATACACAACATTGTTTTGTAGATTATAATTTTAATAAGTTGGTTACAAATAGGTTATACATTAATTGATAAATTAATTGGTTGCAAATTAAATAGTGGGTGCAACCTTAATTTATTTTTGGAAGATTTTATTACTAGATCACGTTGTTTCAAAAAATCTTAAAGAAAATATTCTAAAGAATCATATCATCTAACTTACCATATTAATTTCTTTTATTAAATTATTCATCAAATAAAATCTTTTGATATCTAACTTAATATATTAATTTGTTAATTATTATTATACTTCACCTCTCATTTTTATATATGAGTTTATCTTGTGAAACAAACAAATTTTCATATTATTTATTATAATTAAAAAATAGTTTTATTTTCGGATATACCATAAGTTGAATTTTTAGAAACAAATATAAATTGTTCAATCTATAAAATATTCAAGCTTTAGTAATATTATTCTTTAAAAATAATATCTATTGAATCAAAAAATTTACTGAGTAACGGGTCAAAATTTGAATATTTAAATTCAATTTCATATTTTTTGTTGAATTTTATAATTTTATATAATATAATAAACTTTAAATCATTTATTTTAAAATATTTTTAATATATTGAAACTTGATATAAAAGTTAGAAACTATAAACACTCTAAAATTATTTGTTATAGCAATGTCAATAATATGTCACTATAATATGAAAGAATTTCAAGAAACCAAGTATATTAAAACAAAAAGTATAACAATATATTAAATTACTCATAATATAATAACTCGCTTTTTAAAAACCAAATTTACAAAATTATGTCTTATAATGACATTCAAATCATGAGGTAGAATATACATTATTGAAATAACTTCACATACATAAACTAATACAACATATTAAAATTTTATTTTAAAATAGAAAATATACAAAATTTTGTATAAAATAAAATTTAACCAGTGTTATAGCACGAGTATTTATCTAGAATCATTAACAATATAAAACTTATAAAATAGGTTTCTTTTTTCAAGCCATCATATTTAGCATATGATTTTATTGCATAATGTTTTATCCAAAAAAAGTTTTAAAAAAATTACACAAATTATATTTTATATAAAAATTAGAATATAAATAAAATGAATTTCAACCCGTGCTCTAGCACGGGTCTTAATCTAGTTATACCTTAAAGTACAAGAATCTTGCATCCACCCAAAGGCTAATCTAGAAACTAGTTTTAGCTCGAGCAAAAATATTGAACTACAACAAAATATTAAATAGTTATAAAATAAAATTCTCCTACCAAAAGTTTTAGAAAACATATCCATTAGAAACATGAAATATGAACTTCCACTGAAACCAAAAAAAAATAAAAGTGAAAAGAAAAATTTCCATATTGTTATCAATTTACAGCTCATCAGAATGATAAAGGAAAAAAAAATCCAAAAATATGAAACATCTTACTTACATAAAGAAAGAAAGAGAGAAATGTATTTTCATTTTTTTCATTTTAAAATTAGAATTGGTGAACTAAAGTTTATATTTGTATTATATCCTTAGTTTTGTGATAGAGGATATTTTTCTAAAATAGATTCATATTTCTAATTAAAAACTATGGGTTTGAAGTCGAAACCCTCTAATCTTGAAAGAGACTTTCTTTAGGGTTATTCCCAAATCATATAAATACACTCTTTCTTCCTCGTATTCTCCGTCATGATAAAATCTTCTTCCTTGATATCTATAAGCGGAGGTATTCTTCTACCTCGTTTCCTCCGACGAAATAGTTCTTATTAGTCGTTAATTTCCTTCTTCACCACCCAAACAATTGATTCTCCTTTCTTTTTCACTCTGTTATTATCCTCATCTTCTCACTGTTAAGGTACTAGATCACTCTGTCTAATTCCCTATTATGGATACATATATTTACATTAATAATAATGCTATAAGTGATTATTCATTGCAACTTTCTGATGTGAGTATTCACAATTCATCTTCTTAGTTAATTATTCTGAAACATATTTTGTAAACTCTTTTTCTCCCGTTTGAGCTACCAATATTGGAGTTTTTTTCTCTAATTAATGTTTGGTCGAAAAAACAAATTTATTTCGACGAAAAATGAGTTAGATTTCTTCTTTAATATACTTGTTTGCGTTGTGCACTTATATTAGTTTGGGATATAAACTCTCTATTTCATTGATTTAATTTTGAGGATTTGGATTTTTGAGTTGTATACTTGTATTACACGATTGGAGACTTGGAGTTAAAAATATGATTAATTTTGTATGTAAGATGCAATATTCACCCTGCTCGTTGACCAGTCGTCAGCGACTTTTTATGTTACGTTCGTTTGACATTTTTTTTTTATTAGAATTTATTAAATTATCAAATTAAATTATATGGTTCTACTCTATCATTTTTAAGAAATGAATTATCCGATTTAAAAATAATAATAAATTACTTAATAATTTATTTATTTTCTATCAAAATGAATAGTTCAGATACATTTAGAAAAAAACTAAACTCGTTATGAACAGAGAACCATAAATTGGTTTAAGTAATTAATCTTAAAATTTACCTAATCTTTAAAATACAGGGTTTCATAACTCTAATGAAGAATAACATGTAAAACCTCACATTAATTCCTTTCATAAGGCAGAGGAGAATTTGGAGAAAGTGAACTATGTCGCCGACAAGATCGGATATTACCAACGACGGCAACTGCAGCAACAACAATGAAGGAGGAGTACCCGATCACGAAGAGAACAAAATCGTACTCAAAGTAAGATTTAATTGTCAGGTTAGCAAAATTAGAAACTGCTTTAGTGTTGTTTGTTTTCAAGGGTACCAAAATTTTTGATATTATGAGACTGAAAGTAGTAAAATCTCAGGATGATAGTGTGAGACCCTTCAGGATGAAAAGAACCATGAGGTTTGAAAAACTCATGAAAAGCTACTGTGAGCTTCAAAATCTTGATTTCTACAACACCGTCTTCTTCTGCTATGCTCGTCGTCTCAATCCTGAACAAACACCTGATGAGGTAATTTGATGTGAATGTTGATTTCATGTTTCTTTGGTCTAAAGATAAAATCATGATTTGTGGCCTATAATGTGATCTAATTAATCGTTTGATATACTGATGCAGCTTGATATGGAAGATGGAGATGAAATCGAAGCATTAATTGGTTGGCCGATGTAGAGGATTTGGTTCGTAACATTATTGTTACCATCATATGTGAATGTGTTTTATTTCTATTACTAGTTTTGTATGGATCTTTAGGTGGTTGAACTCATAATTGATCATGTGTTTTGTGTCAGTTGAGGCGAGATGAGAATGATAACAAAGACAAGTCTAGATTTGTTATCATTGACGTAGTGGTATATGTGGAGTTTGGGAAGAGATTTAGACGAAGATTATTGTCTTTCCAAGAGATATTTTTGATGATCATAAGGTTGTTATGTAGTATGTTATGCATGATCTAAGCGCACTTATCTTAGCAAGACTGAATATAAATTATACATATATGATAATAACATAATTCTTTTCAGTTTGATGTGTGTAAAATATAATTGATATTTGCATACACAAGTAAAAACTCAGCATATTGGTTTTTCAAAGAATCTATGTGTTAGAAAACCCTTTTTTGTCCAAAAAAAAATAATGTGAAACCCTTAAATTGCAAGAATCTTGCCTCAACTATAGTCGAAAGCCTCTCTACCTATATATTATTTGTTTTCCATTTTAAATATCTTCGGATGAGGCTATTTACATCCCCTCGTTCTACCGCATATATATATATATATATTCGTTGTTTGGAAGCGTCAGTCAGCTACACTAGAATTGTTGTCAAAATTGAATCCCTAGCACTTGTAAAAATTTGGGTCCATATAACCCCTAGATCAGCTTAAAGACTATATACACATAGGATTTGAATGGTAGATTGGAAAGGGATTTGAAGGGTAGATTGGTAGAATGGATAAAAATTCTTTGTTTGTCATCAATTTAAATTTTTAGGCCCATCGTATTAAGACATTCACTCAAAATTTTGGGATGATATTTAACAAAACCAAACATGAATATATATGGGCATAATTGTTTGACTATCCATGAGTATTTTTTGTTCTTATGTCCAAATTTATTATTTATTAAAAATTATAAGAAGTGTTACATAAACGATTCTACATTATCCCATTATCTGGGACTTGAATTCGTAGAAGCATCAATTAACCCTTGGTTAACCATTGGGCCAAGGGGTTCCACAAGTTTGGTATTTGTTTATACAAGATTTGTCACATAAGTATTAACATGATTCAAAAAATCATATGAGGATTGTAGACTTTTTAAGTTTAAAAAAAAATTATAAAAACTATTTACATTGAAAAAAATCCGCAAATGAACTTATCACATGAGTCTATTGATTTTTTTTATTTGGAAAATAGAATAGACGTTATATATTTTTTTCTCTACTTAAACATTATTAATTTTAACATTTTTATTTATTGTCCATCAAACGTAAATAGACGTTATATTTTTTTTAACTATGTTTTTATGTTTGTTATATTGTGGTAAGTGAAATTTTTCTAAGTAATGGCGGTTAGATGAAAATTTTCAACAAAGTATTGGTGGATAAGTGATTTTAGCTTCCCGCTCGGTGACTTTTTTTGTTAGCATTTTAGTGCTATGATATAGTAACCAAAATAAAAAGTTATCTTTCATAGCATTTACGAAACCGCGCTATGATTTTCTGCTATCAATATCCATATTGTGCTATGATTTTCTGCTATCAATATCTATATTTCTTTTAGTGATAACTGTTAAGAAATCATATTATCTAGGATTTGAACCTCAGACCTCTGATGTAGAAGCATTACTTAAGCCTTGGTTAACCGGGTGGACTTCCACAAGTTTGGTATTTGTTTATAGAAGAGATTTGTCACATAAGCAACAAATTAAATCAAAATTACTTTTTTTTTCTTAACTTAGTTTATAACACATTGGATACTATTCAAACAATTAAGGTTTTCAGATTTTAGTTAAATATATTGATATAATATAATGGGAAATAATCCAAGGACATGGAACTGATTAAAAACACATAATATTTTTTAAAAGAGAGAAAAGAGTAATATTTCTACCAACTATATAATAAATGGAGAATGAAGAAGAATCACTATATTTAGTGATAACATAATATAAAAAAAAATCAAACTGAGAATAGTAGACTTTTACGTTTAAAAAATATAAATATATACATTGAAAAATCCGCAAATGAACTTAAAACATGAGTCGATTGACTTTTTTTATTTGAAAGATAAAATAGACGTTATATTTTGTTTTTTTTTTCTCGAATTAAAACATTATGAAATTTTAATGTTTTTAGTTATTGTTCATCAAAACATATATTTTATTTATTGGCCGTTTAATATTTTTGTTAATGTATAAATCATATAAGAACAAATTATGTCACTATTATATCAAGAACAAAAATAAAATTGTATAAAAAAGAAAAAGAAGCAACCTTTTTCCAGTTTATTCCACTATCAGTTTAAAAATATATCAACAAAAGTTGAATAAAATGAGTATGACCAAAAAAAAAACAAAGTAGATTAAGATGAATTTTTAGCAAACTTTACATTTGAAGAATAACATAAAGTTGGAAATGAATCATAACACATTTTCCCCCATTTATTTATGCCTTAACTTAGTTTATAACACATTGGATACTATTCTGACAATTAAGGTTTTCAGACTTTAGTTAAATAAATTGATATAATGGTAAATAATCCAAGGACATGGACTGATTAAAAACACATAATATTTTTTAAAAGAGAGAAAAAGAGTTATATTTCTACCAACTATATAATAAATGGAGAATTAAGAAGAATCACTATATTTAGTGATAACATAATTTAAAAAAAAATCAAACTGAGGATAGTAGATTTTTACGGTTAGAAATTTAAATATAATATAAAATATATACATTGAAAAATCCGCAAATGAACTTATAACGTGAGTCTATTGACTTTTTATTTGAAAGATAAAATAGACGTTATATTTAGTTTTTTTTCTCGAATTAAAACATTACAAAATTTTAACGTTTTTAGTTATTGTTCATCAAAACGTATATTTTATTTCTTGCCCGTTTAATACTTTTGTTAACGTATAAATCATATAAGAACTAATTATGTCACTATTATATCAAGAACAAAAATAAAATTGTATATAAAAAAAAGAAGCAACCTTTTTCCAGTTTATTCCACTATCAGTTTAAAAATATATCAACAAAAGTTGAATAAAATGAGTATGACCAAAAAAAAAAACAAAGTAGATTAAGATGAATTTTTAGCAAACTTTACATTTGAAGAATAACATAAAGTTGGAAATGAATCATAACACATTTTCCCCTATTTATATATATATATATATATATATATATATGCTTTAAGTGACTAACTACTAACTCAGAAAAATCTGATTTTATTTTTATCTAACCTACCTAACTATATTTAGTTTATCTTGCTTTTATTATTATGTATTCAACGAAGCAGTAAACAGTAAACACCGAGTCAAATTTAAAAAAAAAACACTAATTAAGTGAAATTAAAATCTAAAAAGTGAATATTGAAATATCCAAAAAAAAAAAAGAAAAGAGATTCATTTACGCAATGAAGAAAAATAAAATTGATGATTATGATTAGTAGTAGTAAGTTAATTGCAAAAACCAAATTAAGTAAAGAAAAATCGCGAGAAAAGAGGAAAGCACGACGACGACATTGAAACTAGAAACCAGAAAGCGTGCTTCACAATGGTCTTTTCTTTTTCTTCTCAAAGAGATTATTAAAAAAAAAAAAAAGCTTCCCTTGCAATTTTCTCTCTCTCTCTCTCTCTCTCCTCATAAATAGTAGAGAGCCGCAGAGAGAGAGACTAGAGTAGTACTATAAATATTGACCAGCGTGTCCTAGAGAGAGAAACTCGCCGCTATTAAGAATACTTTTTTTTTTTTTTTGTTGGTTCTGGGTTTTAAGCAGTAAGCACTAAGCACATATCTCGAGCACACAAGGTCAGTGATTAAAAAAAAACTGCTTCTTTTTTCTTTTTATTTATATATCAAATGGTTCTGGGTCTTTGGAGCGTGCATGTTTTTTTCTTTTGTTCGTAGTGTTGATTTTTTTTTTTTTGTGTGCTTTCATTTTTCTGGGTAACGGCTAGTTATTACTTCGGAGAAGTTGGAAGGAGTTGAAGAAGAAGATCGATGGATTACGGAGACGACGATCGGTAGATTTCTCCTTTTTTTTGCTGTTTATTTCATCTCGATTTGTTTTTTTTTTTTTTTTTTTTGATGTTTTTTTTTTTCTCGTTTAGTTATTGTGTTTGTGTGATTTGGTTGAGTTTGGCATTCTTCGATTTTTGTGTTTTGTTAGTCTGATTCGAGGGTTTTGACTGCAATCGCTTAGATTTGGTTCTGATTTGTTGGGTTTGATTTGATTTCTGGGTTTAATGCGAATGATGAAATGTTGGATTTTTTTTTTTTTTTTTTTTAATTTTTTTATCTTAATGTGAGTTAAGAAATGTTTTTTTTTCGTGGAGTTTTATTAATTGTTTCATCAATCATTTCGGGATTTGTTAATGTTTAAGATAACACAAATCATAAGCCCCTTTTATTGGGGTCAGAAATGGTGTTTTAAGTTTGGTTCTCGAGTCTTAACTTAAGATAGTGGTCAGGATTCAGGTTGGGATGTTGTGATTGAGCTTGATGTTTGCAATGTACTTACTCTATATGCATAGTATGAGTTGTTTGAAAGATATGCTTGCTCATTTGTTAAGGCTTTTCCAGCTTCCAAGTAGACTACATTGATTAGTAAAACAGTTTTCTCTAAACATGTAATTTGCAGTAGCACCTCATGGAATTGGCAAGAGAACTATAATCACCAACCACAGTCTCATTTCTGTAAGTTTTTTTTCTTACATCAAGTAACTCTTTACAGCACTGTGACAAGCATGATTGAGTTGTTCTCTTTTTTAACTACAGCAGATGTGCCTGATTGCACGATGACTGAAGTCACATTAAACCAAGAAGATCACTCGTACATGTTTGATGATGAAACCACTCCTGTGAAGGCGTGTAGCGACTTGGGTTATCATGTCACAACAGGTTGTGCTTACTTTTTTTGCATGTCATCAATTAAATTTCTGATGTCTAGTTAATGATGTTTTCTAATCTAAAGAGTATGGCTTCAGATGACACGAACAGGAAACTGGAAGTGCATAGTGAGACACGTTCTGCTCTAAAGCGGCGTCGGATGTTACAATTTGAAGACCAACCTGAAACATCCCTTTTCAGCAGTGAGAGTTTCTCTGCAATCTTGAAATCAAGCGTGAGTACACAAACCCCATATCTCTTCTCTAGCTATGCACCAAATGCCCACAGATGCATTGCAGATATGTTCTTGGTATCCAAACTCATTGCTCACTTGTTAGGATGCAGACCTAGGATTGAAAGATCATTGTTTTTTCACACTGCATACATGCTGCAATGTGGATGCATGTTCATTTCATACGTTTGCAAATGATATCTCTTTTGTTTCATAGACTTTTTTCTTCTGCTCCTAGAACTAATTCAAGCTTCTTGGTATCTGACTGCCTAATTCAATTGTTATGGACCTATTGTGGCAAGTTATCTTAGTAAAAATGGATAGCTTAGGAGGTTGTATGAGGTTCTGATACTTTCTTTAATGTTCTGATTGATGTTTCTCCTATGCATGTTCAGGCTAGAGATGATACATTTGATGAGCTTTTACCCGAAGGGTCTCAGCTTATAGAAGGGTTTTCAGGTTGGCATCTCTTATAATTTTTCCAAGTTAATCTGGCCAATGCATTTTCCATTCAAACAATAATACATTGTCTCTTTTTCAGAAGACGTCTCTGCCTCAAGCTTTGAGGGCCTTGATCTGTATGCTGAAGAGTGGTATGCTGAATGCTTAAATGATGCTGAGACTCCAACCCTACCTAATGACTTGTATGTTTCGACCTTCTTCTTTTTTTGCTTATGTTATGTTTACTAGCACTATTTACTTAATTAATTTATAACAATTGTTGTTCTATCTCAGAAACTTTGGTTCACCTGATGTCCAAGTAGATATTTCAGGTCAGATTTCTTTGCTTTGGTTCTCTCCTGTAGCTGGCTTTAGCTCTGGATTTTCTTGCTAACATCCCTGTGCTTGTTGCAGAGTATCTAAATGTGCCACCAGAAACAGAAACCCGGGAAGTTCAGCGGCCTGTTACTCGTTCTTCTCCAAATGTTATCTTTAAAGGTAAAATATACAATGATTTAGTCATAAATTGGTCTCATAGTTACACACTTATTTCGTGAGAAAACAAAACATTATTAAAATGTTAATTGGTAATAGCAGGTAGGAAATCTTTTTCAAGGCCGGTTTCAAAGCTACCATCTTCTATCATCTATCCATTTGCATTCATCAAACCATGTGGGGTTCATGGTGGTATGACTCTCAAGGACATAAACCAGAAAATCCGAAATCCACCACCAAAACCAAAGGAAGACAAAGAAGAGCCTGTAGTGATCCAAACTTCTGCATTCTCTGGGAAACCTGTTGTAGGGAAGACTAAAATCCGCACCGAAGGAGGAAAAGGAAGCATCACGATAATGAGGACGAGAGGCTAAGCTAAGTAAGTAGTAATAAGCTGATAGGAAGTATTTTAAGGTTTGAAATTCACTGCTGAAAACTTTTAAACTTTTTGCCTTATTCTCAGAGGCCCTTAAATCCTTTTTGTCGGATATAGTTCCAGTCAAGGGCCTTTATCGGTACAGCGGCTAAATACTCTTCAAGATCTTATTATGAATCATGTTCTTGTTTCTTTTGGTATCTGTGTAGTAAGAAAGAGAACTTAAAATCTGATAGCCATGTGGTAGGATAATTTTTATTTGTATAAAGTCTCTGGATCTTATTGTTACCTGAACTGAAACTGAAAGCCAAAAACCTCTGTTATGTCTCTGGTTGGACTGCTATATAGTAGTACACGTAAAAGAAGCCAATCTTTTTAAATCCATGAATTTGTTCTGATTTGACGTGAGGTCGATCTCGTAGAAGGGAAGTTGTTTTCATTCGTCTGGCTTTGGTTGACTAGGGAACTTCTCTCCTAGATCTCAGGTCGCTTCCTCCTATTCCAGTAGGCATTAGTATTTAAAAAAGTATTCAATATTCGGATGCAACCTCCAAGTAATACAAATATTAATATCAGATGCGAAAAAGACTGGAATTTGGAAGACGAATATGGGGAAAATAATAATAATTGGTAGGTAATGCAAATAATGAAATATTATTATTTACCGTTAATGTATGTCCTATTCCTATGCATAATAAGGATCGTAAGGTATAAACTTAAAACTATTTTTATATAAGTTGATCTGGTGATGATTGCAGTTTTTCTTTTTCATTTTAGGGTTCAATTAGTATTCTCGTTTCAGCAATTTGCAAAGCAGTTAAAGGGCCTTTTTAATGGTTGTAAAATATAATATAGTTAACAAGCGGTTAAATAATAGTTGGCGAAAGAGATTGATTTAAAACGAGCGGTTAAATAATATTTATGAATGGTAAAAATATTCTTTTTATAAATAACACAAGATTTTAATATTCTTTGTAATTCAAGATTGAATGATAAACAAAGTTTTTCAAAACTTATAAACTCTTTAAAAATCACAAAACTAAACAACACCCTCTTAATTTTTCTTATATCGCAAACGATCTCCTTTTAGTTACTTGGGCCTGGCCCAACAAAAATTTAATAAACCTTTTCCATTTTCCTTTTTATCTCTCAGTAAATGTCTGATCCTTAAAATTTCTTGAGGATAGTTCAAATGGTTTCGCTCTCCACCTCCACTCCCCACGCGCCACCACTCCCGACGGCGTTTAACCGCCGACCGACGGAGAGAATTATCACAATACGATGCATCTCCATCTCCCCACGCGAGCCGAATCATACAATTGCTTCCGATGATAGCAACAATAGTTCCTCCTTGTCGCTTAGAGATACGAGGCAAAGCAAATGGCTGATGAATATTGAGAACGCGAATGAGAGAGATTCTAAGCAGAGTAAAGAGGATACAAACACGAAGATCGCTTCGAGGAAGGCCATATCGATTATACTACGAAGAGAAGCTACAAAGGCTGTAATCGAGAAGAAGAAAGGCTCTAAGAAGCTTC
This sequence comes from Camelina sativa, assembly GCF_030686135.1. NCBI lineage: Eukaryota > Viridiplantae > Streptophyta > Magnoliopsida > Brassicales > Brassicaceae > Camelina > Camelina sativa. The sequence continues at coordinate 38,894,798 of NC_141890.1, forward strand.
TTCCAAGGACTGTTCTTGAGTCTCTTCACGAGAGAATCACAGCTCTCCGATGGGAATCTGCTCTTCGGGTTTGATTTCGTCTTCTCCGAAACTATCTCTTCCTTTAATTTTGGTATTGATAGTGAATTTGATGGACTAATTTGGCTATGTTTGGTTATAGATTTTGTTGATAAGCTGAAAAATTTCAGATTATGGTTATAGTAGCTTCAGATTGTATATTGATTAGCTGTTAAGGATGATTAATTAATGGTTTTAGATTGAGTGTTGTGTTTCGTGTGCGTATTTATAAGATAATGTTGGTGAATCTGTAGGTGTTTGAACTGTTGCGTGAACAGCTATGGTATAAACCAAACGTTGGCATCTATGTAAAGCTGATTGTGATGCTTGGAAAATGCAAACAGCCGGAGAAGGCTCATGAACTATTTCAGGCAATGATTAATGAAGGTTGTGTGGTGAATCATGAAGTGTATACTGCACTTTTATCTGCGTATAGTAGGAGTGGACGATTTGATGCTGCGTTTACTCTTCTGGAACGTATGAAAAGTAGTCATAACTGTCAGCCGGATGTGCACACGTATTCCATCCTCATTAAGTCGTTTCTTCAGGTTTTTGCGTTTGATAAAGTTCAGGATCTGCTTTCTGATATGAGAAGACAGGGTATTAGACCCAATACAATCACATATAATACCCTCATCGATGCATATGGGAAAGCAAAAATGTACTTACCACCCTGTCCTGTCCTTTTGAATTTTCATTAGTTTATATCAAATTGCACTCAGTCCATCCCGTGTGATGTTTCATGGTTGGCAAACGTTTTGACTTATGCGAAAAAAGGAGTGTTTTGAAAATCCTTTTTTTCGTAAATTTCATTCAACCAAGAAGTTTTCACATGCTGGGATGGAGTGAATACTTGAATTTAACAGTTATATGGTTTCAGTTATCATGCTTTAGTTCAAAGCATCCATGAACTGAGATATTTCTTTTGTTTTGGAAGGTTTGTGGAGATGGAATCAACACTTATCCAAATGCTTGGGGAGGACGATTGCAAGCCTGATTCTTGGACAATGAATTCAACTCTTAGAGCCTTTGGGGGAAATGGACAAATAGAAATGATGGAGAATTGTTATGAGAAGTTTCAGAGCTCTGGGATTGAACCAAATATCAGAACCTTCAATATACTCCTCGATTCATATGGAAAATCAGGAAATTATAAGAAGATGAGTGCTGTGATAGAATACATGCAGAAGTATCAGTATTCATGGACCATAGTCACCTACAATGTGGTCATTGATGCGTTTGGGAGGGCAGGAGACTTAAAACAAATGGAGTACTTATTTAGACTAATGCAATCGGAGAGAATTAAACCAAGCTGTGTTACATTATGTTCTCTTGTTCGTGCCTATGGACGAGCTGGTAAAGCTGATAAAATTGGGGGAGTCTTGCGTTTCATTGAGAACTCAGACATAAGGTTAGACCTCGTGTTCTTTAACTGTCTGGTAGATGCCTATGGGAGGCTGGAAAAGTTAGCAGAGATGAAAGGAGTTCTCGAACTCATGGAGAAGAAGGGATTTAAACCTGATAAAGTTACATACAGGACAATGGTTAAGGCGTATAGTTACATACAGGACAATGGTAGTGGCATGACTACCCATGTAAAAGAGCTTCATGGTGTTGTTGACTCTGTTGGTGAAGCCCAAGTTGTGTTGAAGAAGCCGGATTTTTAGCGAGGAATAGAGCTCAATTTTCTGGTATATATGTCTAGTATCCATATCCTTGTTCTAGTGATAGAAGGTAGTTAGTATGAGAGTAAATACATTTTGAGTTGGCTTACAAAACTTTGTAACACAAACAACAAACAAAAATGTATAACAAGTATATTTTTTACTCTTGTTTGTGGTGCGTTATCAGTATGTATGTGCTGAAGCAGCTAGATATGAGAGTTGAAGACTGTACGCTTCTTTCAGTTTAGTCAAAACTTCTGCAATAGACGGTCTGCCAGATGCATCTCTCTCCACACATCTTATAGCAATCGAAGCAGCTTTTCTCATGCTCGCTGGATCAAATGTATCCTTCAAGATATCATCCACAATCTCAAATGCTCCTGCTTGTAAGTTTGGCCTAGCCTGCATTTTTTCAGTGTTTTGATCTTATAACTACACTGCGTTCTTAAAAACTGGGAGATGAGATAACAAAGACAATCATGTTTCTCTCACCCATAAGACCAAGTTAAAAGAATCTGGTGATCCTGAGTGACTTAAGGGTTCCCTTCCACAGATGAGCTCCAACAGGACCACACCAAAGCTATATACATCACTTTTCTCTGTCAGCTGCAGGGTTGAGTAATATCTGGAATGAAAAAAAGTGTGATTACTGATAAGCTAATCAAGCTGTTAATACATCACGAATGCGGAGAGAAGTTGCAGAAGAGTTTGAGAGAAGTTGCAGAAGAGTTTACTCGGGGTCAAGGTAGCCTGCAGTGCCTTTAACGACAGTAGTAACATGAGATGCATCTGCTTTTGTAAATTGTTTTGACAGGCCAAAGTCTGAAACTTTTGCGTTCATATCCTTGTCCAGAAGTATGTTACTGCTCTTTACATCCCGATGTATAATTCTCGGCTCACTTCCATTGTGCAGGTAGTCCAATCCTTCATGGAGAAGACAAAATTGTTACTATCCGCCAGGAGGAATTGTGTTTTAGTATGAGGATACCAATTACAGATGTTGAAGATGTACCTTTTGCAGCATCAACTGCAACTTTTAGTCTTGAAACCCAGTTCATTGACAGCCTTTTGCTACGTGGACCTGCTGAACCAAGAGAACACAAAAAGCTTTATGTTTGTGAGGAAGATGACGTTGATAAAGGACAATGAGCTATTGCTAGATACTTGAGGATTTGCATACCGTAAAGATGATCAGCTAATGATCCACCAGACAGATACTCATACACCAGTATCTGCCGTTTTGGTTCGTAGCAGAAGCCCTCAAAGGATACTAGATTTTGGTGGCGGACCTGTGACAAAATATGCACCTAGAAGGTTGACAATACAAAGGAAGACTTTTAGATCTAAGCACTCTTATCACTAGATGAATGCATCATTCAGATATGGCCAGTAATTTATGAGGACACTGTCGGCGCTTAACCTCATTGATAAAAGAATCAGCTCCAAGTTGAGTTCTATCAAATCGCACTTTGACCGCTACTTGTTTTCCATCTGGTAGCTTTCCACGGTATACAGCTCCAAAACTTCCACGACCAATTACTTCCTTCAAATTCCTAGTAGCTGACTTGATCTCTTTGTGAGAAAAGATTCTTGAAGTGTTCCAGTTCTGCATCTTCAGTTTTGCTCCTGATACAGATTTTGGTATACTGTAAGAATCATAAAGCGAAAACCTTGTGGGGGCAAAGAGAAAGCATTATTTCCATACTGGTTATCTCTCTCTCTTTGTTTCTCTGTCTCCTCGTGCAGATCGACATGAAAGCAAAGACGAGGAAGGTGGCAAACAAGGCCCCACCAGAAACTCCAAGCAAGATCGCTATACGGTTCTGCTTCCTGTGTTTCTTATTGATAGGGATAGTAACTTGTGGTGTGTCAATTGTTGAAGACACATTGTTGCATGATAGTGATGAGAACGAAAGGCATGGATTTCCCGTTGTCCTGATAAAACAGCAATTTAGTAATGCCAGGAACAAATGAGCAGAATATTGTTAGAAAATGCCGAGACAGAGATTGTATACCTGACTTCCAGACCCGTTCGGTTAAGAGACTGTGGCAAGGGGCCTACTAAGTTATTGTTTTCTAGATTCCTGAGAAGAAGTAACAAATAGATTCTTCTTTGTGTGAATATGGTAATGTACAAGCTACTTCTTGATCTTAATGTTTACTTACAGGAGACGAAGTTTCTCCAGCTTTCCTAATGTTTCAGGAACTGATCCTTGTAAGTTGTTGTTTTGCAGGTCCCTTCAAGAAATGGAGATATAATTTAAATTTTCAAAAAGAACGAACGTATATGCAGAACCTCTCAGTAAGATCACTTACAGAACTTCAAGGTTGGCCAGATCTTCCAGTTCAGAGCCAAAAGATTTCAACTGATTGAAGCTCAAATTCCTATTTATACCGTCAGAAGCTTTTTAATACTACAGGAAACCTAAAAAATACGTTAATGTTCTATGGATAAGTATTACAGTTTCTGGATATGCTGGAGGCTGCCTACATTCTGTATTGCTCCAGTAAGTGATGTATTATGTAAGTCGCTGCAGGAGAGAAGTGGAGAACATTCAAGATAACACACATGTATACATGAGATGCTAGAAAAATGGTTGAAGAATTGCTAACTTACAGTGTCTTGAGATCGAGCAAGTCTCCAAATGTTGGACTAATGGACCTCAGGTTGATTTGTGAAAGAAACCTGGACAGCCAGAATAAGAAAAATATGAGCTGAGATCAAGAAATGTTGAAAGCAATTGGGTATGATAAGGATCTTTTGTTTTACAGTGATGTAACGAGGTTTCCTTCACATTCTATGTGGTTCCAAGGAAGCGGAGTACATGGGTCGTCTTGCCATCCAAGGTCTTGCCCGGTAAATTGCTCTATGACTTTAAGTGCTGAAACTGCAAAGATAACTTAAAACATGAACTTTAGCTCTGGTGGAGTTTGCTCTATCCAGGAGAAATCAACAGACCTGTGGTAGAAGAAGCTTCAGGAGGGATTTGGAGTATTTGATACACCTCAAGAGCGTTCACCTGAGGACTGAACTTGATTTTGCCTAAGGTGATGTTTAACGTACTGATTCTGTTTTGCGTAAAGTACAAAGTTTTAGCTTCCGAACTGGTCACTGTGTAATCAGATTGTTTGACTTCACCGTTGATCATCACACTAAAAGAAGGGGAGAGTGAGAGTATCCCAGAAAAGTATAGGACAATGTAGTAGTCCCCTAGTGTATGTAGAGGAAGCTTATACGAGAGACTGTCTGTACGAGCAAGAATTCTTGCAGTCTGAAGAACAGAAGCTGGCGGATTCTCAGTAATGTTAAAGGAAGTCAGTTTTGTGAGTCTACTGAAAGTCGAAGAGGCGTGAGACGGTGCAAAACTTTGATCCGGATCCCATATTCGATCAAACGGATCTAAAGGGTACCTGCCATTCAACAAAATTCACCAATAAAATTCAACAAACCACACCAAAGAAGGAAAGTGATCAAGTTCAGAGGCTGAGAATTCATACCGGATAGTCCCATTTGTGTATCCGCTATTGATTCGGTAACTCCTCCTGAGAATTATATTGGTTGAACCTTCCAGGCTGTTTCTGTAAGCACCAAAAGGAAGTGGCCGTACTTCTAGAGAAGAGATAACCGGAATGCCTCTCCCTTTAATCGCAAGCAAACAAAGCAATAGAGAATCATTGTTGACCGGCCAAACCAACTCTTCAATCCAAGGATCATTGGTTCTAAGATCAACAGTAGTAGTGATTCTCCTTCCAAGAGAGACATGAAATGCTGGAGGGCTGTTCTGGCTATCATAGTTTCTATAAACGAATGTAGCCCGAATCAGAACCGAGGACAAGTCCTTCTCTGTCACAGGTACCTTATAACATTGGCGATCATGAGTATCCGGGAAGAATCTAACGGGAACACTGAAAGTAGAATTCTTGTCGATGTACGTAACCATGCTAGTGTTACCCGTTTGGATATAGTCGTTGTCTGAAACCCAGGAGATGTTATAAGCCGCAGTGTAACTTGAGCCGCCACAGGACAAACTTAAGAAACCTGTTTCATTACAAAGATTCAATCAAACAGTTGAAAGCAAAGGAATAAAAAGAATGTGAGACAAAGCCTAGAATCTGCATACCATCTGGATTGGAGAAACCAAACACCCAAAAGCCACTGAACAAAATCAAATCGACCCAAAAGAGCATCATCTAGTTCCCTGATTGAAATCTGAAGAACATATATTAATTAATTGTTCTTTCGTTTTCTTGTATGGTGTATGAATTAACTCTTTAAATACATGAAGATGCGAATGATGATGACTCGTAGGTACTTTACTCAGTGGTCATAATTTCACTAACAGTGTGTGTCGACTTAATAATCTAATTAACAATTTAACTACAGTGAATGTTGTTTTAGACTTTAGTCTTCCTTACATACTATACAATAGAATGAGATAGTGTCAAATATGTGACTGATATTTTGGTTGCTCAATTATAAAGAATGATCATGAGAATTATGCTTGAGAGAGAATCTTCAAATGCAATGATATAACATAACGTTTTGCTTGGCTTCAACACTAATCCTCAATGCATCCTCCTTAAGCTTTCTCATAAAGCAAAACCATTTTGGACAAAATAAAATAAAATAGAAAACCTTTTTGGACAAATTGTTTATATACTAAAGTCTCCCAGAATTTGGAAACATATAAATACCAGCAAATTAATTAATGCCTTAGAAAGCATAACAATTTTTTCATTACGTCAAAGTCATTTGAAAATCATCTTTAATTGATTTCTGTTGGACTTTATCGTCTAAATTAAGGTTTGAACCCCCTCCTACGAGGCTACGACATACTAACACATTTTATATGCTCAGTTTGGCCTATTTACAAAACTTCGACTTCTTCTAGAGTTTTATCGAAAGTTTTTAGTATATTTTCTTTAGAAAAAAATTCCGAAGTCTTTTACAACTAAACGCAAAGAATGACACAAAAGTCATAGCAATGTAAAATCCCATTAACAATATTTAAAAAAAAAAATTCATGTTTGATTATTTAACAAAAGAACTGTCATTCTGAAATCAATCTTCTACAAGTAAAAATGGAAAATAGTCATAACAATGTAAAGACAGAGCATACGAATGCCTCGAGTAATCATAGGTCTTTCATTTATATGAATATTTACATTCCCATAAAAACAAAAAAAATAATGAAAACAAGCTAGCCATAATACACTGTGAGAATCACAAACAAACAAAACTATAAACACAACCTGGAAGTCTTTCTTTTAGAAACTACAAAATCAAGACCCATTCTTCTGAATTCTGATTAGTGTCTCTCCTACACATGATTTCTAACAAAGTCTCTCAGAATTTGAAAAATAAAAATACTTGGTAATGCCTCCGACATTATAAAACTGATCTACGTACGTACGTACGTGATTCTCAAGTCTTAATTCTTTTTTTCTCTTCGACCAAAGTCGTTAAACTAGTTTTATTGGGCTTGACATAAATCCATCTTTATATGCTAGCTCAGTTTGGTCTATGGAAAATCCTTTAATTTTCTTCGCTATATAAATTTTATGTTGAAAACTTTTTATTCAGACGTAATTCGAAAACAATGACACAACTATTCTTAGCAATGTAAAATCATCCGATTGTCGAACAATTCTAATTGGATTATTCAGTTCAAAAACTACTGTTTGATAGTTCGTACACGTAAAATAAAGAATGACAAACTAGCTAGTCTTAGCAATGTAAGGACAAAATACACGAATGCTTATAACTAGGACAACCTACATGACTAGACATCAATGGAAGCACTTTGATCAGCTTCTAGGTCTTCGGATTTCTTGCACCACAAATCACCCCATCTAGTTTTAAATTGCAGAATCTCCATCACGACCGCAAACAATCCAATGACACCAATGATGGTACTGTAGGCAATCTTCCATGAGCTTCCAGGTTGCAAGATGGCTAATCCCTTGTAGATGTTATAGATGCTTAAAATAATCACTATATACCCCATAGTGTGATGATACCAATTCCAGTATTTCCTATATTTATGATCCTTGTCCGGTCTTACTTTGAGCGCAAGTATCTGAAGAAATCCTAGAACAAACAGAAGTATCCCTATCACTGTATGTGGCGTAGATCTCATTCCAGTGTGCTTGGCCATATAGATTGCAGTTCCTAATCCTCCCAATAAACCGACGACATAACCTGTAGTTTGGAAAAAGATGTGAACGTAAAACCACATGGGATCGAGTCCTTTGTAGGTTCTCATGTACCTTGCAGCCATTGCTCCAATGGGCATAAAAATCCCCCAACAGACCGCGTTGACCAGTCCATGGACTCTTTTGACAAGAATCATGTTTCCATTCACTGTTTTTGTGGCTGTGACTCGTCCGGACAGCAAATCCAAAGTAGCCATGGATTTGAGATGATTTCCACTCATGGCGTGCATCCCAAGTCTATCACCTTCCTTCAGTGGACCGTCTTGCCATAGATGATTAACTACGGTTGTGTTAGAAGGCAACGCCATAGTGGCGAATATAGTCATCTCTCCATCAAGAAATTCAGCGGCTAGTTGTGTAACACGGAAGCTGAGAGGACCTTCTTGAAGCATAGTCGAATAGTCCTTGATTGAGGAAGTATAAGCACGCATAAAACCAGGCGTGGAGTTACGGTAAGCCAAGAGAGTTTGAGCACCTAACATGCCTTTTCTCGTAGGGTTTATCCCCCAAGCAATCCAACTGGAACTCTCGATGTTGGTGTGACGATATGCAACTTCAAGCACTCCGGTTTCTGGAACATAACTGAAGTGTAGAAACGAATCTAACACCGGAAGGTCAATACAAGAACGGAAGTGTTTTCCGTTTTTAAAGATGTGAGAGTCACATCTAGCCTGAACTCCATCGGTTGTTGCTCTGGTGAAGTATGGAGCAAGCACGAACAGAAAACACAAAACCATAAATATGGTTCTTGAAGACAAAGACATGATGATGATTGCGTTTTTATTCGGAGATCGCACATGTAGATTAAATCTTCCTGAGTCAAGAGTCTAGTTTTGCTTTCGAAGAAAGATTTATGAATTCCTCGAGTTGCATGAGTTGTCTATTTATATAGCCTTATCGTACAATTCCAACTCCAACTGTAGTTGGGAATCGTTTTTTTTTTCTTAGGCCTTACCATAATTTCCATTATATTTTTTTAATTACCTTTTCATATTTGTGACCGACATATTGTCTAATTATTCTGCTAAGTTATGTAGTAGGAGTTTCCCCTGCGAAGGTGTCTAGAATATGAATAATAAAATTTAAAAAAAAAATCAAATTATGACAAAAATAATGAATATATTTTGCTTATGCATAAATTATGACAAATGGTTGTCTAGGGTTTAATGATACACTTTGCTTCGAATAGATAATTTTCTGGTTATAACTAGGGTTCTTCAAATAAGTTATGTTGGACGCAAATGTAATGCTTTGTGTAAGCTGAACATCTCAAGTCTTCCAATTCCTAATTGTCAAGGTATTACTATTAATGATCCATTTTTTGGACAAAACACTTGTCACCGCAACATGTCTCGTTGATAGGTATGAAAATATCGTCAAGATCAAATCTTCAGGTAACTCGCTGATACTACTTTTCATAGTTGAACAAACCTTCTTTGACATTGTCTCTGTTTAGGTCAAGAAATAATCTATATATGTTAAAACCCTAGTTAGAGATTTCTCTTTCGACTTGATGATGAAGTTTGTGGAATAACTAATAATTAATATAACAGTAATTTCTATATAGTTATTTAACCTGTTAGGAAAATAATCCTACTGTCATGTGGATATTCCAAAAAATGCCATTATATTTTTATACAAAAGACTTATACAAAAAAAAATGTTATAGTTGTAACAAGAAAATACTAACCCATTTAAATAGCAGTTAAAGTAGGACGTTTCAACTATATCTGTTTGTTATAATCTATAAAAGAAAATTGTTCTTACCTACAAAATCTTTTTGCTATGCATATATATATATATGAGGTATCGGGTCATGTTTTGCATTCATCCACACAAATTTTTTGAGTAAAACATTAATAAAATCATTTTATGCTTTTAGTGTAGATTGGCAGCGGGTTAATGACGTCAAAGTTATTATTCGGTAAGCTTGATTAATGAAAATTTTGCAGATTTGGTATATTTGGTTGTAGCTTAATCTATTTATGAATTTCTCTATGGATGAGTTTGTTTTTAGACTTCTAAAACTGTTTTTTTTTAGGCTATAATGGGGCAAGGTGTTATTAAATATCTAGGACAAGGACTTTGTTGACAGTGCAGTACTACGGTTGGGAGAAGATAATTGTAACACGCGTGAACGGAATTTTAGAAATTCAGTGGTGGTGTCAAACGACTCTAATATTGGTGTCGATCGACACCTTATGTGGTCGGAATAACTGGTTCGATTTAATTCTCCGTTTTGTGTAGTCGGTTTAAGAAAACCCTAAACCTCGAGTTTATAAGGAAAAATTCGACTTCTCAGAGTCTTTTAGCCTCTTTTGACATGTTCTAAAGAGAAAAGAAGAGAGAGAATTCCAGTGAGTGTTCTGGTGAGTTTTCTTCCAAGAGAGTGTGGATCTAAGGTTAGGAACATGTGGGTAAGGTTGTTGTGGTGCTAGCTTCGTCGTTTGGGTTTAGATATCTCTGTTTTGCAAAGGTGAATGCATGACCATGGCTTAACTAAGGTAAGATCTCTGTTTCTGTGACTTTGTGTGTTGTGTGATTTTTTTTTGGAGGTTTCTGTGTTTTTCGTGGCTCTTGTGGCTTGGATTCACTTCTAGGAATGCCTTGGATGTGTGTGAGGTGTTTGGATGCGGAATTCGGAGCTTATGATCGAAGAGAATCGATGCTGGTCGACACTAATGCAAGGACGGCTCGAGGGCTTTGTCGAGTGGTTGTAGACACCATGTGGAGGTGTCGGTTAACACTGCTAGGGTTTTTGGAGATGTCGAGCAGGTGTCGGTCGACACCACCCTCAACATGCGGCTGATGTTGTGGCTTCCTTGTGTATTGTCAGGTTTGTTTATTGTTTCTTGATTGTGGCTTGTGGAGATCTTATTGCTTGAGTGTATAGCCCAATAGATGGGAGGATTGCCTCAATACGTATTTCATGGAATACTTATGCATCTCTTTTTGTGTTGCAGTGCAGGTAAAGGCAAAGTGTGATCGTGGAATCGAGTCGATGAAGAGGAAGATGTTCTTGAGACTCGATTGTTTGTTTTATGTTTCTGTTAGGTGTCTATAAGGGAACAATTGTGTCTAGAACAGATGTTAGGTTGCTGGTTCTATGACATTGTTTTATGCTTTTAGAAGTGTTGGATCTTTGGATTTGTCTGATTCGTTTATTGGTTTGATGATTCTTGGTTATCCGCTGGTTGTATTAAATGATGCTAGGTTGTCAGTGAGTATGAGATCACTAGATATTAGGTTATATATATAAAAAATAAATGAATCGAGTTGTTTCAATAATTAAGAGAGTTTTTGTTTTGTAGTTCAATGACATTGATGAACCATAAGTCCATATTTATCACTATGAATTATTATGTTTTAATATTTTTTTATGTGTTTGTAATGTTATTAGTTTAGAAGTTTGAAAAATGTACATATATTTTTTTATATTTTTCCGTTTGATTATCGAATTTGATCAGTAGGCGTTTGATCGCATTTGTCTGAATGAAAATTTCAAATAGAAGATTGCAAAATTATCTAAATGAAATATAAATGTTAAAAACCAGATTCTTCTATATATAATTTGTTTAAAAAATGCATAAATGTACAATATTTAATATCAAACCACATGAAAAGTGATGGTATAATAATATGAATAAATTAAGGTGCATTTTAAATCATTAACTAGAATTGATTAGGATTCTTTTAAGTTTATAATGATTTAATTTTAATATATATAATTAATTTGGATACTATATAAATTTAGAAAGAGTTTTTTAATCAGTAATAAATATTTCACATTATATCCTATGATCCTATGATTATTATTTTCACATTTTTTCAAAGCACACCAAAACATTTGAATTTAAATATCTCCTTAGCCACATGATTGTAAAACCTTTTTCATCTAGAACTCCAATCTTGATAGTTTTTTTTTCTTTGCACTTACAAATTTAAAATTATGTGTCTTTTTAGTTATTTTTTATATTATTTTCTATAAACAACCAAAACAAGATATATATTACAAAATCCAAATTTTTGTAGTTTTTATCATTCACTGTAATTACGAGTTATTGGCTTTTAAGCCAAAAGAAAACTAGAAAACAAGCAATTCCAAACTAAACCGAGTCATTAAGATATGAGCCTACTTTGTGAAATAAATATCTTCTAATGAATAACCTGAAAATCGAATTTAAAATGAATCCAGTCCAAAACTTATATGAGAAATTAGTTTTACTTTTTATATCATATACAATGTTACAAAATAATTACTTTTAAAAGATAAAAAATACCATATAAATTTAACAAAACATTTCCCTTCAGATTACTAGTTAGTATCAAATATAATTCCTTACCAGATTTCATAATTTAGAAGATCTGGATGGAGAGGATTTACTTTTCAGCGTCAAGTTCTGTGGGAAGATCAAAGCTTTATAACTTCTCCAAAGAAGATATAAGATCGATTAGTAAGGCCCTAACCCTAACCGATCTGATTAGGTCTCCGTACTGATTAATGTCCATCCCTCTTTGTGTAACATCTGTGAACCAAATTTGATCTTTGGGGATGGGTGTTGATCGACACCAACAATTCTGATTCGACTGGTTTGTTTTAATTTATCGTTTGGTGCGGTTTGGTTTAATTGAAACCTTAAAGACCGACTTATTTAAGGAAGAACTGGACCTAGGTCGTGGGAGGGGGTTGTTTTGCCGTTTTAGAGAGAAAAGAGAGAGATATTGAGAGTTTGATCCTAAGAGTAAAAGGGTTTTGAGGAGGGTTAAGAGGAGGAGAGGGATCTGTTTTGGTGGTTCTAGAGGAGAGAAGGAGAGAGAGTTGTGGTGCTCTCACTTGGAAGGAAGGAGAAAGGAGATCAATCTTCTTCATGTGTAAGGAGAAGGATTTGAGCTTGGTAGTGGATTGGGAGAGACAAGTAGGCTTTCTCATGGCTGTTATCCAGATAAGTTGTGTTGTTTTAGTATTAGATTGAGTAGAGAATCGATGAGTGTAGCGGATTAGGGATTTGCGGCGAGAAGGAGCTTGAAGGAAGGCTTGATCGTGATTTCTGGGTTGGTGTCTTTCGACACTATTGTGGCGTCGGTCGACACCAACACCTGAGGATGAACATCGCAAACTGGTCCGAGATATCTACTTCGGGGCAACGTTTGGAGGATGAAACGGAAACCTATTTGGTTGAATTTTGATGGACAGCTTTGTGACGCTATAGGCTTCATATCCAACGGTGGGTTTGTGAAAATAACGGTTGGTTTGTGATTTAATCAAGTGTTTGTATTGTGGTCTGGGATAGACGGTTTTGTGGTAAAGTTGGAGTGTCGAGTGACACCAAGGTGATGTCAGTCTACACCAGCATGTTGTTGTGTGTTTGGGTCATATGAAGACAGCTGGAGTTAGGTTTGAATGAGGAGAGATCGATGGAAGTGATTTCGTGGGCCTCTGGCTCACTAGAAGAGTTGATAGTGAATTGAAGTATTTGTGGGAAAGTGTTGTCTGTGGCTGGACGGAATCATATATTCCAGCCCACCTCTCTTGTTACTCGATCGCTAGGGGTGTTTGGTTGTGCGACTCAGTAACTAGATGAGGTGGAGTTTAGTGTGTTTGTGGGAGTTTTTGTAAGGAGTGATTTCTACGCCGGTTGTCTTTTCGGAATTATGGGGTTCCAATAAGATCGTTTTCCGTGGATCCTGTGTGAGGATTGGAAATTCGGATGCGGTCGTTTCACTTTGTGTATTGGAGAACTGCATAGTTGGGCTGAGTAATTCAGGCAAGTTAATATTTTTTCTTCTTGCAATCTCAATATAACCAAACGATACTATAAATAACTAAACTAGAAATACTATAACTAATCACAATTAGCGAACAAAAAATAAACAATTAAGCGAAAAGAAATTATAAAAAGGCAAAAACGTATATTGATCTCACATATTCCTAACTAAATAAAAATCAAATGGAAATACTGGATACCCGCTACGATCATATAAGCTAGTAACGTTGAGAAATAATTTCATAGTAATTATAATTCTATTAATTGTAATTATTTTTCATTTTACGATTAGTAATTTGTAATATTATTATTTTATATACACTTTCAAATAAAATATAGCAATCCTTTAATTTTAAAATTATAATAATTTATCAAACAATTTTCTTTAATTTATATATTTTCAAAAAAAAATACAGCCCTTTTATGTTTAGGACTTAGTTATATCTAAACAAGCTTAATCTAAACTAGAAATAAAATATCAATTTCAAACTGAAGGTTCTTTAAATTATAAATATAGATCTGAGTAAAACATAAATCCAAATGGAAGTAAAATATATATACTAAAACCATCAATAAGAAATTAGATTTTAATTTGGATAGCAATAATTATAAACCAAAAATCTGAGAAAAACTGAAATATAAAAGAGAAATTATTATAAATACCCTTTGTAGATAAAACTTTTCAAAAATATCTATTTTTAAGCTATTTTCAATTTGTCTCCTTTTATTTTTAATGACCATTTTACTCCTACTTGAAAAATATTAAAGTCAACAAAATGAAAATTTGAATTTTTCATGCAAAAAAAAGTTCTAGCTAAAACAATTCCAAAACAATTTCCGCCCCCACAAAAAATTACGACAAAAATTTTCCCGCTAAACTTTTTTTTACGCAAACCATGATCCTGAAATTTTAAAAATTTACAAGCATTTTTTAAAGGGTTTTTAAAAAAAAATGACAGGGGATTTTAAAAGATTTAAAAGGATTTGTAAGGTGATCAAAAGGATTTACTATGAGTTTTAAAGGGTTTTTAAAATATTTTAAAATGATTAAAAGGGTGTTTAAACGATTTATAAGTGGTTTAAAAGGTTTTACAAGGATTTACAAGAGTTTTAAAGGGTTTTAAAATGATTTACAATGATTTTAAGAGATTTACAATTGTTTTTAAAGGTTTTACAAGGTTTTTAAAAAGATTTTAAAGGATTAACAATGGATTTTTATAGATTTACAAGGATTTTTCAAGGAGTTGCGGAAAATTTTGTTAGAAACTTTTTTTGGTGGAAAAATATTGGCGGAAAATTTTTTGGCTGTAAATTTTACTTTTTCATAATGGACTCTCACTAAAAAAAAATGGCAATTTAGTCATTTTATACATAAAAGAGAGTATATTTAAAAATGAGCAACAAGAAAATATATTTTTTCAAAAAAAAAATAGTTATAAAAGGTATTTTTTAGGGCTGGGTATTCGGGTAACCCGTTCGGGTTTGGCTATCATCCATTCGGGTTCGGGTAAACGGGTTTAGAAAAATAGAACCCATTGGATATTTTTAGATATGTGGGTTCGGTTCGGTTTGGGTACTATCGGGTTTGGGTCGGTTTGGGTTACAAATTTTGGAACCCGATTAGTACCTGTACTACCGGGTACCCGAAAAAATATATTTAAAATTAATTAAAATTACAGAAATTTAGTTAAATTTTGACTTATGTAACAAAATATTTTAGATATTTTGATTATTTTTGATATTTAGGTATAAAACTAAATGAAACATTCAAGATTATAATCATAATTTTGGGATAATTGTATTATATTAATGATAAATATTATAAATATGTTTATATGTTTGGGTTTATATGTACCCAAACGGGTACCGGGTATTACCTGACCCTAACCCGAACCCACATGTATTAGAAAATAGAATCCAATAGGGTTTTATAGGCAAACCCGTACCCAACCCGAACCCGGTTTCTCGGGTCGGGTTCCAGATTGGATATTCGGGTTCAGTTTTTATGTCCAGGCCTAGTATTTTTGTAAAAGCTCCAATATAAAATCAAAACTAGACAGTTTTTGTGAGTTTTTAATTTGGTGATGTAACACACGCGAACAATTTTTGGTAGGGGTGTTGATTGACACAGCTTGTGGTGTAGATCGACACCATTTGCGGATCGTTTAAACGGTTCGATTTTAATCTTCCGGTTCGCATGGTTGGTTTAGGAAAACTCGACGTCTTCCACTTCTTTTAGCCGCTTTTTTCACATTTCAGAAAGAGAGAAGAGAGAACAAAGTCTATGTGAGAGTTCCTGAGGTTTTGGTGGATTCTTTGTCTCTGTAGGGTGAGTTTCTTTGGAGATTGTGGATCAAAGGCTATGAACGTGGTGGAAAGGTTGTTGTGGTGCTAGTTTCGTCGTTTGGGGTACAGATCTCATTGTTTTGATAAATGTGAGTGCATGACCATGACTTATCTAAGCTAAAATCTATGTTTCTGTGATTTGTGTGATGTGTTTTTGTTTCCTTGTGAGTTCTGTGTTTTTTCATGACTCCTGAGGCTTAGATCTGTTCTTGGGATCGTGGGAGACAAATGAGAGTAGCTTGGAGGCGAGATTCGGAGTTTCTGATCGTGAAGAGGCGATGCTCGACATGAGTGTCGATCGACGCCAGTTTTGTGTCGGTCGACACTGATGCGAGAACGGCGCGTTTGACCTAGGAGCATCGATCGATGCAATGTAGAGGTGTCGGTCGATGCAATTAGGAATTTCTTGGAATGTCGAGTATGCGTCGATAATCGACACAAGGAGTGTGTCGGTCGACACAAGGTGT
Source organism: Camelina sativa (assembly GCF_030686135.1). NCBI lineage: Eukaryota > Viridiplantae > Streptophyta > Magnoliopsida > Brassicales > Brassicaceae > Camelina > Camelina sativa. The sequence goes on from NC_141890.1 coordinate 38,911,313, forward strand.
TCTGTGTCGGTCGACACACGTTGGGTGTCGGTCGATACACACCCTTCGCATGTGTCAGTGTCGGTCGAAACCAACCTTCAACAGCAGCTGATGACATGTTGCTTTGTGTATTATTGTCTGGTTTGTTCTATTGTTTATTGATTGTTGCATGAGAGATCTTATTGCTTGTGTGTATAGCCCAGTAGATGGAAGGATTGTCTCATTAAGTATTTCTGGTAATACTTACGCCTCTCTTTTGTGTTGTGGCGCAGGTAAAGGCAAAGTGTGATCGTGAAATCAAGGCTATGAAGAGGAGGATGTTCTAGAGGCTCGGTTATTTGCTATGTGTCTGTGATAGGATGCTAGATTGGAATTTAGATGTCTAGAACGGTTGTAGGAATGTTGGTTCTTGACTTTGTTATGTTTTGGATTTGTTATTGGTATTGACTTCATGTTATTCTTTATTCGTTATTGGTTTATTGGAATGATTCATTTGTATCCGCAGTTTGTTATTGTTTGGGGTAAGTTTCTAGTAAGTATGATATCACTAGATATTAGGATGTATAAAAAAAACGGGTCAGATTGGTTCATACGAGAAGTATGGAATGAACTTGAACCGAACCTACAGATTCCGGAATGACCTTAAATGGAACTAAAGAAATAAAAAATCAGAACAAAGTCCTATACAACACCTAAGTAAATTTGTGCATACATGTACTTTAGTTATTCATATCCTTAAAATATTTGTTTGTTTTTCTAATAAACCATATATTGAGATTTATCAGAGTTTAGTAATAATTTAATTTATTATGAACGACGTCAAATATATATAACTGATTGAGGTATATGTTTACAAAATTGAGTATGATTTACTTGTTTGTTTAAAATTTTTGAATTATGTTTACTTTGCTAGCTTTTCATGTAGTATTTCACGTTGACAGACCCAATATGGTTGCACTTCCTTATGTGAAAGGGTTTAAAAAGAAAGGTATTCTTTTGGGTATAGTATGGCAATTTAAGTCGATCGCAAGTAGGAACATTAATACTCTCATATAGATGGAAATACATGATCACTCCGATAGATGTTTGCTTTCATAATAAGAAAATATATGTATCAATTAACGAAAACAAGAAGAAAAGAGATCATTATGTCGTCAAGACGTAGCCAACAAGCCATGAATCCATGACCACTGACCTAATTAATATGTCGGATCAAACGCTAATTACCATGGCAGACTCTAGAGAAGTTGATAATGATCTCTCATTCGTTCTTCTTCTCCGTCTCTTTCTCATGCAAATCAGCAGACAAAAACAACCAATCTACTCTGTATGGAGCATCATTATCGTCATCCTTCGACTTCAGTAAGACGTTAACCACGCTACTTAGTTCACTGTCATTATTCAGCTCTAGGTATGACGAAACCTCCTCCCCGTCTTCGTCTTCATCAATGAAGAAGATTGCATCAAACCATCAGTAGAAGGTACTGATCGCAAAGACTTGAATGCCTTCTTATAATGATTTGAACAATGCTCGGAGGTCAAGGCGAGTCCAATCTGAGACTCATGAGTCGTCATGTTCCTCTACCAATTGTTGATTCAGGGATGAACGGATGAGACGAGAGACTCTGAAGCTAATAAGCTCTTGTTAATTTTGGCTTTGGTGGTGTAGTATATATAGAATAGAGCGACAGGGGTTTCACTTTCGTATATGAAATATTTGCATTCTAACACACTTTTCTATAAAAAATTACATTCTAACACATTTTTGGACCACCACACACTTTTCTTATAATATTTTACTTTCTTACCCTTTAATTCTCTCTCCAAACACATTACTTCCCAACAATACATCCTTTTTTTTTTTTTTTTTTACTCTATTTCAATTCCTTTATAATCTACAAAATCAAATCTATATGCTTATATGTTTATGATTTATAATCTACAAAATCAAATCTATATGCTTATATGTTTATGATTATTTAGTTTCATGTTCAATATATATAATATCATCCATCAAATCTTTTTCATTTGTTATTGACCATCAGTTTTATGTTTTCTAGTAAAAATTATTCAGATTTGGCTACATTTGTTACAATTGTTATGAAATTGAATTTATGATTATGGTTTATGATCTAAAATTTAGGATTTAGGGTTTAGAGCTTAGAGGTGTAGGGTTTAGAGTTTAGTATAGGATATAATGAACGGTTTCATGCTTAGGTTTTTAGGAGATATGATGAGGTTAAAATTGTTTGATAGTTAACAATGACTACTTCACCAACACAAATAGTTTTTAGTGGACGTGTATAACTTAGCGTCCATGTGGACTTGATTTTATGGACATGAAAGATTAAAATCGTTTGATAGATTACCATGACTACTTTACTAAACCACAAATTGTTTAATTAATTAGGTATTCATATGTTTTTTTCTTTGGTCATCCAAAAATAAGTATCCATCTATGCATGTTAACCATCCACATAATAGCGAACAACATCAATGAATTTAGAAATTTATAAAGAATGTAATGCAAGAAGTCAAAAATTTGGTCTAAATTAAGGTTCAGGGTGTACAGGTTGGGGTAGGTCAATTTCACGTTTTATAGTAAAGGATCTTCATATTTCACTACATTTGTTAAAATTTCTATGAAATTAAATTTATGATTATGGTTTATGATCTAAGGTTAAGGTCTAAAGTTTAGGATTTAGGCTTTAGGGTTTAGGGTTTAGGAGGGTTTAGGATTTAGGGTTTCGAGGTTTAGGGTTTAGGATATAATATAATGAACGGTCTCATGCTTAGTTTTTTAGGGGATATGATGAGGTTAAAATTGTTTGATAGTTAACAACGATTGTTTCACCAAAACACAAGTAGTTTTTAGTGGACGTGTATAACTCATCATCCATGTGGATTTGATTTTAAGTATCCACATAAGTATCCACAAATAAGACATTAGTATCCACAAATACGTATCACATAATAAGACTTTTTTAGCATCTGCATTACAATTAACAAATATTCAACTATAATTGGATAATATATATATATATATAAGGTCACTGTCTCGTGGATATCATGTGGTTAATTTACGTATAAACTAACCATATGGTTCGTATTTTGTGGACACCATATGGTTGTAGTCTCGTGGACAACCTGATATAAGATTAGAATCACTCCAACTTAAGATCATACAAGGATCAAGTGATTCCAAGCTTATCTTGCGGAAGGTGGAATTCACGAGCTGGCTCTGAAGCACTCTCTCGTGAATCAAGGGGTGGTACGATGGATAGATGGGTGATTGACTCGCTCAATCGGTGGGATAATCGACTCGCTCGATCAATGAACGAATGAAGGATGTTGAATCACTCAACAAACTTAATCTGCAGGATTCTGAAGCACTAAGTGAATCACTCACAAAGAACTAAAGAACAAAGCAATACAAAGACTCAAACTTTGTAAAGAAGAAAACGTTTCTATTACTTTAAAATGATCAAGGGTCATTTACAAATGAACGAAATAATGAGCATATATAGGCTCACCTACACGTTCTAGTGTTCTAAAACAAGAAACAAATAACAACAATTAATAAAAATATGGAGTTGGACTATTAAGTGTAGAATCGGTCCAAATAAGGCAAGTGAGGTGTGCCTTGTATCTCGTTAACTTGGGGAGGAAGTGGTGACGTCTTGGAAGCTTCTTGGATACTTGTGGAAACTTGAATATGCACAAGAATATAATAGGAAGTAGTCGTTGTGCATTGATGACAATCGGGTCCGAAAAAGGCAAGTAATAAGATTGAATCCGCCTGATCCATTGGCTATTATTTCTTGTGAATATCCTCCAAATATTCTCTGGTGGCTGTAGAGGTACTCCTGATTTCCATATGTAGCTTTGGGACACGTCCAAGTGAAGGTAAATGAAAGTTTCTTTATCTGGCTTCAAGTAGATCAATGGACATGATTCAAAGGATGGTTTGGACTTGGGTCTCCACTTGAGTTGTTCTCCATGGACTGGGGACTTGTGGTGAATCAAATAGGTGTGTGGGCTTCCTCTAGGGCTTTGTCTTCAAGAACCATATTTATGGTTTTGTATTTTCTGTTCGTGCTCGCTCCATACTTCACCAGAGCAACAACCGATGGAGTTCAGGCTAGATGTGACTCTCACATCTTTAAAAACGGAAAACACTTCCGTTCTTGTATTGACCTTCCGGTGTTAGATTCGTTTCTACACTTCAGTTATGTTCCAGAAACCGGAGTGCTTGAAGTTGCATATCGTCACACCAACATCGAGAGTTCCAGTTGGATTGCTTGGGGGATAAACCCTACGAGAAAAGGCATGTTAGGTGCTCAAACTCTCTTGGCTTACCGTAACTCCACGTCTGGTTTTATGCGTGCTTATACTTCCTCAATCAAGGACTATTCGACTATGCTTCAAGAAGGTCCTCTCAGCTTCCGTGTTACACAACTAGCCGCTGAATTTCTTGATGGAGAGATGACTATATTCGCCACTATGGCGTTGCCTTCTAACACAACCGTAGTTAATCATCTATGGCAAGACGGTCCACTGAAGGAAGGTGATAGACTTGGGATGCACGCCATGAGTGGAAATCATCTCAAATCCATGGCTACTTTGGATTTGCTGTCCGGACGAGTCACAGCCACAAAAACAGTGAATGGAAACATGATTCTTGTCAAAAGAGTCCATGGACTGGTCAACGCGGTCTGTTGGGGGATTTTTATGCCCATTGGAGCAATGGCTGCAAGGTACATGAGAACCTACAAAGGACTCGATCCCATGTGGTTTTACGTTCACATCTTTTTCCAAACTACAGGTTATGTCGTCGGTTTATTGGGAGGATTAGGAACTGCAATCTATATGGCCAAGCACACTGGAATGAGATCTACGCCACATACAGTGATAGGGATACTTCTGTTTGTTCTAGGATTTCTTCAGATACTTGCGCTCAAAGTAAGACCGGACAAGGATCATAAATATAGGAAATACTGGAATTGGTATCATCACACTATGGGGTATATAGTGATTATTTTAAGCATCTATAACATCTACAAGGGATTAGCCATCTTGCAACCTGGAAGCTCATGGAAGATTGCCTACAGTACCATCATTGGTGTCATTGGATTGTTTGCGGTCGTGATGGAGATTCTGCAATTTAAAACTAGATGGGGTGATTTGTGGTGCAAGAAATCCGAAGACCTAGAAGCTGATCAAAGTGCTTCCATTGATGTCTAGTCATGTAGGTTGTCCTAGTTATAAGCATTCGTGTATTTTGTCCTTACATTGCTAAGACTAGCTAGTTTGTCATTCTTTATTTTACGTGTACGAACTATCAAACAGTAGTTTTTGAACTGAATAATCCAATTAGAATTGTTCGACAATCGGATGATTTTACATTGCTAAGAATAGTTGTGTCATTGTTTTCGAATTACGTCTGAATAAAAAGTTTTCAACATAAAATTTATATAGCGAAGAAAATTAAAGGATTTTCCATAGACCAAACTGAGCTAGCATATAAAGATGGATTTATGTCAAGCCCAATAAAACTAGTTTAACGACTTTGGTCGAAGAGAAAAAAAGAATTAAGACTTGAGAATCACGTACGTACGTACGTAGATCAGTTTTATAATGTCGGAGGCATTACCAAGTATTTTTATTTTTCAAATTCTGAGAGACTTTGTTAGAAATCATGTGTAGGAGAGACACTAATCAGAATTCAGAAGAATGGGTCTTGATTTTGTAGTTTCTAAAAGAAAGACTTCCAGGTTGTGTTTATAGTTTTGTTTGTTTGTGATTCTCACAGTGTATTATGGCTAGCTTGTTTTCATTATTTTTTTTGTTTTTATGGGAATGTAAATATTCATATAAATGAAAGGTTTGAGGTTTTACAAAAAAAGTTTCACCTAATAGATTGTAATTAACCTTTGCCAAAAAAAGAATTAAAACAAGGGAAAAGAAGTTGAATATGTCAGTCAAAACTGACTAGGTACGTACGTACGTAATTCTCAAGTCTATAATCTTTTTTTGAAGTTGTAATTAGTAATGCTTTGGTAAAATAGCTATCTGGATAAGATAACTAGTAATGCTTTTTTTCCCTTGTTTCTAATTCTTTTTTTTTGGCAAGGTTAACTAGTAGAGCCATTAGATTCCTGAATTGCCTCCGGTTTCGTCTGGCGGTGATGATATTCCTCAGTTCCTTCTCAATGGCTATGAATAACTGCTGCCTGCTGGTGTGGCGTAGAATTCTGGTTATGAAAGATGTTGTTCCTAAGCTCCCAGAGGTAATACACCACATCTTGTGAATTTGTATATTCATTTCCGGTCTTTTTCGCAAAACTAATTTACATATGTTTATTATTTTCATACTTCTGTTAACTAATTTCCACAAATCTAGTTCTACCGCAATTAATATTCGGAAGCCGTTTTGTTTTCGGGGATTACGCTTTTGTAACTTAGGGATTTTGCAACGCGATATTGAGATTAAATAGAACTCAAGAAAAAAAATGTTAGGAGTAGAAATTCCGATACAAGAGACCTAAGTAAAATAGTAAAAAAAGTAATTGGGTCGGCTCAAAACATGCAAACACAAACTACTACTGATAAGCTCAGTACTTAACTGGTGCAAGAACATCGAGCTGAGCTCCAAGCTTCTCTTCGGCAACCTTCTCAGCTTTGACTCTAAGTTTGTTAAGTTGCTTCTTTCGCTCGTAAACAGCTTGAGACCTCTCCTTCCTCTTCGTCTCCAGCTCCTGTTTATCAGAGATATCAAAACACCATTAATTACACACAAAACCTCAAAGCTAAACATTTTTCCTTCTTTCTACTTGAACCAGACTAGACAATCCTTCTTTCTACTTGAACAAGACTAGACACATTCTAGCAGCTAAATAACTTTCTTTCCATCATTACAAAACCTCACATCAACCAGTACAAGCGATCAAAGTGATCAAGGAGCAATCGAGACAAGAAGGCTAAAGAACTTCTATCTACCACTTCTTTATGAACAAGAACTAGACGCATTTTCTTTCTTTCTTTCTCTCATTACAACAAGCGATAAAAGTGGTTCAAGAGCAATAGAGACGAGAATCTATTGATCTTTTTCTCTATCTAATCACTTATTTCTCTGAACAAAGCTAGAAACGCACATTCCAGTAGATAAAATATCTTACTTTTCATCATTACGAATGCTCAAATAAACTAGTGGCCATTCGAAGTGGGTTAAGAAGCAATGGGGAAAAGAAGACAACAACAGTACACCACATACCTTGATGGTGTCGTAATGGTTCCACCCAACTTCAGAAGAAAGACGACCCAAAAGACAGTACTTGTGACCAGCTTGAAGCCTCAAGACCCTGAAGACAAAAAAAAAAAGAACAATGATTATAAATGCCACAAGTAATAATAACTTTAAGAAACCGAAAGAGGAAAACCAAAAGGTAAGGTTAAAAGGAACAAACTTGAGAGCATCAGGGATGACCATCCTCTTGACCTTGTCATATGGAGTAGGAACACCTTCAAATACCTTCAAACGTGCAAGTGCAGCAGCTCCACGCTTCGTTTTGTGTGGAATCATACTACAAAACCACATAACACATAACAACAACCATGAATCACTCAGCTATAAATCATCATTTCAACTGCATTGATATAGAATCACAAAATTCAATTGATTTCTAAACAAGTATGGCAAAGAGACTGTGATTTCGAAATCTAATAGGAGAGAGAGAGAGAGAGAGAGAGAGAGAGAGAGAGATTGGTTTACAAACCCGCGAACGGTACGCCAGAAGATTTTGGAAGGAGCACGGAAGTGAATAGGACCATGGGAAGGTTTAGTGTTCATACGTTTGCGAAGAAACCTCATGTACTTCATTTTCTGGCGAACGAGTCCACCGGAGAGACAAATCTCTTCGCACCGGACAATGACGACCTTCTGTCCATTGAGAAGCTCTTTGGCCGTGATCGAAGCCAAACGGCCGAGCATGTGGTGGCGTGCGTCGACGACAACGCGCTTCGCACATATCCCTGATCCTGACACCATTTTCGCCTGTGTTGTTGAGAGCTTGAGCGGCTGGGTGAGTACACTCAGGAAATTATATTCGAAGAGTTTTTTTCTAACTAGGGTTCTTGGGGGTATTTTCGTCATTTACCTAAGTTGTTCATTTTTGAAAATGGGCCTTATCAAATAGATGTTGTTTAGCCCAGTGTATAAAGGCCCGTATTCATGATCCATCGTTTAGGGAAATTTTTGTTTAAAAAAATGTTACCACAAATGGTTGGTCATCTGATGATTTTTATAGATATGAATTGCTTCAAACTATGTAACCAAAATGTTCATAAACTCTCTTTTTTTTTTCTTTTTCATAAACTTGTTACATGTACTTACAAGTTAATACATGAAGAACAAGTTTCATTACAAGAATCTCAAGCGGAGGCAAGAATGTCGAGAGCAACTTCCTTGAGAGACGGCATGGATTCTTGTTGATGAACACATATGTATTTGTTCCTTGTTCTCCTCAGTACTTGCCATGGACCTGGATAACATCTAACCGATTCGAAACACAAAACGGGTTCAGCTAAAGATCAAGAAACATGAGAAGATTAATTTGCAGGGTTTTTTTAAACAGACACCTGAAAAGAACACCTCCTTTCTGTCCCTTGAAGTTGTGGATGTAGTACACTGTTTCCATCTTTGGAAGAAGTGTTTGGGTAAGTGCAGCCAGTTTCGGGTAAAAGAACTTTGGATAGTCTTTTGTTTTGTCATTTTTTTTTTAAGGAAAACAAGAGTCTATCTCTACTTTGTTTCATTGATGAGAGGAAAAAAAAAGGATACATCCCGATCTTATGCGGTCGAGTTCTCCATTGAAGATGATTAGTTTTCGGTCAGTGTTCACAACAGCTTCCTTGTAGAGCTCTTCCACTACAAGCATCTCTGAGTGGCAAACAAAGGAATGAGTAAGAATGTGGATATGGTGAACAGGATGATGACGTGGGGTTTTCAGGAAGTTACCATTGACATTAAAATATGGGTATCCAACAAGGAACAGTTCGTCTTCTGACTTCACTCGATCCACCATTTTTACTCTCTCAAAGAAACCAAAGTCCTCAAAAAGAGAGGGTTTTGTTAGATAGTCCAACTTAAAGTAAGTTCCTCCAAAGACAGTCTTTTGAGCAAATTTGACTTCGTTTGCTTCCGGGAAGAACTGAAGTCAAATCATGTCAAGCAAGCTATTTTAAAAAAGACTTTGATAGACGTTAAAGCTATCATTATTTGGATATAACAAAAACAAGTAGATTACATACAATTCTAGTGGTTCGAGCCTTCTCAGGAGGTAATAGGCGGTCACAAAACTCGCGTATCATATTTATACTTTCTGTCATTTCTGTAGCTCCTTCACCATCACCTAACACACAAGTAAAACAGAACATAAAACAATGTTGCTAAGATAACAAAAGCCAAAAAAAAAAAAAAAAAGCCTTCACGGAATTAAATTACATAAGGTGAAAAAGGATTATAACCTGGCACAGATGCTAGACCAGATGTTGGGAACTCAATTTCCTGTAAAAGGGTTCCCTTGGATCACGACAAATAACTGTGTTTCGTAGCCTAGATCGATTTTAAAACAACCATTGCAAAACTCACCATTAACTGTTTATCATCCTTCATAGCCAATTCAACTGCTTCTTTAGCCTATATTTTTCAAGCAAAATCATCACCCAATCTCAGTTTTGCTTTACTACCAATGTTGCATAAGAAACCTGAAATCTATAATCCTCTCTACCACAACACTAATGACTTCAGAAGGGAAACTCATACAATGAAGTTAAACATCAGTTTAAAGTAGTAATACATAAAACTCAATATTGCTCTAATGACTTCAGAAGGGAAACTATACAATGAAGTTGACATCAATCTATACTGATACATAACTCAATACTGAAGTTAAACATCAGTTTAAAGTAGTAATACATAAAACTCAATATTGCTCTAATGACTTCAGAAGGGAAACTATAAAATGAAGTTGAACATCAGTCTCTAGTGATACAAAACTCAATATTGCTAGTTGGTTTAAGACCCGCAAAGAGATTAAAAAAACCACAAAATCACACAATGAAAAGCTTACTTGGTTAATGAGCTCAACGTAATCACGAGGAAAGGATACATTCTCCACAGATGTGTTATACCCTCCAGAAACAGAACAAACTCTAAACTTGAGATTCCTATCCGTCTTGGTGGCATCATTGTTCTTCCAATTTAGACTACACGAAACATTCTACAAAACGCAAAGGGGAAACACAGTCAACTGATTTTAAAAAAAAAGAACACATCATGGTGAATGGGTCAATTCTGTTGCTGTAAAACCAAGAAATGCATGATTATAACTACAGATACAACAATTATCAAAAAAACATAAAACTTCACTGGTTTAGATAATTATTACAAGTCTAAACAATCTAGAGACCGAAACGAAGCAAATGGACCATTATAATCAAAGGCTCAAAGCTAATTAGGATTTTATGGGACTAAAGATAGCCTAAACAGAGAACCGGAGAGAGGTAAGTAGTTGAAGACTGATTCAATCAATACTGATTAGTGATTACTAAAAATAAGAAATTATGAGGAAGGAACCTTAACTGATGTACCTTTGAGTTAGAGACCAGAGTTCCGGTTAGATAAGCCGGTGAGACTGTGGTTGCGATGGAGAAGGACGGTGACATTAGGACCATAGAAATTAAACTGTTTTTTTTTTTTTTTTTTTTTTTTTTTTGGTAATGGTTCAGCATTTTGTGGAGTTGGGAGTATTATTTTTAGCCAAAATATTTGTGGAAGGCAAAAAAATCCTTGTAATGTATAATATTAATTGAGAATATTCAGAAAATAACTAAAGAAAATTGTTAAATTATATAGAGTGAATTATGAGACATTTTTTTTATTAATCTGAGTTATTCTTCTATGTATTTTAAATTTACATATATTTCAAATCAATAACATTCAAACATATCTTACACTTACCTTTTTTTGTGCACCCAAAAAATAAAAACAGTTTACAAATCTATTTTAATATAAGATGCCTAGAGATTAAAAATAATTGCTTTTAGACAATGAATCAATTGAAAATATTTTATTTTATGGTTGAAAATTGGTAATGCCTTCGGTTAGATTAAAGACTTGATACTATTGGTTTTTAACTTAGTCTGAAAGACAATTCATTATTTTATTAATGTATTATCTTTAACTTTTTTGTCAAAAATGTATTATCTTTAGCTATTATTTTCTAATGATATCAAGTAATATATAATGATAAATGTTTTATTAAAAAATAAATTATCCTTTTTAATAGTGTAATAGATTTCTAGAAGCCAAAACCTAAAAATAAAATACTAGCTCATATATATTTTTGCACTATATATGTTTCCAATTTTCAAAACTCTGTTCTGCTTAAAGAAAATAATTGAACTTGTCGACTTTAATTGGACTAGACCAAGTTAGGTCAAAGAAAGTGAAATTGGGTTGGGCTAGATTAAGAGCTTGGGAGAATGAGACCGGTCCACCTGAGAGCTTCATAGGATATAAACTTCAATATTCATGTGTTTGCATTGCCACATTGGATGCTTGTTTGGTATGTATGTTCAACACAAACACACAACAAGAAGAAAAGGACTTCTATTGGAAAAGGAGACCAAAGCAATTAATGATGACAATCAAAGCGTTAAATGCACGAAGCAATCACATCGCGTGCAACCATGCATATTATGAATGCCTTCATAAAGGATCTCCTTTCGTTTCATGTTTATTGTCTCTCTTTTTTTCATGTATTTTTTTTTTAAAGGTCTGGTATTGACAAGATATTTGAATATACGAATCCATTGTATTTGTACACATGAAGATTTCTAGATAATGGATCTGGAAAAGAAAAAAAAAAGATAAAACAATGTAATTCAAAAAACAAAAACAAAACATAAGTGTTGTTGTATAAACTTTTATTTTTATAAAAAAATTAATATTAAATTATATTAAAAAAACGTTTTTACATTGCCAAAGAAAAACGCTTCTTAAATAATTCTAGCACCAAGTTAGAAAAACAATAACTTAATAAAATCTGGTGGCAAACCAAATTTGAATGGTAGCATCATCTCCATTCCCGATTGTGTTGAACCGGCTATGAACATCTTTGTCGATAAACTTGACAACCTTTTCCACCGTAGAAGGTTGCTCTCCATGAAGCCTGTCATTCTTCTCCCTCCAAATAGAATGTAATGTATTCTGAAAAGTATAGCTAATGAGAAACTTTGTTGTCTTGTCAAGCCCATTACCTCCAAACAATGCCACAATCTCTCGCTAGATACAGTGTATTTGTTCAAGAGAAGCACCCTTGCTAGCTCCCACACCTTACGTGAAAAACATTGAAAGAACAGATGTTCACTAGTTTCCATGGGATGATTACAGAAAGTGCAGCTCGGGTTAATATTTGAAGTCCATTTTTGCACCTTGTTTCCTGTTGAAAGTTTGTTTTTAACCACCAACCAAGTGATAAAAGTAAATTTCCAAGTAGCATAGGGGTACCAGATCGCTTTGTAATCATCCATGACTCGTTTAGCAACCCAAATGAAAGACCAAGTATCCTTAGACCATCTCCAATGGATTTCCCTATTTTTATCTCTAAAATAGAGAAACTTTATAATATAGTTGAGTTTTACTCCAACTCATCTCTATTCTCACCTATAAAATAGAGATTGCTATTTTTTCCTCTATATATAAAGAAACTCTATTTTTTTTTCCTCTATATATAGAGCAAAAATATAGCAATCTCTATTTTAGATGTGCGAATTGAGGTGTGTTGGAACAAATCTGCCTCCAAAATAGATATTGCTATATTTTTTTCTATATATAAAAACAAATAAAGAGAGAGGTTGGAGATGCTCTGAGTCGTAAACTTTCTGCAATAGGCATTATTCCTCTTTTTCCATAGGACAACATCTCGCTCCAATGTAATCCTCAACATCTTGTGCTTTTGTATCTCCTCCTCCACTTGAAGTTGTTTTAACAACTAATTCTTTTTTTGTTGTTTTAAAAAGTTTTTCTATAGGAACATATTTATCAAAATGATACTATCATAACATATATATGTGAGCTTTGCCTTAAAGGTAAATTATGAAATTTAATTATTACATGTTAAAAATGTAGAATGATATTTTTGTTAAACAATAAAAATCTCTAGAATACCACTCCTTATAAAACAAAAGGAGTTTTATTTTTCAAAAATACCAAAACATATTTGGAAAATTTTATATATATATATATATATATCTATGTTCTAAAAAAAATATACGTTAAATTGGATTTGCCTCTGTTTAAGATATCTAACTTTTTAATTTCAAGCTTTACCGGAATTGAAACTCCGAATACCCAATATTCCAAATCAAACCAAATCTAAATGCAGATGTTGGATGTCCTTTGCTTATATTGTTTGATTATCTTTCATAAGTTGACTTTTGCATTTCCCCTTTTGTTTTCTTTGCAAAACATTCTTTGTATTTTCTCTTTTCTGTTACATCATGATTCCGAAATTAATTACCAGGTAAATCTATGAAGAAAAAGTTACACCATTCCGTTGCAATATCTAAACCAAAGAACATCACACATCCACGTACCTACCTACCAGTGGTTCACTCATGTTGCTTATGGCCTTATGATAATAATTTTCTTTCACATTTCCATCATCTCCGGGAGGAAACAAGAATTCCCACAAAAATCTCAGCCTATCACTGATTACGCTCCATAAAATCGCTATGCTCACCTTCTCTGCCTCGATTAATGATTAATCTCTGCCTAGTATCGATTATCCGATTATACCGTTTAATCCGATTAATTCCCACATAATTTTGTATATACCGATTATTTTTGGAGTCATATATAAATCAAATCTATATATTTTTGTTATTTAGACATTTAAATTAAGAGTGTATGATGTTTTACAATAACTAATGTACAAACTTTTAATTAATACATATAGCTAATACTATATTTTACTGTAATTTTAAAGATAATACTATAGCTTTATATTTTATTTGATATTTTTCTTTTTACATAAACATAATTATACATATATTTAGTAATATATATTTTTAATTTACTATTAATTTAATAAAATAACTCAAAAACTAGTCCCCGATTAATCCCCATTTAATCTCCTATTTTCTCGCTAGGCGCTAGACCCACTCCGACCGCCCGACTAGCGCCTAGCAATTTCTAAAACAGATTATATCTTAAACAGATTTTATACTTTTAAAGTTTTAACTTATATGAAAACGTTGAAACGTGGCGTTCAACTTTATAATATAAAACTAAAAAATCATGAAAAAGTAACTTAATTTCATAACACATTTAAATTCATGATCATAGAATGGTAACAGAAGTAAAAAATAGGGGATTGTATATTGCTGAAGTAAAACCTAGGGCTGGGCATTCGGGTAACCCGTTTGGGTTCGGATAAACGGGTTTAGAAAAATAGAATCTATTGGATAGTTTTAGATATATGGGTTCGGTTCGATTTGGGTACTATCGAGTTTGGGTCGGTTTGGGTTACAAATTTTAGAACCCGATTAGTACCCGAACTATCAGGTACCCAAAAAAATATAATTAAAATTAATTAAATTTAAATAAATTTAGTTAAATTTTGACTTATGTGACAAAATATTTAAGATATTTTTATTATTTTTGATATTTAGGTATCAAACTAAATGAAATATTCAAAATTATAATCATAATTTTGGGGTAATTGCATTATATTAATGATAAATATTAGAAATATGTTTATATGTTCGGGTTTAATGGGTACTCAAACGGATATCTTAATCCGAAACCACGAGTATTAGAAAATAGAACCCAATAAAATTTTATAGGTAAACTTGTACCCAACCCAAACCCGGTTTTTCGGATACGGTTTTTATGCCCAAACCTAATAAAACGCACACCCATTGTTACCAACTTACCATTAAGTTAATTTTTCTTTATGATCTAACGAACTCTTAAAAACAATATTTTTTTAGAACAAGGCTTCGATTGTTTGTTTACATTTACAATGTGTTTTTGTACGGGAGGAGAAGAGTTTTGGACCCGGTCAGTATAAGTGATTTATGCTCAATTTTGATGTTTAGCTAATTAGAAGCAATCATAGAAGGGATTCAAAATAACACACATAGAACAAAACACAACATTGGATATTGGTAGTGCCGACTTGCCAAAATAAAAAAATAAACGAGTGAGTGGACTGAAGAAAGATTTGACTTGGTCGACTAAAAAGCACATTTTATTGTGTTAAAGATAGATACTAAAAAAAAGACAATGCTTTTGTTTGTACCTAAAAGCCCTAATCAAAATTGAAAGGTAATAATGGAGGTGGAGAAGACATAATTTCACAGAATCATCTCCGCATCCTCAGCTTTTGATATTATTAATTACATTTTTTATAATTAATCTTCTTTAGACCCACCCATCATCTTATATATTTTATTTGTGAATTTTTAAAAATACTCTTTTTCCTATGTCGCTTTTCAAAAATACTGGTGTATATTTTCAAAAATATCTATTTATAATATATAAAATAACAAAAATCTAAACTTTATATCCTAAATATTAAATCCTACCTTCTAAAAATTATACCCTAAATGTAAAATAGAGAACTCAAACCTAAAAAAATTCTAAAAATTAATTTAACATATTATTATTGTGTAAAAAAAGAGTAAAAATGAAAATGTTAAAAGATGGTATTTTTGAAAAGAGTATCAAAAAAAGAACATTTATAACAAATTCTCTATTTTATTTTAAAAATTCATTAATTTTTGCTTTTGTTTTTGTTTTTTTTTTCTGAGAAGTGAATTCTCTATTTCCTGGTTTCAACATTACGTTAAGAAAACTTGTCGTTTATTCAAAGATTTTTATATTACAAGCATCTCCAACACATTTCTTCATTTTTCATTCTATTTTAGAGTTTGACTTTTTTTTAATTAACCACATATTAATTAGAAAGAAACTTTAAGATTGGTAACTGAAGGAGAAGAGTTTGACTTTTTCCAACTTATTTCTCTATTTTCTAAGCTAAAACAAATATTTCAAATATTTTTTTAATTATAAGTTTTTATAGTGACCCTCTATTTATTAAAATTATAGATTTCACCCAAATATAATATTTAAGATATAAACAATAATTTATCATATTATTTTTAGGGGAATTTTCAGAAATACTTATTTTTATGTCACTTTTCAAAAATACCCTTTCATATTGTCTATTTTCAAAAATACCCTTTTTAATATACAAAATGACTAAATTCTAAATCGTAAATTCCAAATACCAAACTCTATCTTCTTAAAACTATAACCTAAATGTAAAATAAAGAACCTAAACCTAAAAAAAATAAAAATTAATTTAACATATTGTAGTTGTGTAAAAGAGAGCAAAAATAAAAAATATTCAAAGAGGGTATTTTTGAAAAAAGATATCTCAAAAAGGGCATTCTAACAAATTCTCTTATTTTTATTTCAATTTTCTTATACAACAAAATTACAAACACAACATTCATTAATTATTATAAAACATAAGACATAGATATCTGTTTATCCATAGTCATATACATATATTAAAGAACAATTCTAATATTAAATTTAAAAGATTGATTTGCAAATAACAAGGTTTAACTCTAAATTTGAGAAATAAATTGAAAATCTCCAAATATATAGGAAAAAAATAGAGATCTCCAATTTGGAAAAGTTTATTTTTTTTTAGATAGAATTTAGAGATGAAAGTGGAGTGAAGTTTGAGATAATCTTGTCGAATTAGTTTATTAATAAATTTGTTATTATTATGTTTTGGTTAAACTAAACGAATTACTACACTATTTATATTTTTCAATGGAAAAGTCTATCTTTAGAAGTTTCCACTACGTCGGTATATGTATGGACACACATCGACTTATTAAGTACGTGAACGTGAATGAAGTAACGTTGAACGTGACTCGGGCCCTACTTGGTTCAAGCAAATAACACTAATCGAAATCTCACGCAAAACGCAACACAACCCCCAGCTAACAAACTCTACAAAATCTGATCTCAAATAAATATATCGTTACTATTTTAGATGGCCGAGTGTGACTTTAATAGTAAGTAAGGCATTTTTCATAAAATTAAATTAATGAATCTGCCCAACTTATTTGTAGCCTAATGGTAGTTGGAGCCTAAATAAGGGTGCATAGCCGTTCATAGTTGGTGGAATGATTTGTCTGGTTAATTCCGTTAACGAACGAAATCTCAGCCTGCTAACTAGCTAGTGGAGACATCCCTTCACGTCCGGCTTCTTAGAGGGACTATGAATAAACAAAAAAATAATATATGTATTTTGAAAAGTATAATCTGTGTGTGACTGTATGTATTGTCGGGTGGTTGTATTGTAAAGTCCTTCCAAAGTAAGTCGAATAAGATCTCTCTCTTCGGATTACTTTAAAATACAATGAAATAAGTTTTCTGTCATTTCTGGAATTAGTAGAAACTCGGACGGCTTAAGTTGGTTGACGTACGTTGAGCCAAATTCTAATGACGTATCTTTTGTTCAATGCTGATCCAGATCATTCAAGGTTATCAAAAGAAATATTTCTTTACGATTTATGATCAATTGATCATTTAAGAAGAGTTTTATGACTTTAACTTTATGTTGATATAAATAAATAAGGGATGATTCATTATTTGTATCCACCATCTTGACCATTCCTATCTTTTAGAAAGGTGGCACCATGACATAACCCGAAAAAAGTCCTATCGACTCGACTAACTAAGAATTTATTTTTTGGTTAGCTCTCCAACGGCCGAATCCATCCTTCACAAGTTCCCTGAGTTCACAACCGTCGAAAAAATTCCAACCCTATAATAGAATTCTAAAACCCATCCCCAACATATATAATTATATACCATAAACAAATGTAAAATGGAAAAGTAGAACTAGTGTGTGTTTGGAAAGGGAATTCTATGCTTTCTACCCCTAAGAGCTAAGACAAAAAATACAAAGATTATAAAAAATGATGACAAAGAGACAAAAGCAAACCAAAAAAGAGGATTTAGGATTGTAAATAAAATTTCCAAAATCAACGCTCCTTTTTGTTCCCGCTTTAACTTTTCCCACTCTCAAATCATTTTACCTTTGGATTCAAGCCTCTTCACCTTTTTACTTTTTTTCTTTTGTCATCTCTTATTAAACTTACCCACTTACCTTCACTAGCTAATTACCATTGTTAACTTCTTTAAATCTTTGATTCATTATTTTCTCCTCCCAACTTTGTAGAGAATCTTTTGTTAATCCAAAGGAGGAAACGGTGGCTAAATTCACGTTTGACAATGTTGATTGAAAAAGGTTTGATCTTGAAATTTCAAAAGAGGGAAAAAAGTAAAGGAGAAATATTTGGAGAGACACAAGAAGTGAGTCAAGGGACCCAGCAACACAAAGACAAAGACAAAAACTTTGGATTTTGCCAAATACTATGATTAATGCTCATTCAACACTCCCATTACCATATCCATCATCATCATCACTCTCTCTCTCTCTCTCTCTCTGGTTTTGGAAATTTCCTGAGAAAGAAAACAAGAACTTAACTACCATCACCAAACTAATCCATCTCCATCTTCTTCTCTCTCTGGTTTCTTGAACATAATACTGCTTCATGGACAAGCATCATCATCAGCATCTTCTGTTACAGCATCATCAACATCTCCATCATCACCAGAAACTCTCTCTTGCTAAATCTTCCCGACAAAGCTGTAGTGAATGGTATGTTCTGTCCTCTTTGTTCTCTTGATGAGTTCTGTAACTAATTGAAACACTTTTTATGTTTCTCTGAACAAGACAACTAGTGTCTTAATTTTCAATGGCTCTGTCTCAATCTTGCTAATGATGTTCTTTCCTGTAACTTCTCAGGATCTTTCGAGACGTTCCAAGTGATATAACTATAGAAGTTAATGGAGGAAACTTTCCTCTGCATAAGGTATATTCACACTTAGAAGAACACAACCTTTGTTTCTTTCTTAAGTAAACCGTTATTGAACCAATGTTTTGATTCTCCATTTCTCCAGTTCCCTTTAGTCTCTAGAAGTGGAAGGATCCGGAGAATAGTT
The DNA here is from genome assembly GCF_030686135.1 of Camelina sativa. Classification (NCBI taxonomy): domain Eukaryota; kingdom Viridiplantae; phylum Streptophyta; class Magnoliopsida; order Brassicales; family Brassicaceae; genus Camelina; species Camelina sativa. The sequence continues at coordinate 38,930,454 of NC_141890.1, forward strand.
GCAGAACATAGAGATTCAGATATCTCCAAAGTGGAGCTTCTTAATCTACCAGGAGGAGCAGAGACGTTCGAACTAGCAGCCAAATTCTGTTATGGGATCAACTTCGAGATCACTTCTTCGAACGTTGCTCAGCTCTTTTGCGTCTCTGATTACCTCGAGATGACGGAAGAGTATTCCAAAGACAACTTGGCTTCAAGAACAGAGGAGTATCTTGATAGCATTGTATGCAAGAACCTTGAGATGTGTGTTCAAGTTCTGAAACAATCCGAGAATCTTCTCCCTCTTGCAGACGAACTCAATATCATAGGTAGATGCATTGATGCCATTGCCTCCAAGGCCTGCGCTGAGCAGATTGCTTCGAGTTTTTCACGGTTGGAGTATAGTAGCTCAGGGAGGCTTCATATGAGCAGGCAAGTAAAGAACACTAGTGGCGACGGAGGAGATTGGTGGATCGAAGATCTTTCGGTTCTTAGGATTGATTTGTACCAGAGAGTGTTGAATGCGATGAAGTGTCGTGGCGTGCGTCCAGAGAGTATAGGAGCTTCTTTGGTTAGTTACGCTGAGGGAGAACTGACAAAGAGATCTGAACATGAACAAACCATTGTTGAGACAATTGTTACGCTTTTGCCTGTCGAAAACCTTGTGGTTCCAATCAGTTTCCTCTTTGGGTTACTGAGAAGAGCAGTGATTCTTGATACTTCACTTTCCTGCAGGCTTGACCTAGAGAGAAGGATCGGTTCTCAGCTCGATATGGCAACTTTAGACGATCTCTTGATCCCGTCTTTTCGTCACGCAGGAGACACTTTGTTTGACATAGACACGGTTCACAGAATCTTGGTAAATTTCTCGCAGCAAGGAGGAGATGATAGTGAGGATGAAGAGTCTGTGTTTGAATGCGATAGTCCACATTCGCCTTCACAAACGGTTATGTTTAAAGTTGCAAAGCTTGTAGACAGTTATCTTGCTGAGATTGCTCCCGATGCTAACCTTGACCTTTCTAAGTTCTTGCTCATCGCAGAAGCCTTACCCCCTCATGCTCGTACTCTTCATGATGGCTTATACCGCGCCATTGATCTCTATCTTAAGGTAACTTTTCTATTAGAAATATTCACTTTTCTTGTTTGTACAATATAATTATGTTAGTTTTATGCTCTCAGGCACATCAAGGGTTATCAGATTCAGACAAGAAGAAGCTGTCGAAACTTATCGACTTCCAGAAGCTCTCACAAGAGGCTGGAGCACATGCAGCACAAAACGAGCGGCTTCCTCTGCAGTCGATAGTTCAAGTTCTCTATTTTGAGCAACTGAAGCTTCGAGGCTCCTTGTGCTCGTCTTACTCAGACGAAGAGCCAAAGCCAAAACAGCAGCAACAACAGTCATGGAGAATCAATAGTGGAGCTCTCAGTGCAGCAATGTCGCCCAAAGACAACTATGCCTCTCTGAGGAGAGAAAACCGGGAACTGAAGCTCGAGTTAACAAGGTTGAGAATGAGACTCAACGACCTAGAGAAAGAACATATCTGCATGAAGAGAGATATGCAGAGGTCTCATTCACGCAAATTCATGAGCAGTTTCTCAAAGAAAATGGGAAAACTTAGCTTCTTTGGGCATAGTTCTTCGAGAGGATCAAGCTCTCCATCAAAGCAGTCTTTCAGAACAGATTCAAAGGTGATGGAGAGAACTTGTGCAAGCACAGATTAGCTCAGTTTTTTTTAATCATTTTCTCTTACCTGTTGCTGCTTTTGTTAAGTGAGTGCAAAGACAAGACTTTGAGATTAGTGTGTGAATGAGTGAGTGATATTCTCAATTATTGAGTTCAAGACCTTGTAAATGGATTTGATGATACCGATATAAGACAACAAAGATAGATGACTTAAAATCAAAGGTCTCTCAGTTGATTGCGAAAGAGAATATAATGATGTCTTACAAGACAGACAGAGATAGATAGACAAAGGAGTTTTAACCAGAAGGAAGTAATCACTTATGCCACAACTCAAATTCTTCAAGAAGAAGGAGTCTTGGTCTTGGTGTAATACCGAATGCCAAAAGCCAAGCCTAAGATAAGAAGAGGAACAAGGAACTGAAGGAGCTTAATGAAAAAATCGGAGCTCTTATCCTGAGTAGCCTCAGCATTCTTGGAAGTAGGAGCAACAAACTTAGCTTTAACAGGGACAGTAGCTGTGTCAATATCACCCACATAGTACTCATCTAGCATAGCTTTTGCAGTAGAACTGTGTCCGACATCCTCAAAATCATCGGTTGCGTCTTTCCCTGGGAAATACCAACAACAACACATTCTTGTAAAACACAAAAAACTATCTATCAGGCTATGAGCAAAAAAACACGCAAGATCTGTAATGTATTCTTACCTGTAGAAGTCAAGATAACCTCATCACCACCAGGATGATCATCCAAGAACTTTGTCACATCATAAACCTATACAACCATCAAAAAAAACGAAACACACCCAAAAAAAAAAAAAAAAAAAAAAATGTAAACTTTGTCATCATAGTCCATAATTCAACACAATCAGAGACATAAATCAAATGGGGTTTTTTTTTCTTATCAACAGATACAAGATCAAACAGAGACATGAAAGTGACCTACTTAAGCAGCGCTAACTATCACAAATTCAAATACGAATCTCGCAAAATAAGATAAGATCTAGTGATCTAAACCCAAAATTGTTTAACATATAGTATTAAAATCCAAGTTTACATATTTTTCAGAATCTCGGATCCAACGAACAAAAAGATGCAAAATCATCGGATCAGAACAAGGATGGAGTAGAAGAAGGAAGAGACCTTGCCGTCGATGACGATCCAACAGTCTTTGGAGCTACTGTGCTCAGAAACCTCCGACAAGGTGAAAACTTTGCCGTCCCCGCCCATTCTCCGATGATATGAAGAAGGTTCACAGAGAGGTGAATGATTTTTTTTTTTTTTTTTTTTAATTTTGGAATCTGATTATGGGATCTTTCTTCTTTCACCAACCGTCTCTAAAGGTAAAAGTGTTGTGATCTCATCTTAGATGGGGTCGCCAATAAATCAAATCAATGGACATTAATTAGCACTTAATAAAAATAATCCGTTTTCCGCGTGTCATATATAAAAATTGTTACTTGTTAGTAGTATTTTAACTAACGTGAATGCTAAAAAAATTAGTATGTTCCTACTTCCTACCAAAAAAATAAAAATAATAGTATGTTATTTATATGATAGTTTAATTTCTAGAATTTTCTTTTAAAGAAAATTAAAAAAAAATAATGATAAATACATGAAATGATCACCTTAAAAGTGAAAACGATTAATATATTATGGTAAGGGATGATTAACTGAAGGGAAACTATAGATTCATTTCTAGAATTTTGCTGATGTTTGGAACACTCCAAGAGTTAAATACGAAGTGAAATAACTATATATTCAACATATTTTGATAAGGTATGATTGATGGATCGGAAGGTGAAAATCCGTCAAGAAAAATCTCGAGTTAGATCTCAAATTGACGGGTTAGTGTGAGTAAATAAAAATCAACAGAGTTCCAACCCGTCAACAGAGTATATACAACAACAAAAAAGAACTCTGTTGATCTTTTATCAAATGCGGTAAATAAAAATGAGATCAACATAGTTCTTTTTTGTTGTTGTATATACTCTATCTGACTTTCATTGATGTATCTTTCTTTGGTAATAAGAGTGTGCTGTGCTTGATGGAGGTAGACTATGGAAAGGTGAGCCCAAAATTAAGCTTCTATGATCCATTTCGGTGCAAGTTGTCAAAACGGTACTGTCCACGTGATATGGTTGGAATTACATGTAATGGCAGCAGAAAATTACTATACTGTATATATAATATATACGCCCCATCAACAACTTGTAACATGTGATGTTTAATGCTTAATAACGAGGGGGTGGGACATTTGAACCTAACAAACCAACCAACCTAGCCCAAACCGATTAAACATAAATCCATGCATAAACCCATATCAATAACCAAAATAAATCTACTTGTGTTTAATGGAGTGTGAAAAAATATATTATGGATTGAAGCATATTACCATTGTACCTAACATAGTCTTTACACATTTGTTATTTGTAAAACCAAATTGTAAAGGGTCGAAATTCGTGATGCTTTTGTCAAATAAAACCTGTTATTCTGCGGGTTGAAATTCATATACTTTTTGGTTAACAAAAAAATTCATATACTTTCAATGCATGCTTTGGTGGCTCACATTGCGAGGCGCCGAGGCCTATGGGTAGTGTTCAACGAGAGAAGAAGAAAACTAAACATAACAAACTAATAAAGACATTGGTTTTGAAGGATGAAGCCACAAGTTAGAGAAGAAGAAACGAAAAGACAAAATGGCTTTCGTAATCAGTGCTCCTCCTTTTTGGCTTTTATCAACCAAATAATTAAAAGAGTCAAACAAAACATTGAACAAGCTGAATTCAGATACCCCAAGTGGTGCCATTGGTCACAGAGGTGATGATGTAAGCGAATCTATGTGTCCCAAAACATTATTTGTATAGTCAGCGAGCCCGTGATCAAACAAGAATCCGTGTACATATATATATGTATGTATGTATGTATAAATAATGTATGTATTGTAACGTTTCATGCATTCACTTTTTCACTTCAAGAGATTAAAGAAAACAAAGAACAATGATTGGTTTCTAGATAAGATGTCACAGTTTTCAATTTTTCATCCCATTGGTTTTGCCAGTTTCCAAGAGACGTTAAAAAGTCAAAACAACAGAGATATTCTCAATGAACACTGTAGCATATACATTTTTTTTTTGGGTCAGTTTCTGTTTAAAACTCTCTTGTACTATAATTTGGACTTTGATCTTACATTACATTACACAATATTTAATGTGTACCTCAAATATTTACACACACATTCACGTGCGTCATAATTATGGTAAAGAGAAGAAAAGGGACCAATCTTGTGTAGTTTAGTTCTGGGCAGATAACCGGAACCGAATGGACCGAACCGAACCGAACCGAATATTTCGGTTTCGGTTCGGGTTCGGATAAGGGGTAATAACCGATTGGATAGTATATTAGATATCCATGGATATCGGTTCGGTTCGGATATTACCCGATATCCATTCGGTTATCCGAAAATAACAGATCACATTAATAGCCCACTAATATTTATATATGTATAAGTCCAATACACCAAAGCCCATTAGGAATTTTGATAATATATCTCGTTAAGCCCACCATAAACATATCTATTATGTAATCTAAATAATCCTAAACGCCTAAACCTAATATCTTGCTTCCCTCTTCGCCGCGCCGACAACAACAAGAAGTGAAGAACGAAGGCAGAGAGTTGGTTTTGTTTTCACTTATCTGATCTTCTCTTTCGTCGATTCTTTGGTTGTATTCAAGGTAATTATCACTCAATGTCGTGAACTCGTGATTGTTTATAAAGTTTCTCATTTTCATAGATTCAATTCATTAAGGTTATTGTTTATATATTTATAATTTTGTAGATTTTCGTAGGCTCGATTATAAATCTATACTTATGATTAGTTATGATGCATATAGTGACTTTTTTGTTGTTGTTTGCATATCTCGATTGTGTAGATGCCTATTTCGTCCTGCCAAGAAAACTTTGTGGATGGAGAAGAAGATGAAGTTATGGGTGAGGGTGAGGAGGATTATATAAATGTTGAAGATGATGAAACCGGTTGCAAGAGGAAAGCCAAAACAAGAGCTACTGGGTCTACTTCCCAAGTAGAAATGAAAACAAGGTCTCCGGTGTGGGCTCATTTTACAAGGCTGCCAGATAATAGAAACAGATGCAAGTGCAACTATTGTTGTCAAGGGTTGAAGTGTGCGACCACTTCAGGAACTTCAAATTTGGCCAAACATCTTACAACATGCAAGTCATACATCGCTTGGAAGCAAAGATCGACTCAGCAAAATTTGAATAGCGGTAGTGGAGTTTCTACTGGGAACATGCAAGTGGGCAACTTGCACAAATGGTTGCTGATATTGAAGAGCAAGATCAACTTGAAAAAGGTAACACATCCAGATTTTAAGTTTACCAATTGTCTGCCTTTTGTCTTGTTGTCAATGTTTAAAAGCTTAATGATTATATGTTTTTCATTGTGTAGAGTTTCAGTTCGCAAGTGAAGAACAAGGCAATTAAACAAACACACGACAATGACTCATGTACCTTTTTTAGTATTCCTTCTTTTTAAGAACCGAGTATATTATTATGTATTCTGACTTTGTGATCTAATATATTTCAGGCAGTAGGAGAAAAAAAGAAGTTGCAGATGGAAGAACTACCAGTTTGATTCTACTACTTTTCAAATCTCAAACTCTAAACCTTATTCTCCTTTAATCTCTTTAACTCTTTCTACCTTTTGAAACTTGATATCTGATAACATGTTCTTATTGTTGGGATTGTTTTGAATGATTGTAACTTTTGAACTATTGTACTTGTAGTTTCGGATAATTTTGGGTGTTATTTAGTAGGTTTGTATATTTAAGAACCAAACCCATTAATAACCGAAATTTTCGGTTCTGGTTCGGTTCTTATATCAACTATCCAAACCAACCCGAACCGAATGAGTACCGAACCGGAACCGATCCGATTAGATTCGGTTCTCTTATGGATAGTAAATTCAATATCCAAAATACCCGATACCCGAATGGATATACCCGAACCCGAACCGAATACCCGAACGCCCAGGACTAGTGTAGTTGAACGAAAAGGATATGATTCAGATTTTGCACCTACCAAAATACACACGTGAACCTCCCAATTGGGTCTTACTTCTTCTGCATCTGAATCATTTTTTCTTCACTATATGCCAAGCTTTAACATTTTCACACACATCCCCATCAATCATCATTACATATAGTTTTGAATAAATATGAGAGAGAGAAAGAAAAAACACAAACATTTGAAAGAAAACAGATGAGAAAAACTCACTAGGCATCTGAGATTAGTAGTACAAATGGTGTAAGGTTTCAGGTCGGTCCCTAAGCTACTTTCAAACTTGTTCTCTAACCACATTATTACTTAAGATTACATGATTTTTCGATGTTTGGTTAGTCTGTTAATTCCATCACATTCTTACTTCACACCATATTTTTTGGAGCTGCTTCCTCTTCAACTTCATGGAATGACTTGTACCCATTCGTAGCGTCCGCTGAGGGGGACATCATTCACAATGTCGAAGTTGTACCTGAACATTTTCAAAAACACATGAGTGTTCATTCTCATCCTAATGACACACAACAAAATAAAAGAACAAGCTTACTTCTCAATGAATAGCCTCTGTTGCTGCTGCTCTGCAAAGGCAAAGAACTCCTCCAGTTCACTAGTGGTTGGTATCGTGCTATCCCGGTCCCTTGTGTACTCTTTGGTTGGTGTGCGCATCGACCTTGTGCTAGACCCTGGTGTAACCATGATCTCATGATCCCCAACAAAGTTACAAGGCGTGCTCTCCCTTGTGCTGCAGAAAAAAAGAATCAGACAAGTAACTTCAATAACATTATCACCACAAAAGACACACAATCGAATCAAGAGTTGAACCAAAGCTAAACATTCAGAAGATAAAAAAGAGGCTTGATTTAAGAAAACAACAAAAAAAGGTGGAGACTTTCTGAGTAATATGGTCCCATCAGATATTGCTACTGCAATAAATAACAAAGAGAAGGCAAAAAAAAAAAAAAAAAACCATTGTCAACTAGCGAGGGACAATAGCCCCAAAAAAAACAGAGTATCCTACAAAAGTATTCTCCAAGTATGCAAAAACCACTAGGCCCCATGAACATGACACCACAGTACTTGAATTACACTTATGAGGAAAGTCTCAATTCTCATATGATCTTACATATTAAAAGCTTCTGACCCTTTATACAACAACCCACTTTTTATAAAAAAACGAAAACCATGTTTTAAACAAAGAACTAAATCTCAGAATCATATCACTTCCAATGCCATTAGCCCATTAACAAAAGGTCTATTAACCAACCAAATGAAATGCAAAATAACAGGGTACAAAAATGTTATAAAGACGATAAATTGATAACCTCTGCAATGAGGTACAACGTTGGGACAGACAACAATAACTCTAAAATGTCTAACCAACCACCAAAAGAGACTCATACGGGTGAAGCAGTAATAGCAAATATCCAGTACATCACAAGAGAGTAACCAAAACCAAACCAATTAGGGTAACATAAAAGACCTATTTCTTTCCTTGTACTAAGCAAAACCATTGATTTTGAGGCAAACAACAAAAGCTTCAGAGAAACCTTTCACATTTGAGCAAAACTCCTATGTAAGACTTAAAAACTAAAATTGAGACAGAACACAACACACCAAATCGAATTGGTAAGAAGATAAAAATTAGGGCACCAAAAAAGAAAAAGAGAAGACGAACGAACCTGTGTCTAGATTCAAAATCGAGGCTGTTCTCTCCACAAGAGACTTGGGCACTCACGGAATTATCAAAAAATTCATCTCCATTACAGCTCTGAGCTACAGGAACCGAGTTAACCGAGTCAACGCGAGGCTCTTTGATTCCCGATTTATGAACTCTCGGTCTCGGAGGCTGTTGTCTCGGTTCAATCAGCGAAGAGGGTTTCTCGAGACGGCGGCTACGGAGCTGAAGGTAACAAGAAGAGTCGTCGGGTAGAGCTGAATCGGAGGCGGAGGAGTTGAGCCGCTTCAAAGCTAGGGTTTTGGCGGCCCTGGTGCGAACACCCATAGATGTAGGCTCGGTGACCTCCATGACGCCAATTTTGCCGGTAGTTTTGGATTTTTTCATGTATTTCCCCATTTTTGGAGTGGGAAAGCTTCAAAGCGGAAAGAGAAAATTGGGAGGGAAAAGCTTTGAGGAAGGAAAAGAAGAGGGAAAGTGAGAAAAAATGGGAAAAAAAAGCTTTTCGGGTTTTTTTTTGTGTTGTTTGTGTGGGGTTAAAAATATAAATAAAAGCAAAAGAGAATAAAAATTATTATTTTTTAAATAACCCCTCAAATTAATCATTATCAGATATAGTACACGACATAGCATTTGTTGGTTGTTATTTGCTGGATACTAAATTAGTAAAAGTTCTCTTGTGTAATTTGTATTTCTTGTTAAATAATTTGCTAGATAACATTTTGGGAAAATTGAAAACAAAGGATCCTTTTCCAAACTTTTGTCCATCTATACTATATTTGTGTAGGTTTGGTTATATAGGTTTTATTATGCTTTTTTTATCCAGTTTTACCTTCATTGTTAAAAAATCAAAATAAAAAAAATATAAATATATTTTGAAAGTGTATTTATTTCCGACAATAAGATAATAAAATAGGAAACTTAAACCTCTAATTGATTGAGAGACTTCTATAACCATCAAAACCCTTTTTTGTTTCTCCCCTTTTACCAAGTCGTAAAAAAAAAAAATATCGGTGACATTCAACATCAAACATACTTTGCTCTATTTCGTAGTCTTCTGAAACCATCACCTTCAACTCTTCAAAAGACGTAGTGGGTTGCAAAGTAAGTAATCTCGCACGTTTTTCTTCATCATCAATAAATCTCCACTCTTTGTTGGCATTCAATCTCCATACACCACAAGTAACATAGATTTGCATCATAATCAGTAAATGAAAATTTTGTGGAAGGTAGAAGAGAGGGAAAACAACCGATCACGTTAGGTTAAATCATGTCGAATGTCAATTTTTTCTGTACTTGTCTTTCTTCTAAATAATTAAGAATACACATTCTAAAATATATTAGAACATATCTAAACAATAAATACAAAATCTTAACCATAAATTAAGATTATTCAAAAAATATTCACTTTCCTTATTTAATTTTTTTTTCTATTTCTATGGTATTCTAAGTTTTACAGATTATAAATTCTAAAATGTCTATGATATATCTTCTACTTCTTTTAGTATACAGGGTAAAACGTGGAAAATATATTCTGAATTGATGTAGAATGAAGAAAAATGTAAAATACATATTCTTAATTTTGTAGAAGATACAAAATTCAGGTTCTGAAGTTTTTAGAACAATTTTTCCGTCTAAACTTCGTTGAACATGTACAAACTGTAGAATGAATAATCTAAATGTTTCAGAACTTGAAAAATCGTAGAAAGTCTTTTCGGAATAATTTAGACCAGAAATCATCAATTTACAAACTGATTTTTGACACCTAAAACATTTTTTTTCAAATTTTTTTTTACACAATTGTATACTAACATGAGTTTTCTGTTTGTTTTTTGGTTTAAACTCCTAAAAACTTCACTATATCTATTAGTAGAGGTATTTTTGTCACAATTGACAATTTTTTAGAAAAGTATATATGGACAAACGTTTGGAAAAACCTCCTTTATTTCCAATTTTCCCTAACATTTTTATTAGGGGTGGACATTTTAACCGAACCAAACCGAACCGACCGACCCAACCGAACCCAAACCGATCCAAACCAAACCCAAATACACATTCAAACCATTTGGTTATGTTTTTCATTAACCCGAACGGTTCGGTTCGGTTTGGTTTAAAACCGAACCGAACCGATAACCCAATGTGCTTTTTAATTAATACTACCATAATTTGTAAATATGTAATATTCTCACTAACCCACGATTACTTCCTCTCGCACATGTATGATTTTTTTATTTTCTATAATTTTCTAACTAATGAATTAATGTAGAATTAGGTTTAATGGTCTCTAATTAGGTTCTAATTATTTTCAAGATTAGTTACGTGCTGCACTTCGTTCATAAGCAATGAAGTCTCTTGATAATCTAGAGGAAGAGAACAAGTTTATGGATTCACTTGAAGAAGGTAGATTTACTTTATTTTTTAATATACGACAACCATTTTATATAGAGTTACTCAAAATAACACTAATTAGTTATTCAAAATTAAATCATAAATTCAAAATACTAAACTCTACACCTCAAAAACTATACCATAAATGTGAAATTGAGAATCCAAACCTAAAAAAAAAAATTCTAAAAATTAATTTTAAATATTTTAATGTGTTAAATAATGCAATTTTTTGAAAATTTTTAAATGTATGCTATAATTGTCAAAAAAAACTTGTTTTAGTGCTATTTTAGGATATCTCTTTTTTCTTTTGGTACTTGATAGAATTTAATCCTGCATCTCAGCCTGAGAACCAGAGGCACACGTCTAAGTAAACGATCAGTGGGAGAAGAAAAAGATTATTCTATATAGAGGTAGGGACTAAGGATCTTTCTTTTCTATATATTAGTTATATAAGGTCCTAGTGCTTTTCTGTTTTCGTTTAGTTTGTAATTGTATTGTTTGTTTATGTTTTCTTTTGGCTCTGTTCTTAATAATTTATAAACGTTATTGACTTGTTGCAGATAATTGATGATATCGATTATGGGTGATGATGGGTCATGGAAGATTGTTATGTTACCTTGCTGTTGGTGGTTTTTATCATTTTTCTTTTCTACTAAACTTCCAGTTATTAGGCATTTGATTTGAATATGATTGGTTTTGTTTAGATTTTTCTTTTCATGATTTATTTGAATTATTCAACTTATAATTTGTTGCGTATTTTAGAATATCAAAAGACAATGAATTTATTTGGTAGTGTTACATTGATTAATTTTTTTTAAACCGAACTAAAACCGATCCGATTCATACCGAACCGAGCATAAACCGATCTGAACACAAACCAAACCAAACTAACTTTAGTTGAGTTTGGTTAAAGTTTTATGAAAACCGAATAAACCGAACCAAACTGAACCCAAACCGAACCCAAACTTTAACCGAAGTGCTCACCCCTAATTTTTATGGTGTTGCTTTTTTTTTTTGGTTTCTCAAATAACACGTTCATATTATTTTTTAAAACATAACGTTATGGATTTTTGGGTTGTTTTAATTTTGAGTTGACATAAATGTCATCACAATTTGTATGAACTGATAATAAAGATTTTTTTTTTGTATGAACCGAATTTTAATTGAAATTAAACACATTGATTGAATGTTCATTCTGAGTAGAAATATTTAAAATAATAAATCTAAAATTAGTTTTGAGTTAACTTTAAAATCTTAACTAATGAAAAATGTAAAAAAAAAAAACAAAACAAAATGAACCTATTTTCACAAAAATGGTCAAAAAGTTTAAGAAACCTTTTTAAGAGAAAGACAATTCTTGGGTTTACCCTCCTTTCTTATTCGCCTCCTCTTAGTTAAGGAAACAAATTATTGATTAAGGAAACAAATTCTGTATATCACTTAATTTTAAAATTATTAGTTCTAAACATTATATTATAGTTTTAAATTATAACTTCTAAACCCAAATCACTCTTTTTATAAACCCAAAATTAAATATAATTTTCTTTAATTGTAAAATCTAAACCCTAGCCACTATTTTATAAACCCAACCCGACATATAATTTTGCTTAATTTTAAAATCTAAACCCTAACCACTCTTTTGTAAACTCAAACCGACATATAATTTCGTTTAATTGTAAAATCTAAACCCTAAACTCTAACCACTCTTTTGTAAACCCAAACCGACATATAATTTCGTTTAATTGTAAAATCTAAACCCTAAACTCTAACGACTCTTTTGTAAACCCAAACGGACATATAATTTCGTTTAATTATAAAATCTAAACCCTAAACTCTAACCACTCTTTTGTAAACCCAAACCGATATATAATTTTGTTTAATTGTAAAAACTATACCTTAACCACTTTTTGTAAACCCAAACCGACATATGATTTCGTTTAATTGTAAAATCTAAACTCTAATCACTATTTTGTAAACCTAAACCAACATAATTTCCTTAATTAAAAATCTACAGAATTGGTTTTCTTAACTTGTTTTGTCTTTTTATTTTAATTTTGATTAATATAATAAATATGATATGACATGGCAATTTGTTGTCTTTTGATTGGTTAATTAAGAGGGGGTGAATAAGAGTAGTTAACCCCTAGGGGTGAACCCAAAAGTTTTTCTTAAGGGAATATAATGTTTGATTATTTATCATTCTTAATACCGCAACAGCTAAGGAAGCTCCGGGAACTCTGGAAACCAAAAGGGGCCATGTTTGTCATTGATTTACCACGCCAGTTCCTCATGGTCCGTTTTGAGTTAGAAGATGAATATTTGACAGCACTTACTGGTGGACCATGGCATGCGATTGGGAGTTACCTCATGGTACATGCATGGACGCCGGAGTTCGATCCTCTAGTGGATGAGATCGGGACCACACCGGTATGGATCCGTTTATCAAATATCCATGTTAGTTTTTATCATAAGGCTCTCTTAATGAGTATTGCTAAGGGGCTGGGGAAACCGGTTAAGGTGGATCTCACTACCTTGAATTTTGAGAGAGGACGTTTTGCTCGCATCTGTGTGGAAGTCAATTTGAAGAGGCCGTTGAAGGGGACAATAATGATTAATGGAGAGCGGTATTTTGTGTCATATGAAGGGTTGACAAATATTTGCTCTCTTTGTGGCATGTTTGGTCATGTTGTGCATAGCTGCCCTCGTAAGATTGTGGTACAGCCAGTGGACAAGCCGCAGCAGATTGCTGACACAAGCTTGAGTACGTCGGGTGAGAATCGTGGAGATGGGGGTTTAACGCCGGTCCGGAGGCAGAGTAGACGGTCGACTCCACCGCCGAGGATGGTTACGTTTGCGGCTGGAGAAGCTAGGGGCAATTTGGTCAATGATCGGGGGAGGACTCCAATTAATGAAGATCCTGCGAATATCACAGTTGCTAACAAATTTGGAAGCTTGAGTGATTCTCCAGTGATTTCGGGGGATATTGATCATATGGTTGATAAGGAAAACATCCATGTTTCACATCAGCTGTTTGAAGCAAGACGTGGGGTGCAAGGAAAGCCTCGGACTGGTAATGGGCCGATGCATAAAGGAAAAGGGCTTGCACTCGATGGGCCTAAGGAGAAGCGTAATGGGGGGTTTACTTCTAAGGCCTCTAATGGGCCTAATGCTAAGCCTTTATCTAATAGGCCCGTGAGAAGTTTGGTCAATGGTCCGTCGAGGAGTGACATAGAGATGTCATAGTCGGGAAAACGTTTACGAGTTGAGAGAGATGGTGTGGGTCGAACAGGCGGTTTCTTCGATGCGAGGGGACAGATTGATGGGCAGATGGCGACACAATCAGTTCAGTCGGCTGCGGGTGAGACGATGATGGTGTTGGAAGAGTCTGTTCAGCCTCAACCAACGGTGGATCTTCTGTTTAGCTTGCCGAAGGAAGATGTGGGTAGAAAGAGGGTATAACATTTTGCCCCGGTAATTCGATACTCTTATTATCAAGTTTTAATGGATTGCATACTTTGGAATTGATGGGGGGCAAACAAACCCAATTTCTGGAGGGCTATTTGATATATGCTGAAACGATTTAAGACTGATGTGCTAGCACTATTCGAGACCCACGCGAGTGGTGATCGAGCGCAGAGGATATGTCAGGGGCTTGGTTTTGATAAGTTTATCAGGGTCGATTCAACGGGCCAGAGTGGTGGAATATGGCTTTTATGGCGGTCAGCGGTTGGTGATGTCGAGATTGTGAAGACATCTGATCAATTTATCTATGCTAGAATGGAGAAGGACGGAGGAAGTGTTCATCTTTTCGTGGTGTATGCTGCCCCATCAGTTACTAGGCGAAGTGGCCTATGGGACGAGCTTCGTAACGAAATTCAGAACATATCTGAGCCCATCATTGTTGGAGGAGATTTTAATACCATCGTGAGATTGGATGAGCGATCCGGGGGAAATGGATCATTATCCGCGGTTTCACTGACTTTTGGTGACTAGATGAATGATCTCTCCTTAATCGATATAGGTTTCAAGGGAAGTAAATTTACTTGGAGAAGGGGACGAGAGGAGAGGACATATGTGGCTAAACGGCTTGATCGGGTGTTATGTTGTGCGAATACGCATTTAAAGTGGCAAGAGGCAACAGTTACGCATCTACCTTTCTTCTCATCGGATCATGCTCCGCTTTACCTCCAGTTGAGTCCGGTGGTGAAGGGGGACCCACAAAGGCGACCTTTTTGCTTTGAAGTGGCTTGGATGCAGCATGAGAGCTTTAAGGACCTTTTGGTTACTTCTTGGGACAATGGGGTTTTCACTCTAGTGGCTTTGAGAACTTTGCAGAGGAAGTTGAAGCGGTGGAACGCAGATGTGTTTGGAGACGTTCAGCGTAAGAAGGAGTTACTTCTAGCAGAATTGAAAGGGGTGGAGGACCAGCTTGAGCTGCAGCAGTCGAATGCTTTCTTGGTTAGGGAAATGGAGCTATAAAAGGAGTTTGATGTGGTTTTGGAGCAGGAGGAGATGATTTGGTTCCAAAAGTCTAGGGAGAAGTTGATTGCTCTAGGTGACCGGAACACCAAGTACTTTCATACGTCTACAATTATTAGATGACGTCGAAACTGCATTGAAATGCTTAAGGATGAAAATGGTCAGTGGATATCGGATCCACGAGCTCTTGAGGAAATGGTTGTAGCCTACTATCGTCGCCTATATTCATTGGATGATGTTGACCAGATTGTCGGGAAACTCCCTGCTGAGGGGTTTATGCCTCTCTCGGGGTCAGATTTGCGACTTTTGGATAAGCCGTTTTCTCAAGTGGAGGTTGAAGCGGCAATAAGAAGTATGGGCAAGTATAAGGTTCCGGGCCCTGATGGCTTCCAGCCGGTTTTTACCAGGAGAGTTGGGATGTGGTTGGGGAGTCAGTTAGTAGGTTTGTCTTACACTTTTTTGAGTCAGGAGTGTTGCCAAAACACACAAATGATGCTTTGGTGGTCCTAATTGCTAAGGTTTTGAAGCCGGAGAGAGTGATGCAGTTTAGGCCGATAAGTCTCTGTGATGTTTTGTTTAAAACTATTACAAAGACCATGGTAACACGTTTGAAGAGTTTGATGCCTTTGTTGATAGGACCAGTTCAGTCGAGTTTCATCCCTGGCAGGCTCAGTACAGACAATATTGTTATTGTTCAGGAAGCAGTGCAGTCTATGCGACGCAAGAAAGGCAGGAAGGGGTGGATGATACTTAAGTTAGATCTTAAGAAAGCATATGATAGAGTTAGATGAGATTTCCTGTAAGACAGCTTACGGGTAGCTAGGTTCCCGGAAAAATGGATTGGCTGGATTATGTCTTGTGTCTCGGGACCTTCGATGAGCTTGTTACTGAATGGGGAGAAAACTGTAGATTTTCAACCAGCACGAGGTCTGAGACAAGGGGATCTCTTGTCCCCTTATCTCTTTGTCCTATGTTTTGAGAGGCTTTGTCATTAGATTACTAAGTCGATTGAGTCTAAGGAGTGGAAACCAATCTCTTTATCGCGGGGAGGACCAAGGCTATCTCATATTTGCTTCGCGGATGACCTTATATTATTTGCAGAAGCTTATGTTGCTCAGATACGAGTCATAAGGAGAGTGTTGGAAACTTTTGTGTGTCTTCAGGGCAGAACGTAAGTCTGGAAAAGTCTCATATCTTTTTCTCGGGGAATGTGAGTCGTGATCTGGGGAGAATGATCAATGAGGATAGTGGGATAAAGTGTACCAAAAATCTTGGCAAGTACTTAAGTATGCTGGTGCTTCATAAGCGTATAAATAAGGAAACTTACAGTGATGTTTTGGAGCGTGTGTCAACCAAGTTATTTGGGTGGAAAGTACATATGTTAAGGTTAGCAGGTTGGGTTACTTTAACAAGATCGGTGCTAACCTCGATACCAGTCCATTCCATGAGTTCTATCATGCTTCCAACATCCATTTTGGTTAAGTTGTATAAGGTTTCTCGCGCGTTTATTTGGGGTAGTACAGTGGATAAGAAGAAACAACATCTTGTGATGAATAAAGCAATGATAGCTAAGCTTGGTTGGCGGATCATATATGATAAGGATAGCTTGTGGGCATGTATGCTTCAATGTAAGTATAAGGTGGGGGAGCAGTATGATAATTCCTGGGCTACAGCTAAGAGCACATGGTCTTCTACATGGCGAAGTGTAGGGGTGGGGTTGTGGGATGTTGTGTTTCCTGGGATGCAATGGGTTATTGGGGATGGGAGATCTGTTAAATTCTGGAGAAATAAGTGGCTCGAGGAGGAACCACTTATGAATGGGGCGATACGGGATATACCAGCAGACCTTGTTGACATGCGTGTTTGTGATCTTTGGATTGATGGAAAGGGTTGGGATCTGCAAAGGATGGACCGTTCATCTCGAGATTCACAATGCTTCGGTTGTTTTCTGTGGTGGTTGATACCATAACCGGAGTAAAGGACAAAGTAGCATGGGGAGCAAACGCGGATGGTTCTTTCTCTGTGACTTCTGCGTATGCCTTTTTAACCTGGGATGGTTCTCATAGGCCGCATATGGATTTTCCTATGGTTGGCTACTATACCAGAAAGGGTGAGGGTTTTCCTATGGTTGGCTACTAGTCAAGTCATTATGACGAACTCTAAGAGGCAACGACGACATTTGAGTGATTCGGGAATTTGTCAAGTTTGTAAAAGCGGAGAAGAAACTATTATGCATGTACTGCGGGATTGCCCAACGATGTCAGGTGTTTGGAATCGGTTAGTTTAACCAAGTAGGAGGGCTCTGTTCTTCAGCCAAACCTTGTTGGAATGGGTGTATGGGAATTTAGGGGACACCGGGTTGTAGTATAATGTCCCTTGGGCTACAATTTTTGGCATTGCAGTTTGGTGGGGATGGAAGTGGCGTTGTGGGAATGTGTTTGGGGAGAGGGGTAGAGTGCAGTTTGTAAAGGATGTGTCCAGTGAAGTTTATCAAGCACATTCTAAACTCTGCAATAATGGTACGCAAGCAACACGGGAGCTGCAGGGGATAGCTTGGTCTCCACCGCAAGGTGCTTGGGTGAAACTGAATACGGATGGGGCATCCCGTGGTAATCCGGGACTAGCCACCGTGGGTGGGGTCTTGCGTGATAGTGAGGGGCGTTGGATTTCCGAGTTTGCTTTCAATATAGGCTTTTGTTCTGCTCCATTGGTTGAACTCTGGGGTATCTATTACGGGTTGGTTATTTCCTGGGAGAGGCGTGTTATGTGTTTGGAGTTGGAAGTGGATTCCACACTTGTGGTTGGTTTTCTCAAGAGAGGAATACACGATACTCATCCCCTGTCATTCCTAGTGCATTTGTGCTATGGCTTACTATCGAAGGACTGGTCTGTTCATATTATCCATGTGTATAGAGAGGCGAATCGTCTTGCAGACGGATTGGCTAGCTATACATTTTCATTACCGTTTGGTTTGCAGTTGTTAGATGTTTGTCCGAGTAGCGTGTCTTCGGTTCTTACTGAGGATGCAAACGGATTTGTGTGCCCTCGACGTGTTTTTCTGTAGCTTGTACTTTCTTTTTCAATTAATTAAGGGAGCCTAGGTTCCCTCTTTCTTACAAAAAAAAAAAATTATCATTCTTAATTTTAGATTGGAATGGTTAGAGCCGGTGGAGAAAAAAAATCCGTTTGTGTACAAACCTCTTACAAATATATCATGTTCAAATATATAAGTTTTATATTAATGTAACATATGCGAACCAAAAATTGGATTTTTGGTAGGGGTGTCGATCGACACCAATATGGTGTCGGTCGACACCATTCGTAGTTGGTCAAATCGGATCGGTTTTATTTCTCCGGTTCGCGTGATTGGTTTAGGAAAGCCCTAGACTCGAGTTTATAAGGAGAACTCGACGTCTTCCACTTCTTTTAGCTGCTTTTTAACATCTCAGAGAGAAAGAAGAGAGAACAAAGTCTCTGTGAGAGTTCTTGAGGTTTTGGTGGATTCTCTGTCTTTGTAAGGTGAGTTTTCTTCTCGAAAGTGTGGATCCATGGCTAGGAGCGTGGTGGAAGCTTGTGGTGGTGCGGTTTCGTCGTTTGTTTGTGAGATCTCATTGTTTTGGCTAAGGTGAGCGCATGACCATGGTTTATCTAAGCTAAGATCTCTGTTTCTGTGATTTTGTGTGTAGTGTGGTTGTTTCTTTTAGTTGTTGTGAGTTTTTCATAGCTCCCAAGGCTTGGATTCGTTCATGGGATCGTGTGGGACAAAAAGGAGAAGCTTGGAGACAAGATTCAGAGGTTCTGTTTGAAGGAAATCGCTGCTCGGCATCGGTGTCGGTCGACACCAACGCGAGGATGACTCGCGCACTTGGCGAGCGTTGGTTGACACCATATGGAAGTGTCGGTCGACACCGTTAGGGTTTTGGGATTGTCGATCAGGTGTGGTCGATACCAATTTCTGTGTCGGTCGACACCAGATGACCAGTGTCGGTCAACACCCTTTTGCAGTGACCGGTTTATGTCGTGTTGCTTTGTGCATGTTCGTGGTTTGTTTTATTGTTGTTGTTTGTGGTATGAGAGATATTATTGCTTGTGTGTATAGCCGAGTAGATGAAATAATTGCCTCACTAAGTATTTTTGGTAATACTTATGCTTCTCTTTTGTGTTGTGGCGCAGCTAAAGGTAAAGTGTGATTGTGGGATCAATGCGATGAAGAGGAGGATGTTCTAGAGGCTCAGTTGTTTGCTCTCTGTCTTTGTTAGAATGTTAGAGTGGAATTTAGTGGTCTAGAATAAATGTTAGGAATGTTGGTTTCATTATTGGTTATGTTCTTGATTATTGTTGGAATTGACATTATGTTATTTCTTTGATGGTTATTGATTAATGGAGTTGAATTATTTGTTATCTGTTGTTGTTGATAATTGGGAGTAGATTGCTAGTGAGTATGAGATCACTAGATATTAGGTTATTAAAAAAACAAAAAAAACGGATCGGGTTGTTTCAATTAATATAATGAAATATACTAATAAGAAAAAAAAAGAGATTTGTATAGACCATCTACATAGTGGTTCATCCCAAAAATAGACTTGGTGTGACAAATTATTTTCCATCCTAAAAAGTAAAGTGGTTCAATTCATAATGTTTTAATCCGCTTTACCCGCAATATTAATTTAAAACTTCTTTATTAATTTTTTTAATTTTATTAGATAAAAAAATCATAAAACATATTGAAAAAACCATATAAAGTTAATCACAAATATTTTAAAAACTATATCAATATACCTAGTTAAATCCATTCACATATAAGAGAAAATATTTACGTAAACAGAAAATTGTTATTAACCACAACAAAAAATATTAAATCTACGTTTTTGACCATGATATGTTTTATTTTCTTTTCAAATTGACACAAATTTTATAAAAATCCGAGTCAACTAACATTCACCAAAATTCGCCTTTTTTACAATTCTTTTTATATCATTATTATGTATTTCTCTATTTAACAAAAAAAAATTACCACTACTTTAACCTAACTAAATTAACCTTTGAACGAGCGCATATTACACACAACTTTTGAAAAAATCAGTTCTCATTTATTCATATAAACTATTTAAAATTACAAAAACCAGAAAACTAATAGCACATAATATTTAACTGCATATCAAGAAATCACTAATTAAATGAATTCACATATAAGAAAAACATAATTTTTTGAAAAAGAAAGAATAAATATAAAACTTATATATTTGAACATGATATATTTGTAAGAAAATGGTATGCCTATATTTTTTTAAATTTGTGTAAACTAAAAAATCAGTAAAGCCAAATTTTAGAATGTTCATATTGAATATAAATGATATTATTTTACAAAATGAATTCTCATTTATTACATTATAAAATATATTAATCATAAAAAGTATAAGAAAAATTATTGAAACCATATAACGTTAGTAAAACATACTTTTTAAATATATATAATGTATATATATATATATATATATATATATATCAATTCACCAACAGTTATATACATTCACATATAAGAGAAAAATATTTATGTGAAGAAGAAATTATTATTATAGTGTGCCCAATAATAATATTCAACTTGTTTAAACATGGACTTGTAAAAATAATATTGAAATGCACTTTTTTCTTTCGAGTCAACTGCAATTTCACCATAAAGTGCATTTAAGATTTTGGTACATCATTGTCTTCGATTCAACAAAAGAAATATACAACCATTATTCCATATTTAAAAGTATCAATTAGATAAACGAGAGTTTTTTTTTTTCACTAAACAAGAACATCCAATAAAGCTGCTTAAAGTTTTACTCAATATAAACAATAGAGCTGTTATTTAAAGCTCCCCCAAAAACCTACAACCAAAACTTGAAATATCAAAGAAAGCTCCCACAAAAACCTATAACCGAAGCTTCCAATGAAAAAGACAAACTCCCCTAGAAACTCACACCATCTCCCCGAGCTTGAGAACATATATGTTAAAAATAGAGCTTAAATCATCTTTGACAAGGGATGATTTTGAATCAGGCGATGAACAACATCTGTGATGGTCAGAAGAGCCTGGGCAATATCCACAATAGCTTCATAATTAGCTGCTTGATCCTCTTGTCCATTTTGTGGAATTCAAATGCTCCCAAGCTGCAAAACTTCAACATCTTAATCCGACTCATCTTGAGATACATTCGCTGATTCTGAAAAAATCTTTTTGGCCGCTTTGGGATGCTTCTTTTTGAACCACACATCGTAGGCTTCACCAATTCTCTTATCCTTCTGGTAGAATACTGGAGGAATGTATTTTACTTCCTTGAAAACTCTTGACTTTTTTTATGCTCAAGAAGACCAAAGATAATCCGAGGAAACACAATGCATCGGGATTCATTCTTCTGAAACGAACAAAGCTCCATCATTTGCTCAAACACCAACTTACCAACGTCAATCCGAATACCATGAAACATTTTATAAATCAACCAAGCTCTTTGTTTTGAGATATAACTCCGATTAGAAGCAGGAAAACAGTTAGAAGAATCAATACGAAACAAAGCTCCAATCCAATTTCTGGTATTAAGCTTTTCCCAAACAAGCTTATTCTCTTCACTCAAGGTGTCAACAATCTTTTCTAATCTAACACAATCAACATTTGCATCAGCTTTGACTTCATCGTTTGTTAGAGGAGCGAATATCAGATAATTGTTGATAGCCGAAGGAGAAAATCATACATGTGTTCTCAGACAAACACTTTGACTCCCTTATCAGTTTTCTTGCTAGGTAAATGTGCATAAAAGTCACACACAATCTCCTTCTCATAACTTGCTAAGCCTGACACAATTGCTTCTAGATTACCATTCTTAATCAATGCCAAATAACCCCATTTATCTTCATGTTCAAAATCAACCACTTGTTCTTCTGTGATGTGATGTAAAGATGAAATTCTTATGTTATTGACAAGAAAAAATTATTAAAACATCGAGTCAACTAGCATTTCACCAAAAACTGCCAATTTTACAATTTTAGTACAGTGTATCTATCATGTCTTTAAGTTTTCATTTAATAAAAATATCTACGACTACTAAGATAGATGATCTCCCATGAAGTCTTCGTGTTAAAAATTTATATTGCTTTTTATAAAAAAAAATCTACGACTATGTAATAATAATTAAATTACCAGATTGACCAAAAAAGATTAATATGCATTTTTTTTTTTAAATTCGTTAGACAATCCATTAACATTTAATTAAAAAGTTTCCTCACATAAACATGCATTATACACCTTTATACATTTTATATAAATATATGATCCTAGGGTGGTTTACAAAATGAAAAATAACAATTTATTATTTACCTTAAACGATGATTTTTTATTTTATTTAATAAAGTACGTTAACCAAAATTCCATGGGAATTGATGTAGACAAATATGTCTATCTATACTCATCATTGCAACCGATGTGTGCCTCTTGTGATGAATTTTGGTTATGATGTTTTGTAATTATATGCAAAGAAATGTTATGATATTTTGTAGTTATATGCAAAGAAATGTATGATTTTGGTTGATCAATATTTATTAAAATAAAAATGCTTATAATCCTCTTTTCTTTAATACAACATTAGTTATGTGAGATATCATTAGAATGCTATGTAACGATTGCAATGTTCCACCACATACAAAATACCAATCTGCAATAGGTTACTTGTAAACTAGTATTTTTCCACCCGTAGGAAAACAAATTAATATTGAATAAGTATATATAATTTTATGAGTTTTGGATAGTGAGATTTTAGAAAAACATTACCTTTTTAGCAATATTGAAAGTGAATCTGATAAAATATTTATTTGGAAGATATGTTTAACATACATTTGTATTGATTTTTAAAAGTGAAATTAGTTAGATATTTGGATTTATTTTTGGTGAAAAAAGGTAATCATAAAAAATAGAGGTGGAGAAATTATTTTGATCATAATGTTAGCCGCGAGTTTAAACATGGATAAATAGAAATTATCACAATTATTATTTTTTAAAAATTTGTTGTCGTAGTTTTTTTTAAATTTGATCTATTTGCCACGTGTCTAGTTTTGATTGCACAAGTTACTTGTGTTTATAATGTAAAGAATTGAGATAATATTATAATTGTGCTTCTGTAATTCAATCTGAAATATCATGAGAGATCATATCTGGATTCCGTTTGGATTCGTCAAGACAAGAGTCACATATCTTGAACTATTGCCATATTCAGATATGATTTGTTATATATTGTAAATAGAGTGTTGGACTATCGCCATATTCATATTCAATTAAAATATATTTTATAGTTTTGAATAGCATTTTTTAGGAAAATGTTTCTTACTTAATCGTCACTAAATGCATACCCGCACGTTCACGCGAAATTATATTTGTAAATAAACTTTTTTGATATAGTATTTATAACTCAAACTCATACCAATTAAGTATTTAGTTTGATTTTTGGTTTGGTTTCAATCTAGTTTATTAATGTTTGAATATTAAAAATAATATAGGTTTTACCTGTACATTAAAATCGAATGATCCAGCAATCAAATCAGTATCAAACTGAACCGGATTAATAGCCGGTTAGGTTTTTACTGAACTCATGAAACCGATACAGTTGATTGAGTATAAAACTGATACAACTGTTTAAAACCCGCTTAAGACAAATACAAATACTTAAGGCGGTCATAATCCCTTCTTGTTCTATCCCATTTTGTACTATATATATTCCCAAATTCTCGTCCCATAACAGGAATACATTCCCAATATGAGACGTTTTAAGTATGAGATAAATTTTGTATTTCCGATTGAAAACGGCAAAGGACGGAACCAAAAATTCACGAAGTCCCATATATAGGAAACACAATATAATTCATAGTGTGTCATATCATATGATAAAATATTACAAAATTAGTTGACTTTTTTATTTTTGTTATTTTGTATTTGGTTCATCTATATTGTATTACATTTTTTCTTTATTTTTTAACTATTTACTTTTATGTAAATTTTTGAAAACATTTTTATGATAGAGAATTTTTTTTAAAAGAAAAACATGTTTTCTATAAAGAAAGATGATGATTTTTTGTTATTAATTTTAAATGGTTTTATCGAAAAAAGAACATAAAACTGTAAATGCAAAAGTTTAGCCACTTACTATATACATTGGTATCCTACTGGTTTAGTCTCGTCTGGTTTAGGGTTTAATCCAATGTACTCATTCTTCCGGTCTTCGTCAACATTGATTTGTTTTTTACCCTGGCCTTTCTCAATCTTGTTTCTTTCTTTAGATCTTTGTAGAGGAATCCACAACTTTCAGTATGGCCAAGTTAAGTGTGTATTATGGTTTGTGTGCTTCCTTCTCTTATGTATGAGACGTTAGACTGTTTTTGTCTAACCTATGAGACGGTAGTTATGCAATTTTCATAATATTGTTGGTGAGTTTGCTTAAAAAATTTATCAGTGTAAATTTCATATGCATTTTTAGAGATTTGATGATTATATAAATAAATTGATAAGCATTTCTGAAAGTTTTCAACGGTGGATAAGCAAGAAATGAAATATTGCAAAACGATTTCAGTGAAATGGATGGAAGCAACAATTATATCAAGGTCTGCTGTTATATTCCTCTACAAAAACATGTTTAAAAAATCAAGTATGTTTAGAAAAACAAAAGGTAATTATAGTAAGATAACATATGAGAGTTCTTTAGCTCATGAAAATTTTATGAACATTACATTATAAGGATAAGTGCATTAGACCAAAGTTTTCTATGGATTCACTTCTGTTATTTGCCTCTTGAAACATATGTTTGTTCTTTTTCACACAAACATGGATCTTTGTCTCCTACAAAGACAAATAAAAAGGGAAGTTATATGATTGTTGTTTTCCTAAAATTACATCGAAAATTTGGAAAACATATTGTCTTATTTGCTAAGACTTTCATTAGTCTCTCTGGATTTGACAATTTATGTGTGCATAGCATGTATGCAAGATCTTCACTTTTATACACCTCAATTGTTTTTTTTTTGTCAAAACACCTCAATTGTATGTCTACCATCTTCTACGCACCTCACTTTTATACCTATCGTCTCATAGGTTAGAGAAGGAAAGTCTACCGTCTCATACGTAAGAGACGAAAGCACACAAAAAATAATCCGTGTTGGTTTTGTGGTCAAAGCTTTTGAAACATTAATGAAAGAAACAAACGCTTAAGAGAAAATATTTGAGACTACTAATTATATGTTTGAACTTTATATTAGAACATTTAATTGAAGGATATTCTACCGTATCGAACACAACCTAGAAAATCAAAAGTAACAAAAACATAGAATATGATAATATTTTACATTAAAAAAAAAAGACAGAGAAAATTCCCACGCATGTGCGTCATATATGACATACTCTTGCAAGTCATAGATGACTGATATTAAACAACTGCTGGAAAAAAACTTTTATAGTCTTGTATTCCGAACTATCTCACATTTTCACTACTAACCTGAAATTAGGACAACCATAGAGCAGAGTGACTGAATGGGCAAATAAACAATCATATCCAAAGTAAAGAGTGACTTACCTTATTCCCAACTTTTATCACTTTGAAACACCTCTTGGAAAAAGACATCCAACTTTTTTTTCTTATATATGAAAGATGATCGTTAGTACTTGTGACTTTAGAGACTGCTAAATAGAGTTTTAAAATAATATTTAAGAATATAAACAGTTTTTATCGCTTTACACTTTTTAGTCTTAGAACTTTAGAGTCGTAAGAAACTTCATTAGATTGCAACAGCTCGATGATGGTTTTGTGGAAGCAGAAGAAAGTAGTCTTGTATAATTAAGGAGAACCAATTCTTCTTTCAAGAAAATGTTAGAGCAAGACTGTTTTTTGGTAACCTAAGACATAAATAGTTGAAGTACAAATTAGAAAACTTGTAGAACTTCAAAATATGGATTTAAAAACAAAAAGATAAGAATAGCTCATCTATATTGTATTCATATAGACTTACAATTGGTTTATTTGTCTTTTGTAAGATTATTTGCACAACATAAAACGTGAAATTTCATATAACAAAAAAAAACAGAAAGTAAATAGAGTATGATTAAATAATATTTTGGGATAAGATACGTAAGGATTTTTTATTATTATTGAAGTAATAGGTGGTTTGGTTTCTGAATCAAGAATTATAAGAGTAGTTCTTATTTATAAGGAGGATCAGTGGGCAAACACAAAATTTAGCAATATATTAGATTTTCTGTTTTTATAGATTTTAAGGTTCATATATAGATTTTGTTTGTTAGAAAGATTTGCATTGAGTATAGATTTGGAGAAAAAAAAAATCAAATTTGAATCGCGTTAATCACGACTTGAAGAAAAAATTCAAGTTCGAATTATAAGTCGAATTGTAGTAGCTATGTCAAGTACTACTTATTAGAGAGAGAAATTTTATTTACTGCTAATTTAAATGCTAATATCATATTAGTTAATATTCAGCAAGATTCGGGATTTCACTATTATGGTACCTTACTAAATATATGTTAACGTTTATCTTCCTGTTTAAATGTAAAAATGGTAATCGAATATATTGTCGTTAATATTCAGCATGATTTTTATGGTATCTTATAATTCTAATCAAATATATAGAATTTATTATTGTTTTTTAGTTTCGATAATGTGATAGCAAATGGAAAAGTAACACATGTCATTATTCCTGATCCACGTGTCTTAATCAAGATCCGAACGGCTGAAATCCGACCCAACATAAGATCTGCATCTTTTGTTTTGTAAATGGGTTACTATGTTTAAATCTGTTTGGATACATCCTTTATAATAGGGGCATTATATCGAATTCTGTTTTGTTTATTTTTTTTAAGCCTAAGTGTGCTTCCCAATTAATAGTATAGATTCGATAAATTTTGAACATCTCTAGAAGCTTGAGATGTTTATAAATACATAAAACATTAAAATAATATATTACAAATAAAACTAATAAAAATATTATAAAATTTTAGAAAAATTTTAGCTAACGGTTGTTCGAAATCCAAGAACAAATTTATGTTAGTAAGGGAGAATTGTAACATCCACGAACCGGTTTGGTCGGTTTAGGGAGGTGTGTTGATCGACACAATATGTGCATCGATTGACACAGCCTAAATCGAATTCGATAGGTTTGTCTTAATCGGTTGTCTGATGTGGTTTGGGTTAAGTGGTAATTAAACTGATATATATATATATATATATATATATATATATATATATATGATAGGAAAGTCGGCCTAGGCTTGGAGGCAACCTCCTTTTGTCGTTTCCAGAGTATGAAAAGAGAGGAAAAGTTCCTTTGAGCGTTCTTGTGAGTTTTAGAAGATTCACAGTTGTTCTTGAGAGATCTGAAGCTAGGATTGTGTGGGAAGCTTGCTAGGAGCGTGTTTTCATTTTTGGTTGGTCGGAATCCTCTTATTGCAAAGGTGAGCTCATGATCATGGCTTATCTAAGCTTGAAAGTTTCTGATTCTTTGTGTTTACGTGTTTTTATGATGGATTTCTTGCTTGGGAGTGGTTGTTTGTGGTTTCCTGTTGCTTTCTGAGGATTCTATGGAAGTCTCGGCCAGATTAGAGAAGATTGGAGTCGGAAATCTGAGATGGAGCTTGCAGGAACACGATGCTCGGCATCTGTGTCGATCGACACAAGGAGTGTGTCGGTTGACAAAGTGCAAGGACGACTAGATAAAACCTACGAGCATTGATCGATGTCATGTGAAGGTTTCGGTCGATGTAATTATGGATTTTGGGAAATGTCGAGCATGCGTCGATCGACACAAACCTTTCAGCAGGAGGCTGACATTGCTTTTTCCTGGTTTGATTGTTTATTTGTTGTTTGTTGATTTGAGATTCTCAATTACTTGTGTGTATATCGCAAAAAATGGGAGGATTGCCTCACTGAGTATATATGATAATATTCAAGCGTCTCAATTGTTGTTTGTGATGCAGATAAAGGCAAAGTGTGATCGTGGAATCAATGCAATGAAGAGGAGGATGTTCTAGAGACTCGGTTGTTTGTTCTATGTTGATGTTAGGTTGTTAGAATGGAATGTAGTGGTATAGAACAAATGTTTAGGTTGATGGTTTATTGTTCTATGACTTGGTTTATGTTATTTGATAATTAATGGTTAGATGTTATTGAATTATCCTGCTGGTTATTTGGTTATTGGTAAATTCACCGGTTTAATGTTTGGTTATTTCCGCTGTTGGGTTTGAATGTCGTTAGGTGGTTAGTGAGTATGTGATAACTAGAATATTCTTATTATATTAAAAAATGGGTCGCGTCGTTTTATTAATTGTGGAGTTTTCTAATGATGGTTGACCGAAAAGATAAGTGCACTTTGGTGATATAGGTGGTCAAATCAATTTTTTTAAACCTCTCTGCTTGCATCACCATATTTTGTAAAACCATGGTGTTACAATTCACTCCTACTAACATATTACAATGTTCTTGTTGTGCATCAAGACCGTCACCTCGACGGCGTGAGCCCTCTTGACTCCACACTCGCCTAGTTTTCGCTCTAATACCAAATGTAACGCTCCGATCATCACCTCTTAGTGAACCCACATTCTTTCTCCGGTCCACCCTATCTGATGACCGGTTTGCTACATCCGAGAGACTTTAAAGACTTGTTTACTGATTTTACAAATCACCACGTCATCTTTTTCTGTTTTGTCCTCACTCACATGATTCCGAAAATAAAGGTCATTCATCCTATAAATTTTCCATCTTAGACCATCTCCAATGGTTTTCCCTATTTTTACCTCTAAAATAGAGGAACTCTATAATAGAAGTGACTTTTGCTCTAATGAATACCTCTATTTTTTCCTCTAAAAAAATATTCCGTAGAGATTCCTTTTTTATTTTACTATTAATACTTTTTACTTATAAAAGTTGCAAACTAACCCTTTATTTTATGAAACTTTCATAAAATTATGATATTATTTAAAATTTTAACATTCATAAATATTATTTAAATATCACATTTATTAAAAGAAATACATTGCATCATATAAAATAATAAAACATAGTAGATTTTTTAACCATCAACATTAGTGTATTTTTCCCACAAATGCTCAATTAATGCATTTCGAAGTGAGAAATGAGCTTCTTTATCTTTGATTTTTCTAAATCGACCTAGAAATTCTTGGAATCGGATATCATCATCTTCCGCCATTTGGACTCCTGGAGGTGGAACTTCTCTTTCAACTTCAATCGGTGCATTGAGATCACGCTCATCCTCGATTATCATATTATGTAAAATTATGCATGTAGTTATTATGTCATGTAGCACCTTCTTTTTCCAAAAACATTACTTTTGTGAACACTGTAAACCCATATATTTTATTTATGGGTTTTGTTAGCTTCCAAGGATCCAAGTGACTGATCCAATCGCAAGATACTTCGGACTAAAACGTGGGCAGGTCGTGAAGATCATTTGTACTAAAACGTGAACGCTTATAGTTGTGAAACATAAGAGTAATGCTTCTGTACCAAACCAAATCTTGACTGTTATTTTTGTTTATCTTATATGAGAATTGAATCTTACGACAAACTTTCAATATTGTGTTGTTGTTCAATACAAAACCTCCATTTCATTAAATTATTATTAAACTATTTAAATATATATTTTATTTATTTTGATCATAAATATAAAAGTGTTAAAAGTTCAAGGACCATTTTATAAATAAAAAAGTTCAACTCTATTATAGAGGAAAAAATAGAGTTTCTCTATATATAGAGGAAAAAATAGAGATCTCTATTATAGAGGTAGAAATAGAGATGGGTTGGAGTAGATTTTACTCTAAAATAGAGTTAAAAAGCAAATATAGAAGTGGGTTGGAGATGCCTTTAAACATACTTAATTATAGAGTTCTCTCCTGATGGTTAACTGCAAAAATAAATGCACTTTAATAATATTGGTGGTCAATTCAACATTTTAAAATCTTTGAGCATGCACCACCTTATTTTCTAAAACCGGGATATTAGAGTAATTCATCTTTAATCATCCAAAACCAATTCGTGAAATTAGCACTTGTACCTTAAGATGTCAAAGCATGTACATTAATAAGTTTATAAGAACAATTCTTGCGTATGAGGTGAATCCATTTTTTTTCTTTTTCTTTTGTGTTCTCATCAACAATTGTGTTTGTTCAAGTATTTCATAGCATCTTCCAAGTCAACTCATAAGAGCTAATGACGAAAATAAGATTTTAGGACTTAACTAATTAAGAAGTGATATGGTAGGTATACAATCTACCTTAGACGATTTTTGGCCACTCGACTTAAAGTAACTACAATTTCTTGAACATACTGATATTGGTGAAAACATTCTAGGATTAGCTAGAGATTTTTTTCTACAACATTTCTAATCTTATTCTAAGTAAATGTCCATAGTTATAAACATCAAGATATCACTAATGACAAATGATGTTGTATCTCTGATTAGAGTTTAACGTGATCGAACAACATTTTCTATTGCAAAAGACATGAAAGTACTTTTTCCAGATAAAAAGAAACTAAAAATCAGAAGCACCAAGAACATTGGCAATGTTGTTGAAGCAATGGAATCAATGCAAACACTACAAGTTAAAAAATCACATTTCACCAATTTACCACTTATCAAACCAAAATAATCACCAAAAATGAGGTCGACTCAAAAAAAAAATACCATCACAGTTAAATGAGATTTCACTTCCAACGGAGAGACTGTCTAATGCCGGTGAAGATGAGTCCGACTGATCTACCGATCAAGGTGACGAGAAAGAAGGATATGATGCTACTCACTTTATCCAACACCACTCTGATAATTGGCATTCCTATGTCTGATAACTCCAGAAACAGACTGAAGTAGTACCTCCTGTAACACATCAAACACTTTCTTATGTGAAAATTCTCATAGAAACTTTGGTTTTGTGATCAAGGTAAGAGAAGAGACGTTTACCATCCCGATAGAGCTTTAAGCTCCTTGGTTCGTTTAACAGGCAATGAAAAATCGCTGATTATGGAGTATCGCAAGGGTGATGATGAGGCAGCTTTAGTTTTTCCTAGTGTGAACTTTCTCCACCAACTACGGCTTTCTGTATCATCACTACCATCACGGTTGTTGATTACCAGAGTTTTAAGAACGTAGAGGTCAAATCGATCCTCATACATCGATACAACTGCTTCCATATTCTGATGCAACCACTGGTATAGAGCTACCTATCAACAAGAAGAAATGAAACTTTTGTCCATGAGAGATGAAATGTAAAGTGGAACTAAAACAAAAGTGAAGTTGTTTTTTTACCTCGTTACGTAGTTTTTGGAGTGATCGACTAGAAAGGCTACAGATACCTAATCCTCCACTATTCAATTCATTTGAAAATTTGCTGTCTACAGAAATGAGCTCTAGATAGATGCTAGCAACCCCATCCGCCAATGTTATCATCAAGTCTTCCAAAATGGCAACTCCGTGAGTGCGAAAGAAGCTAAAGTCGTAACAGAAAGCTTTCACGGGAGATCCAAATCTTTGGAAATACAAAAATTCTGCAAACAGATCCTCCTTGCCTGATTTTCTCAATTTGTCAAATATAGCATCCTTTTCATTTAGCATTCTGATCAGCAAAGCCTGCACATCACGGGCTAGATTCTGAAGTTCATATCTAAATCTGCTTTTCTAATAATGACTACACACAATATGATATCGACTTACATTGCCAGAATCAGTGTTTTCCACAGACAATTCTTTTTTTAGCCAAGCCGTGCACGCTGCTTGATATGCTTCCCGAACAATTTGAGTAAAACTGACCATCCACTCAGTTGAATTGATTGTGTCGGATATCTTATTTGTCTGAAAAGCAAGTACACTAGCTGATCAGCAGGTATGGAGAATCACATCAAACTAATGTCTTAAATGTTACTAAGGGCAGAGAATAAATCTTAATACTAGAGAAGAAGGAAACAATTAAATAAGTCAGTAAGGTCTTGCGACAGGGTAATTTAATTCAAATCTTCCCACCTCAAAGATTCTTTTATTGCAGGTTTGTGCATTTCAATATTGTGACATAAACTGGTATCTGCTACGTAGGATAGAACGGACCTTATGCAATTACTTAACTCAAAGTGCACATGCTGACACACTATTTTTGTTAATAAGATATGTTCCCTAACTAGATATGTGCAAGGTGAAAAACTGAAAAAGCAGGTACAAGCTGACCTCTTCTTCAAGTTTCTGAAAACATGACCAGAGCAAGTACAACTGAGGCCCCTCAGATATCGCATACAAACTCAGTGGGGGTTTCCCTTGAAGTGGTTTAGCTTTAAGATCTCTGCTTCCAAGTGTACTCTCATGCTTGATGGCGTGTAAAGAATCTAAAAGCTTTACTTTCACCACATCCCATACAGACTTCAAATCACCCTCACAATCTGTCTCACTACAGTCAATGCATAGAAGAGAAAGGAGATGCGTAAATACACAACAGTTAAGCTGTATCAATATACCTTACAGCTAAAACGCAACAGAGAGATATTATCATTCACAGATGACCACTCTTACCTACCAGAAGATTCTGAAGTTCCAACACGTGGACTCTCCTCCTCAACGGTGTTCTCTCTAGAAGAGTAACTCGAGTTTTTTTTAACAGGAATGACTCCAGCCATATAAGTAAGAAATATACTGGCGGTCAGGAGAACTTGGTCACCTATAGGAACCCAACCTGAACCAGCAACACCATCAAAATCCGCTAGTGATACCAAGCAAGTACACTTACAAAGAGACTCTCCACGAGAACAATACGATCCAAGATTCAAGGAAGTATGAACGTTATGCTTGTCAGCTTCCCATGATGTGATCTTGCAAACCCCAAAAGTCTTCCTACTTATAGAAACACAACATTCCAACATTGATACTACTATAAGCCAATTTCATATGGTCAAGAAACAACAAAAAAGAAAAGAAGAGGAATGAGATCAAAACCTTTGGGGAATCTTTACACGAGGGTTCGTGGAGAAATAGCTACTTTGACTAAAGTGAACCTTTTGCATCCGTAGCTGAACGCACAATGATGGAGACACAACAACATGTCCAACCATTTGGTAATAAAAAATGCCTTTAACAACTTACGACTAAAACATTGCCTTATCTCAGAAACAGACCCCCAATCCCAATCTCTACATCACAAAGTAGGAAAACAAAATCAAATTCCAGAACCTAATTAAAACCAAATGGCTTGGCTACTGTATTCGAGGCTTGAATCCCAGTGTCAGCTAACACAGAGACAATTCGAAGAAACACAAAACTACATTGAGATTCAAGAGTCAAAGGGCAGATTCAGGGACGAGAAAAGAACATTGAAGTAGAGTGAGAAAAGTAGCAAACATACCTCGAATTAGAAGGAACCAATAGACAGAGAAGGACAGATTGATGAAGAGCAGAGAAGAAGCGGATTGGGGTTGTGCGTACTACATGAAAAGTTTCTCTCTCTCCCTCTCTCCCTCCCGTCGTCGTAACCCCAAAAGACAGAGACAAAACGGGAATGATAAAGTTTCAATTTTTTATAAGTATATTATTCTGTTTTGGAATATAACAAACAATTGGGGTGGTGGCGCAGTTGGCTAGCGCGTAGGTCTCATAGCTATCTGAGTAATCCTGAGGTCGAGAGTTCGAGCCTCTCTCACCCCAAATCGTTTTTTTTTTACCTTTCTTTGAATTGGTGAGAAGGAGCAAAAGTAATTTGATTTCTGTTTCAGGATCTCTTTGTAGATGATGACCTCAACTGATTCTCGACTGTTCTTGTGTTTTCTCTTGCTTTGTTTTAGTAGGCATTTAATATCTGGACTCTTTGTGTAACTGGTCTTTTATGTCTTTTGGGTGTTTTGAGAACACCATTTGTGAAGAGCGGACATTTGCTTAATCAAGAATGCTAAAAGAGTTTGTCAAGTGTGTGCTTTTTGGTTTTGGACTTTGGATATGTCTATATGCGTTAAAAATAGCATATAGCTTTTGTACAAGAGCTTGTCAAAGTGATTGAATTATGTGATACCATTCCTGAGTTATTTGATGCTCATGGTCCCCTTCAGACGGGTCTCTCAATTATTAGGGTATAACAAAGCTCTGTGTACAATCAAAACTCAAACACTCGGGTTTGCGATGGAAAAAGGAGACATTCAGAATTTGCAAACATAGTTTCCTGCTTTCCACCTGTCTCTTGCACAAAAACATGGTGAAGCTGATACTTTACGTTGATTTTTCATCATTCCACATGGAGTTTTTTTTTTTCCATTCATTCCAGTTAGTTCAAAACTCATTACCTTCGAAGCTTCCAAGTTTTTGTCATAAAATTTGAATGCAGGCAGTGAGATCTAGAGAGAGATATCGATCTCAATGTTGTCTATAAGCCTGACCGTTCCAAACCAAGCAGCAACACAAACCACTACTCCACTCTTTATCTCTTCAACTCCTTCAAGAGTTTCTTGGTCAACAATCTGTATAATATACACAATCACATTCCTCACATCAAAACTGAATGGTAGGTATGTGTACAGCTTGATCCAAACAACAACTCAAATCCAATACCAACATGATAACATGCTTACCTCGACATAATCGACCCGTCCATTAGATCCAACAAGTTGTTGAATAATCATATCCTTAAGCTCTACACAACTGGTTTGCCCTTTTGCTACAGAAGCTTTAGCCATGGCCAGTGACCTACTTATAGACAAAGCCTACCACATAATGAACCAAGCAACATAAGCAAAGCAAGCCACTTTCTTGATCCTTGTTTTCAAATGCTAGAATCTTTTACTTTACCCTTTGCCGTTCTTCATCTGAAAGACGCACATTTCTAGAACTCATAGCAAGCCCATCTTTTTCTCTAGCTATATCTGATCCTACAATCTCTATCCCAAAATCAAGATCTCGAACCTACATAAACAAGAGACAAAGCCAAATCTTTGTGATGAGATTGTGCTTCAAAATCATTTCCTAAAACAAAACAGAAACGTTCCAATACTCACCATTCTCTGTATAATCCGCCATTGTTGATAATCCTTCTTACCAAACACAGCAACATCAGGCTCAACGATATTAAAAAGCTTGGTTACAATTGTAGCAACACCTCTAAAGAACACAGGCCTACTCTTCCCACACAAACCTTTCTCTAATCTCTCAACCCTAATCCAAGTCTCATGACCTAACCCACCACCTTCCTCAACACAACTCACAACCCTCCCACCACCACCACCACCACCACCGTTGTTTACCTTCTTCCTCTCACCGCCGCCGTAGTCATAGAGGTTACCCGGGTTAAAGACGACGACTTTACCACCGGAAATAGCAGCGAGTTTAACGAGATCGCCGGAGAAATCAGATGGGTATGTGGAGAGATCTTCCGTAGGTGAGAATTGGCCTGGGTTGACGTAGATTGAGACGACGGTGACGTCGGCGAGGGTTAGGGATTGGCGAACGAGAGATAAGTGACCTTCGTGGAGGTAACCCATTGTGGGTACTAAACCAATGGTCTTGCCTTGTGATCTCATGGCTCGTGACCATCTTCTCATTGCTTCTTTGTCTCTGATTACTTCTGGTTCCATTGTCGCAGAATTGAGATCGTCTTCTCAGTTCTCACAAATGTGTTCTCGTGAAGATGAAAATGAATTTAAATTATCCAACCGAAATAAAAGCAAACCAGAGTTAACCGATCATAGAGTAATCAGTAATTCAGTATTCCGGTTTAATGTTGGGTAGATTTCTTGAACCGAGTTTGTTGACAAGTCATGGAATACAATGTACATTACGATAAAGAGATGGAATAAATTTCTTAAATTAACATAAGCATAAATGTATATTTAAAAATAAATATAAATATTCGTAAACTTTTAGATCTTTCTCGATTTTCATGATTTTCCTAATTTTTGTTAGTTTCTCTCGATCGTTCAATCTTGATTTCAGTTGATCTCTTCGATCTCTGAATAATTGTTTTTTTTGGGAACATATTTTTAGTGGCTAATCTTGCTTGATACAACATCACATATGCGCAACAAATGAACAGGCCTGCAAATGAATGACATGAGTTATAATTTTGACAATTATTAAAAGCAGTCATTTCACTTTCGCTCATCCAAGCAAGATGACCAATATTAATATATATAGTATACAATCAATTTCTAGCTTCTTTGCTTTAGATGTTTTGAAAAGCTTTTTGAATTCGAGATCCGTATTTGTAACCAAAGCTTGTAGATCTTCTTTACGTTGATAGAGAGTATCTTTATAGAGAAATGAAAGTTGTAGCAAGTTGCAGTGGTCCTCATCACTGGTGGGCAACCTGAAACGGAAAGTTTTTGGTCCATACGATAAACATAAAAAGGTCATATTGTACTATAGATAGAAATGCCCTCAAATTAATAGTTATATTCTACGGCCGCTTCTGCTTGTCGGCTCACCCCAAATCGAGCAATGCAAATTGCAATGAGAACTTGTGTGGTCCTTTGTAGAGGAGATATCGAGTGAACCATAAAATTTTCATGGTTTTTATTCTCACAATCTTTTTAATCCGAATATTAAGAGATTTCACAAAAACTTAGGGATTTAAATGACTTCGTTCCCATTATTGTTGTTGTATATACATAGTTACAAAGGAGAACATAACACATTTATTTACCAACCCATCAAACCTATGAAGCAGAAAAGCTATATAATATGATACATACGAAACACAAAATGAATTAACTAGCAAACTAATTGATTTCTAAAAGACGAAATCTGTTCGAAGATTGGGAGTCTCTTAGATTTGAAACTAGTGGATGTCATCTGTTCAAGCCCAAGAACAAAGTCATCGTCTAAGATATTTCCCAAGACATCCTCCATCTCAGCATCTCGCCTACGTGGTAGTGAAGCCTCTAGTTCACTCAAAAGCTCATCGGCTCGTTGCCTTGTCCTACAATCATCTGCACCCAAAACCCTAGACTCGAGAACCTCGTCAAGAACCGATCTTCCCTCGTCAAACCTGCCTTGTTTGATAAGGCACATCGCTAGGTTGCACGATTTGTTAGCGTCTGGGTCCACCATCTTAGCTTTTCTGTATACCGCTTCTGCTGACAAGTACTTAGCTTGTTGCATATATGCCCACCCCAAGTTCCCCTGTTTATAAATTCCAATTGAATCCATCAGTTCATCGCGGAAAAGGAAACACAAGCGAAACTAGACGAAGAGTTCGAGATGGTAAAATTAAAAATTTAGTTACCAGTAATCTTGAGATTTCTTGTTGAACGGTCACTTGAAACTTTTTGCCGTGAGAGCGAGCGGTCTTGGTGGGTTTACCATTAAAAGCCTCCCCTTGATAGATCTGCCTCAGTTTCCTCTTCAATAACTCAACTTGCTCCTCCATTCTTCCACATTTCTGTTCATTGTAAGATACTAATCTTAGAATATTTGAAAGCGTCTTTGAATATTCGTCTAGCGAAAAAAAAATCAATCTATGCATCAATGCATGGTCTATACACCTCAATGACTACAAGACTATATATATACAACTTTATGTTAGAGTGCAAGTTGATAAATGTATGGTTATAGTAAGACCTTGTATAAGTCGATGAGGACGTTGTCGAGGGAATCTTGGGAGTTTTTGGAACAACGAGGACGGAAAGATTTGATGGCTTCGATGGCTTCTTCAGAACGGTCAAGTTGTTTCATTACTACAGCCATGTCCTTGAGAGCACTGTCTACTCTGTCTCCTGTGTTAATGGCTTTCCAAAACCACACTATGGCCATCTCCGGGTTCTTCTCTATCAACTGTAACCAACATTATTAAGCCATACTGTTAATTATTTGAAACCTTGCTTAAGGCCATACTCATCTGAAAATATATTAAATTACTAATGTATTTGAGCAATTATGAGGTAATGTGATTGGCCAATATAAAATGTAAAGAAGAATATTATTTGAGAAGTGACAACTTATTTGCACCATTCTGAGGAAAAGTAAACGCAAATATTGATGCGAGAATCTGGTTCGTTCGGTCGGTGTAACTAGTGACTCTCATACGCACACCGCACCATCTTGGCTATAAATTTGAACCTTTTGTGTTGGTGCCTAATCAGCTAAAAATAGGTTTATTTTTTTCTGTCGATTTAATCAAATTTCACTTTTTAACCAAAAAAAAAAAGGAAAAGAGAAAAAGACAATTACAGTACGACAATTGTCTTTTTATACCTAACTTCCTTGCTAATTTTTTTTCCTTTTTGCAAGAACTCTTAACAATAATCTCGTTTTTTTTTGTCAACATTTCAAGCAAAATATACAATGACATTTCAATCCAAAATTCATACAAATTAACATAGCTACTTTTGATATCCATAAGACTTTGGTAATAATATTTTTTTTCTCAAAGATAACAGGAAAACAAAGGGGATTTACAAAAATATGGTGGTAATAGAATTTTTACATTTATCACGCGTGTTTTATATGAAAAGCGTGTTACTATTATCTAAAACAGCGCATCATATTTACAAAAAAGACACGCAAAAATTATGCTTTTTAGTTACCAAATAAAATTATACTCTTTTCAACACGAGATTAATTAACAAGTACTAACAAGTAACAAATAACCGATTAACATAATCATTTATTGCAATTACTCTAAAAATAAGTGAAAGTTAAGGAAACTAGCATATACGAATGAGTGATATAACACACACACACACACACACACAAAAAAGAGTAAGAATGAGTAATTGATTAATCTTTTGAGATTCGATTCATGAACCCAAAAAAAAAAACACAAAAAAACCTCAAAGAAGAAGAAGAAGAATCTAGACCTGAGCATGTTTGGCTTTGACATAGGGAGTATCGCCACTAGGAACTTTATGAATCACATGAAACATTTCATCATCTTTCATCGTATTACTCTTTATTGAGTTGTTATTATTGCTCTTCGTCTTCTTCAAGCTTCTCTCCATCTTTTGCTTCTCTCTCACTTTTCTCTTTCTGAACAATTAAGTTTACAGATTTCTGTTGAGAGGCTGTGAGAGACAACAACTTGTGAACTAAATCATATATATGCATACGTTTGTAACTGTAAGAAATGAATTGGGTCGATATCTCGTCTCTGTTCAATGGAACTGCCACGTCACCTGAAGACTTCTTACCACGTAGGTGAACGAGCAAAACGTGTTCTTTTACTATTGTCACTGTCTCTTTCTACAGTTTTGGTGTCTTCCTTAATACCCAAAAAAATATGTACATATATACATTTTTGGGTGTTTTTTATATTAAGTTGTAAACCACCAAAAGATTTTTTTCTCTCTCTCTTTGCATATATTACAAATCTGTAAACTGGTCAATTCTAACTTTGATTGGAATTATAAATTCTAACACGAAATTGTATAAGAGAATGCACGAAATCGTTTTGTTTAAAATTGACCCGCTTTTTCGAATCTGCCGGAAGATTTCTTTTTGCTCAGAATATTTTTCTCTTACTTCACCTTGATCAGGATCCCACGAGAGTCCAACGTAAATGTATACTGTTTTGTCCGTTATTCAAGATCCTTAAATTCTGAAACTTTTTTTGTAAACTCTTACCCTCCTGTTTGGACAACTAATTTTGGAGTTTTTTTTTAATAAATTAAAAATTTGGTTGGAAAAAAAAATATTTGGAACAAAATTACATCGTTGTTCTTTGACGACGTCTGACACTGTTCATGTATAAATTTGTTACTTCATTTACATTCTAAATTGTCAACATTGAGACGCTGTTGCAGCTGACCTTTATACTTGCGTTTCCTTTCAACAACTGGAATATTTTACAACAAAAAATGGTTGTTTCCAATTTTATCGAGGGAATTTGTCATGCATGTTAATATATAAACGGAACAATTTTAGCGACAAATCCCTAAATATATTGTAACGGATTGTGTGTGAAACAAAATTTATGTATCTCATTTGAGCATATGGCCCAAAACAAGCATCATCTCTCTTTATACCTAGATATACATATTTATTCATTTAAAATTAAGATTGGAATAATTAAGATTGGAATAAATAATATACTCGAATATGTTATTCCATGAAATAATATATAATATAAATGGAATCTAAGCTATGTAATACTAGTTTTAATTCTAGGTAAATCTATTTGTTGTAAAAAAAACTAGGTTTTCAAAATTAATATAAATGACAACTTTAATATTGGGTTTGTAAACATACATTAACCTAGGACAAAAATTCTAAATTTTAATGGACATATTCCATATAATTTTGTTGATATTAGAAATTTTAAAATGTCAGTTTTTTTTTTTCAAATAATAAAGGAGACATATAACTTCTATACTCTCTTCCTACTAGACATGGATAGAACGCATCCAAGAGGCGGGCAGGAGTCCAGGGCAGACCCGCCGCGGGACACATGGTGCCACAACAATTTATTTTATGTCACAATGTCTTCGTCAAACCTTCTCACCGACGGATTTCGTCGAATATGTATACATAAAAATTTGTTATCATGTTTCATGTATGTTGTTTCAATGTTCTCCGTTTGTAGCTCAGATCTTCTTCTTTTTTTTGTTGATTTTGACCTTCAATAATTTAAATATCAGTTTAAAATTGTAGTCTTATATATATGATCGTGTTATTTCACTATTTTTTGAAGTATGTACTTTACTTTTTTACTTATCTGAAATCACTCGCCTTTCCCTAAAAAGAAAAGAAATTTATCACAGATTCAAGGAAAAAGTAATTAAAAACCGTTATGGACCAACAACTATAAACCACTTATATATATAAATAGAGTTGGCTCGTTTCGTTTTATTGTCTGCTTTAAAAAAAAAGAGTAAACAAAACCGTTGACGAATTTGTCCATCACAATCACAATACTTAACTAGAGTAAATTTGGATACTATTACTTTGTAGAGTAAAAATGTAAAATTGTGTACTCTATTATTCAGCTTAAATTCTCTCTTTTGTTTTTGCTGACTGGTAAAAAAAATTGATATGAGAATAGTTTTAATTTTCTGTTCATTATTTTACTCTGATGACAGTGGATTTAGTTGTGCAGGAAAACGATTTAACAGTGCGCTGCAGTTCGTGCGGGAGAAATATATTTGCGAGACAAGTGTCGTTAGAAAAATTAAATAGTACATAATAATTGATAATTGGTGAAAGATTTACTTACTTTACACAACTAAATTATTGAATGATAGAAAAAGATAACAAATAGTCCATATTACAAATTATAGATTGATATATTAACATTTTATATAGTTGTAATTATTATTTGTTTTGGGTTTAAGAAAAACATTTTCATGCATTTATGAACTTTAAATACCCAATTTATTAAAAGTAAATGTTTAATTATTTGATGTATATATTTTAAATCAAGTAAAATAAAAAATTATATGTTTATGTAAAGAATGGTATTATATATATGTGTATATCTTCCCATATATTAAAGAATTTTTTTTTAAAAAAAAAGGGAAAACCGTACTTTAAACACTTCTACCCTCTTCTATTTTAATGTAAGTAGACCGTACTATTTTCTGAAGAGAAAAACAACCAAAATCTACATATTTTTATTATGTATATATTATACATTGTGTTTGTGCGTTTTTCAACAAATACGTGATATTTGTGTGATTGGTATATTTTGTTTGATCTGTCCCGTTACAGTCAAATTCCGTCCGGTTTAAGTGCTGCCATTCACCGCCTAAGTATCCAGTTACACCGAGAAGTAATAGATTCCATCCAGGTTAAAGTAGTGGAAGGCATTTCGATCTCATTACCACACAAAAAAAAAGTACCCAAAAACTTCATTATCTGATTTCAATTATCCAATCGTCATTGGAATCATTTAAAAGGATTATGTGAATAAAAATATCTAAGTGGTTGCGACAATCAATAATAATATTAAAACAAGTAACGAATCATCGTCACTCTCACTCGTTATGTGGCGAATACAATAATGAGCCAAAACGTAATGAATCTGGACAGCATACTTAAGCATCATTCACTAGGTTACAAGACTTGCCGTTTAACTCATACACATGGGGACCATCGGCAATAAGGCAGGCAACACTGATAACTTTTGCGGACTCGTGGCTTAGTTATAAGTCAATATTGAATATTTTTTATAAATCCGAAACTAGCGGAGAGATTATATGAATCAAGACGGTTTAATAGCTATATTCAAGGTTGATTTGGTTTGCTTTAGTCTATTCAAGTTTTCCTGCATAACTTAGTCTTATAGTATGGATGCTTACATATTATAGTACTAAATTATTAATAACTTGTTCAATTACTTTTCTTTATTTAAGGTTTTTTTTTGGTTAATACTTTGAATTATTTTAGCTAGTGGAATACATTCGAATTAACTGAACAAGTCATCTTAACTTATCTTCCTTAATTTTATTCTCTTTTTGTCGTCCATTGTCCTTCATTTGCTTTTGGGTTGAATTCATGAACACAAGCAACATTATATGATGAACCATATCAACTGAAACAGCGTGTGTGTGTGTCTGTGGCGCACTAAAACATATGTGTAAGTCATGCATGATTTGTTTGCTCTCAGAGCTGCCCTCACTGGATCTTCTTGCTTCTTCTGTGCCTTGACGATTAATATATAACCAGAACTGTGTGTTGCCGACAAACTAGTGCAGCCCCGTCTCAAATTTTTTTTTGTCCTAGGTATATAATTTTTTAGGACCCCTTTTCTAACATAATTTTTTTTTCTTTTTTTTTCTGGTCCCCATTTGCTTAATATATTTAAATTTTTTTTTTTTTGTTCCATGGCCATTGCCCCTCTCGCCCTAGGTATGAGCCGCGGGGCTGAACCAGTGAAATCACAAAAGAGAGACTTGATCAATGTATTAGTAAGGCCGACTCTGAAGTCTGATCCTCAGTTAAAATTTGATTGGGAACTCATCATTTATTTCGAGTAATTACTTTGAATATTTTTATACTCTTCTTTTTTGTTTAAATATTTATAATGTATACAAAAACTTATTTTTAAAAAGTACAAGTTTAACATTCTAAGCTTAAATATAATATATTTTAAAACGTCTTATAGATGCTAAAGAGTGAGTATATACTTCTCTTTTCTCTTTTTTTTTTTTTTTTTTTGTCACGATTCACTTTTAAAGTTCAGTTCTTTCTTTCCTACCAACTTTAAAAATCCATCTTATATTTTCATAGTTGCACTTAAATAATGTGTTACATATTGTTCCCATCTACTTATTGATACTTATATTTTGTTCTCCATTAATTATTTAATCAGAAAGACAATTTCATCCTTTTGTTGCTAAGTCTTAAACCAAAGTAGACACTGTGCTTCGAATTTTGAAATTCACACTTTTTATATTCCCATACATATATATATATTTCTTATATTTTACTTATATGGATTTTTTTTTTTATCTATGGTAAAGTTTTTTGCGGATCTACCAGACAGTACGTGAGTCGTGGCAACAATGCTGGCCAGAGAACATAGTTATTAGATCTTGGTGAACCAAATTGGGAGCAATTCGA
This sequence comes from Camelina sativa, assembly GCF_030686135.1. Lineage (NCBI taxonomy): Eukaryota > Viridiplantae > Streptophyta > Magnoliopsida > Brassicales > Brassicaceae > Camelina > Camelina sativa. The sequence continues at coordinate 38,974,284 of NC_141890.1, forward strand.
CCACTAGGGGGAAAATAAAACATTATTCTCCAAATCTTGGAGCTGATACATTGGAACACCATGTTTTCAGATAGATGCGTATAAGAAATGCCTATTTCAGTAGACAAAAGTAATTAATGAATGGCAAACATGAAACATGTAAGTGAAGTCCTTAAACAATAGCAAGGGCAAGATGGTTTAGGAGAGTTTCTTTTTTTCTTCTCGACTACTATAAGTGGACTTGTTAACATGTGTGCCAAGATTATATTAATAGTCTAGTATCGTATGTGTTATCTCAATGCAAGAAATCAACTAAGCAAAGGTTTTAATCTTCTTAGATTCAAAATTTGAGACTTGATAGCCCACATGGACGTGGTCTAGTGATAGTGAAGAAAGTGCATGGAAAGGTTGTAATTAATTAGCTATCAGCTATCCGAGGAACATTTTGACAACAATTATATGGGAAGTCTGGATCTAAGCTTCGGTAATGATAGTTTATATGGTATTCTGGTAACAGACGATCCAAATACTTCTATATATTAAGGCCATGAATGGTAGTGGGTTTTAAAATAGTTTTTAGATTATGTTTTTTGGTTTTTAGTTTTTGCAAAAAAAAGAAAATGAGAAATGTCGTGAGTGTTTTCTTAAAATTTATAATTAGGTGGATTTTGGTTTCTATTAAGGATTTTAAAGAAAACCAAAAACTAGTTTTCCTATTTCTTAGGTAATCTATTTAGGCTAAAATCTTGATTGGTGAATAAATAGATTTTCAAAAACAAAATACAAAAACTATTGTAGAATTTACTACCATTCAAGGTCTAATTGAAAAGCATTCCAAACTCGGATTCAGGCAATCCAGCAAGGAGAAGTCCACTATCTAGCACTTCAGTGCGTCTTGACTGGAGTAGCCGAGAGGGTTTATAAAAAAAAAAAAATTGAGACTTGATTGATTGGATACATTTATATTAGGGAGTTAAAAGGTTTAGATATAACATTCTATAATAAAAAGTCAAATTTAAAAGAATGATAAAGTTTGAGGGGTTTCTTGGAAATTACTTTAAAGTAAAAACACTGTACGATTTGTTAGCTAAACATACCCTAAAAAATCGAAAAGCCTTTTGAAGCAGAGAAGAAAAAAAAAAAAAAAAAAACCCTTTCACTTGTCGCACTGTTCCCTTCCTCATGGCGAACAATCCTTCGCAGCTTCTTCCATCAGGTATGGATTTCAATAGTCTGGATCTGCGATTTTGGTACCACCAATTTTGTTGAGCGATTTGGGTTTGTGTGTGTTTGTGCAGAGCTAATCGATAGGTGCATAGGATCGAAGATATGGGTTATAATGAAAGGAGATAAGGAGCTCGTTGGTACCCTCAAAGGATTTGATGTTTATGTCAACATGGTCCTTGAAGATGTCACCGAGTAGTAAGTCTCTTCTTTTTTAGGGTTTTTCTTCTTCATCTTTGGAATTCGATTTTTTTTGCTATATGCTTTAGGAGGTGAAACATAGAGATGTTGACCTATAGGTTTGATAATGCAGAACCCAGAACCCACCTAGGCTTTGGATTTTGTTAATTGCTTTGCTGATGAATGACCTTCATTGTGTTTATATATAGAGACCATTTAGACTGATTCATGTGTCGTTTTGGTGATACGAGTTTTTTTTCTTCTTTTCTTGTATGTAGATTAGTGATTTAATGATTTTAAACTCCTGTTGCTTTGGAGATGGGATCTCAAGTTTTTGCTGTATCAGATTCTCTATTGAGATGTAACGAGAGTGTGTTACTAATTTAAGCATCTGTTGTGCAGTGAGATTACAGCTGAAGGAAGACGGGTTACAAAGCTTGATCAGATCCTGCTCAATGGAAATAACATAGCTATTGTAAGTCAAATACACCCATTTATCTATATCTTCCGAAACTGAAATTGGTTACTTATTCTAACAGTAGCCAAACTAGCCATACGCTGTATAAACTCACTCCCTTGTGATTTCTTTCATCTATCTTTAGATAAACCGTTGACCATTTTAATTGTCGAAATGCTAAGAACCTGGTTTTTAAAATTTGTTTGTGATGTAGCTGGTGCCAGGGGGCTCTCCTGACGATGGAGAATGAGATTTGCTGCTTTGTGTGTTCAGAATTGTGTGAGGAAGGATGTAACTTTTGGTTTTAGATTAACACTTTGTTCACAGAAGAGTAGTAGTTGATTTCTAAACTCTGAATGACAAAGTTTTCATTGTTCAACATTGTTGTGAAAGAGAGCTAAAGCATCATATTTGTTAGACACGTTGCTTCTACTTATTCAAGCTCTTTACATTGCTCTAATGACCTTCCCCATTAGCCACTCTAGCGTTGGACAAGTTATCAACAGAGTCTCCCCTCTCAAAAACAGCTGCAGCTCCCATACCAGTCCCTGTTACATATACATTTTATGCATAAGATCACTATAATTATGGAGCCTATGCAAACTCTGAATATATACCTATGCACATTGAGATTACTCCAAAGCGGCAATCCTTCCCTCTCCGCTTCATCTCGTGCAACAATGTTGCAACACATCGAGCTCCTGTACATAGAGAGACAAACTCTATTAGCCTATACACATCTTGCATATTATTATCTTTTTCACGCAAAGCTTGCATAAGTAGTAACCTGTAGCACCCAGAGGATGGCCAATAGCAATGGCTCCTCCATTAACATTGACCTTTTCCATATCTAGATCTAGCTTCTTACAACTGTACACATATTGAGATGCAAATGCCTGTTTTTAACAGTGGAGAGATTCATAAGTAAGGATAATTCCGAAACAGACAACAACTACTGTGAAACACATTTCACTACCTCATTGATCTCAAATAGATCAATATCGCTGACGTTGAGCCCTGCGAGGTTAGTTGCAGCGGGTATGGCGACAGCTGGACCGATGCCCATTACAGATGGATCCACACCAGTTACAGCAAAACTCCTGCATTGTCCAGGAATCAGATTTGCTCGGTTTCTTAAACCATCAAAATTTACATAAAAGTCTCTCCATATTCATTTATACCTTAATACTCCAAGAATGGGAAGTCCCTTCTTCATTGCAAGACTTCTCTTCATTAGCAGTACAGCTCCAGCACCATCACTAATCTGACTAGCATTGCCTACACAATTCACATACATAAACAAATGCTCCAAACCATGATCTCACTTTTGTCAATGAAATGTGGAAACATATTTCTCACCAGCTGTGGTGGAACCATCCTTTTTAAAGACAGTCTTCAGCTTTGCCAAATCTGCCATGTTTGAGTTTGGACGCACACCATCATCAACAGATACAACGATTGCCTTCTCTGCTTTAGTCTCAGGGTCCACAATCTGTTAAGGAACAATATCGTTCATTGAGAAATCAATCTCTAACAAAAGGGTTTTAAAAGACGTTGATCAGGAGCTTTCTTGTTTCTTACCTTGGTAGCAACAGGAATGATTTCATCCTTGAGTTTACCAGATGCGATCGCAGCTGCAGCACGCTTGTGAGACTCAACCTGTTGATTACTGATCAATCATTACTTATATGAATTTAGAAAGAAACCAAAAAAAAAAAAAGTGAAGAGAGTAGGTAAACTAACCGCAGCCATATCTTGCTCTTGTCTTGTGATACCATATCTTTCTGCAACGTTTTCAGAAGTAACTCCCATTGGTAGCAAACAATCACGGGCTTTTGGGAATTCTAGTGCCTGTTCCCATTTAGGAGTTTACAAAAGTCATTACAAAACAACTGTTCTTGTTGAGTAGACTTAATAAATAGAATCATTGAGACAACGTACTCTTGGATTAGAGGTTTGAAAGCCGCCACCAGGCATACTATCAGTTGACATTGACTCCACTCCAGCACCAATACCTGTTGCAGTTCACAACAGAGATAATCAATCTCGAGGCCTAGACAAGTAGCCAGCTAGAGACTAAAAAAAAATGATAAAGCTGCTTATTACCGATGTCGTAATATCCGGCTCTAATAGAAGCAGCAACATCAGCAACTGCTTGTAGTCCAGATGAGCATTGTCGGTTAACAGTTCTGATTGGCACGGTGTCTACCTCGTCGTAAAAGAAGAGTAAAGCAACTCATCAACAAATTTGTTTGTCTATGATCTTCCAATGTAAGAATGTAATTTTGATTTTGAAGTACCAGGGAAACCAGCAAAATAAGCTGCAACTCTACATTCCATTGCTCTCTGAGAACCGGGAGCTAAAACCGTACCAACAACGATATCACCAACTTCACTTGGATCCAAAGATGTTCTTTCCACTACAGCCTAATTTGAACCAAAACATATGGAGCATGAGAAATCACAGATACTAGTTACTAAATCCATGTCTGAGCAAGGTTTTTTAATTGATGTACCTTGAGAACAGAAGCTAGAAGATCATCTGGAAGAGTGTCTTTAAAACCTCCACGTTTCGCTTTGCAAATGGCGGTACGATATGCCCTGAAGAAGAAGTAGTCTCAGAAGAATCAAGAAAACAAAGAAACCTTAAAATGTAAGTGAATGTGAAGCAACTGAGTTTGGAGGACTTACGCTACAATCACAATGTCGTCTCCAAAAGCAGCCATTGGAGAAACCTCAGAAGCACAATTCACAGGCTAAACATAAAGAAAGATTCAAGTCAGAAGAACACACAAAACAAACTTGTGATCATCTTTTCCACAAACAATTTCAATGTCTGATAAAAACTCTATGACTCAAACGATCAAAGACAAACTAAAACTTACAGACAGAACAGAGGATTCATGATTAAGAGAAGAAGAAGAAGAAGAAGGAATTGGATTGAGATGACGAAGAAAAATCTTCTGTCTTTCAGCAGCTTTATCCATGATTCTCTCTGTTTTTTGTGTTGCAAAGCTGAACTTCAAAATTTGTGATTGAAAGACAAAAACTTTCTGTGTAAAACTCAATTGGGTTTGATTGATTTTTCAGGAAAGGGATAGAGTATAAGAAGAAGAAGAAGAAGCTTCAGTGTTCTCATTTTTCTCGTGGGTATCGTTCTCACTAATCTGGTCGTGATTAGGATCCTTGCCCACCTTGTCTTTGTTGTCGTATCGTAAACAAAGTTAAACGGCGTTACGAAAATATATCGCATGTTTTTCATATTTTACGCCACCACAGAAACTCACACCGCTAAGACTGTCACCGGATTATTAATGGGCAACATAAACCAAACCAAACCAAACCAAACCAAACCCGGGCCACGTGAGAAGAGTTTTAACTTTTAACAAGTAGACATCATCTTTTTCGGGTTAGGATAAGAATGTTTAGACTTCTAGAGAGAGAGAGAGAGAGAGTATTTAAAGACTATTATCTAACTTCGTACGATATATATCGTGTTGGATAGCTATTATTGAAATTGAATAATTACGGATAATTATAAGTAATTTTGGATAATCTTTTTAAGACTTTATTCTCCTAAACGTTCAATTGGAATATCTATATAATTTACTAAGACCCGTAAAATATTATAGATGAAGAGGGGTCAAGAAATTTACCGGACGATAGATGAGCTTGGTGAGAGTACCAATAGGATATGAAAATCTGAATGTAGACAATATGCAAATGTTGAGATGACTGATTGTTCACAATTATATATAAAAATTAGAGTGTTGAAGGTTGGATGGGAGAGAAAGAAGTGACGTTGCATTTGGCATTTAACTCTTATGACATACTCTTTCGCTCCTCCACCACTCTTCTTACCAACCTCCATTCTTATGTTTTCATCGCTCTATGCTACCTAACCTTCCCTTCTTGTTAGATTTCTTGCATGCAAAACTAATTAATTCTATTTTATTTGTTGCTTATCTAGTTATCTATCCATTACAAAGAAAAGTTTCATCAATGGTAGAGAGCTTTTTTTACACGAATAGTGTCAAGGTCTCGTCACACTTAGACCCTGATACAATTTCATTGTTATGCATAGATTTTATATATCTCTATATATGGAAATGGAATAGAGAGCTGATTCAAGAAGTTGAGGACTTCGGTCCGAAATAATAGAAGTGGGTAGGCCATGATTGATATATTTTTCGGAAAACAATTTTTTTTTTTTTTTTTTTTTTTTTTTTTTTTTTTTTTTTGAAAATATGTTAAATTAGATTCAAAAATAAAAAACGTTATTATATCGTGTGCGACATGGAACTTAAAAGTTTTTTTTGTTGTCCACAGGGAAAGCTGATTAAGTATTAAAGCAGAGGAATCAAAAACGCGATGCTAACCAAATGCCCAATCCATCCTGAAACCGTACATCATCTCCAAGCTGAATTGCAAGCAGTTGGTTTCGAATTTGTCGATCAATCCGTTGAATGAGCTGAGCTTGTGCGATGGGAGGAGCTTCATGTCGACGGTCATTCCGTTCCCGCCAAAGCGAATATACAGAGATCTGCAAAACGTAACGCGCAAGAAACCCAATTGTCCGATGAGGCCAAGAAGAAGAAGCCGTATTGACGACCATTTGCCAATCAGTGGAGTGTCTAGTGGTGTAAATGCGAGATGCAAGGTTGTTCCAAAGCCCAGCTGTAAACTCACAGGAGAAAAAGAGATGGTCTCTCGTTTCGAGAGCATTGTGACAGAAAACAAAGGTTGCATCTGCTCCGTTGTTCCAGAGCATCATCCGGTCCCCTGTGGACAGCCTATTTTGCACTGCTAGCCAAACACAGAAAGAAAATTTTGGAGTGGCATGGGTGAACCATACCCCCTACTCCAACCGACCACACTTGAGGCTTGACGGAGATTATTCCAGGTATCCCTAGTAGAAAAAACAGCTTTGTACTCATCATTCTTCCCTTTCCATAGAACTTTATCTACCTCTGTATTGCGATTAAGCCAGTGCGTATGCAACACGTCCTCTACTGCAGTGAGTTGGGTTGTTCGATGGCGTCTCCGACGACGGGTCCAAGCCTCAGCAACTGTAGCGTGTTGACCGATACCCATATCAATGATTCCCCGTGGTCAAACTAGAGGCATAAGACGACCCAAATGAGACCAGTTATCGAACCAGAAAGAAGTCCTCTGGCCATCATTGACGGTAGTCTTAGTAAAATGTTTTGCAACATCCCGGAACTTCAATATCTTTTTCCACATCTAGGAGCCCAGCTGTGTGGCATCAACTGACCAGAGAGAGGAATGCTTGAGAAGAGTTTGTTGTACCCATATAACCCACAACGAATCCTGGCAAGAGATGATACGCCAAATTAGCTTCAAACAACTCACATCATTGGCTTCTTGCAGAGATCGCAGACCTAAACCCCCTTCAGTTTTTGGCTTACTGACGTCCACCCAAGCAACCTTGGATTTATTTGTGTTAAGCTCTGCTCCAGACCAAAGATACGCTGAACAAATCTTCTCCACAGTTCGAATACATTCCCGGGGAAGGCGGTATGCAGCTAACCAGAAATTACAAATGCTCCAAAGAACATAACTAATTAAATTAAGGCGACCAGCATACGAGAGGAAACGTGCGGACCAAGATCCAATCCGTCGTTTGACTTGCTCAATGAGAGGAAGGTAATCAGTTGTAGAGAGACGCTTAGTGACTAGAGGAAGTCCTAAGTATCGAACCGGCAGAGTACCCACGGCAAAGGAGAATCGATCTGTAATTTCTTGGTGAACTTCGGGAGAGAACCCCGCAAGGTAAACAATTGTTTATTCCATACTGATACACAGACTAGAGCGCCGTGCAAAATTCAAGAATACCTGGACTATCCCCTCTATGGAACGAATACTACCATCCGAAAATACAAGCAGATCATCAGCAAAGCTGAGATGAGTTAAGCCAATGATCTTGCATCGCGGGTGATAGCCAAACTGTTGTGATGTCGCCGCTTTATCCAACATTTTTGAAAGCACATCCATAGCAACAACAAAAAGATAGGGAGAAAAAGAGCATCCCTGGCTTAGCCCACATTTACTGTTGAAAAATCATGCGAGTTCGCCGTTAACTTGGACAGAGAAGGAAGGAGTTGTTATACAAAGCATGATCCATTTGACAAATTCAGGAGGAAACTCCATCGCCAGCAGTGTGTTGTGCAAAAACCCCCATTGAACAGAGTCAAATGCTTTTGAGATATCTATCTTAATAGCACAACGGTTTGATATTGAATCCTTGACCAATTCTGTGGCAAGTAAGACATTCTCAATGAGTAGTCTATTTTTGACAAAAGCGGACTGATTCCCAGCTATGAACTTTGGCAACACTAGTTTCAACCGATTTGCTATTATTTTTGAAATGACCTTGTACCGAACGTTGCAGCAAGATATGGGCCTATAATCCTTCATCTCTCTTGCCTCTGACTTTTTTGGAATCAATGCTAATATTGTTGAATTGACTCCCTTGGGTAGAAAGCCTTTTACAAAGAACGACTGAACCGCCAAAACAAACTCGTGACCCACAGAGTTCCAAGCTGCTTTATAAAACTCTGACGTATACCCATCTGGACCAGGCGATTTATCATTTGGCATTGCAAACAAAACCTTCTGAATCTCTTCTGCTAAAACAGGTCGAGTCAAAAGAGTTTTGTCGCGTTCGGAGCAGCGATACAACATCAAACCCTGCACGACATCAACTGAAACCTCCTCATAGTCACCAGGAACAACCTGCAGGAACTCTCTAAAAAATCTCTCTGCTTCAAGTTTTATCTCATCCGGATCCTTACTGACAGAGCCATCTGGTCTCTGGATCTCCCTAATATAATTTTTTGCCGCACGTTGAAGCACAACCCTATGGAAAGTTTTGTTGTTTTTATCCCCAACCTGCCACCAGTGCAGCTTTGATCTCTGCTTAAGGTATTTCTCCTCCAAATTAGCCACAAGCTCCCACCGTTCATAAGCCATATTTTCTGCATCCATCGCATGCGACGTCGGGAACAATAGTGTCTTCTCCTGTTTCTGACATAAATCCTCATAAGCCTCCTTTGCTTTCCTGACCAAGTCACCCAATCTGTTCTTAGCCAACTGCCGCAATCCCACCTTCAAAGCTTTCAACTTCTTAGTGAACCGATATAGCGTAGACGTGGACATATGCAGCGGCTCAGTTGTTTGCCAAGCGTTACTGACAAATGGTTTAAAATCCGGTAAACTCGTAATAACATTAACAAACTTAAAAGGCTTCCGACGAGAACATGGATTACCCCCACCTGCCGTGAGATCTATCCGACACCACAAATGATCTGAGCAACCACCTGCCTCAAAAACATTGTATGATGTCGGAAAAGAATGCAACCAACGAGTATTCACCATAACTCGATCCAGTTTCTTAGAGATAAGATCAGTCACCCTTTTATTACTCCAAGTAAAAAATGGGCCATGAGCTGCTAAATCGGAGAGCGAAAAATAGTTCACGATACTTTGAAAATCCCTCATACCTGCCATGGCCATAGGCTGACCGTCCAGGTGTGAATGCTCTGACAAGTCCAGAGTTTCGTTAAAATCCCCCATTATCATCCACGGCTGACCATTAATGATCGAGCTATCTGCATGATCAGGAAGCTCCGACCACAACTCCCGTCTCTCTGTTGTCGTGTTATTACCATAAATAAAAGAAAAAAAGAAATCCACTCCCTGATCAGGCAGCTGGATTGAACAAGTTATCATCTGTGCACTCTGGTAAAAAAGAGTGAGAAGGACATCAAGTCCCCATACTAGCCAAATTCGACCCCGGTGATTATACTCATAATTTGTAATAACCGACCAATCATTAAAAACTTTAGATACCACCAGTGGAACTTTCCTCTCTCGTACTCGAGTTTCTATCAAGCACCCAAACTTCGACTTATTCTCCTCCACCCATTTCTTTATAACGGAATGTTTTTTGATCTGTTTAAGCCGCAGACATTCCAAAAGAAACCTGACATGATTAACGACGTTTGCAGTTCTTCATACCCGCTCCACGAGTAGAAGAAATAGTGACCGTTTTGTGAGCTGTTTTAGAATCTTGAGGAAGATATGGGCGCATCAATGGATATGTCGTCGGTTTGTCCAGTAAACTTCCTCGAGAAGCAACCACCTTCGTATGCTCTACAAGATGCGTCTCTGCCACATTCGTTACCTCCACATCTCCCTCCCCCATATCCTCATTTTCACTCAGAACAGAGTAAGAATTCGAGAGTGTAGAACCATCAGCCACTGTAGAGTTAGTTCCCTTACTGGGGATGCGGCTCTTCTTCTGAGGGGTGCTCCAACCATCTGCATCCCCCGGTGAAATCGCTGCCAAACCCGCGTCAGCAGAGACAGTAGCCACCGTAGGTGAACCTTCCCCTGTTTCTGCAGTCTGTGCTCCCTCTAAAGCCTTCCCATCAGTCACCAGAGTGATCGGTAAGTCTTGCTCCTCAGGAACCGAATCCTTTGAAGTACTCTCCATTAGACATGAGTCTCTTAAGTGGCCCCACTTATTACAACCAGTGCACCTTGGTGGAAGCCAAGGGTAAAAATAGTGAATAACCGCATCCAACTCTCCTTCCTCTTCACCTCTAATTACGAACTCTCTTGGTAAAACCTTAGTGAGATCAGCTTCAACTAGAATTTGAGCTTCGTCAAAACGTTCACAGGCTTCTGTTTTTGGATGGAGACGAACTGGCTTCCCCACTCCACTTGCTAAGAACTCCAGTCCCCTTTATGTGAACATTGATGGGGGAACATCCTTTAACGTGACCCATAGCTGAACAGACGTCATAGCCAGCTGCACTTCCTCTGCAAACAGAGACCATTTACTAACAATCATCGGAATTCCCATGATATTCCACATACCCCGATTCAAAACCCTACGCCGCATTGTTTTCGTTTTTAACACGAAACTTGAGTGTTGTGTCATTGATGACAATAACATCAATCATTGTGGACTTGTCCCCCAACCTCCATATCTTATGAAGAATCATATGAACTTTTCCAACATGAGGAGCTTTATCATTAAGAAATTTCCCGATCAAGAAATCTTCCCATAGAGGCTTCGACCCCATTAACACCTCTTTAGGGACAATAACCCTCTCCTGCCCATCTACCCGTTCCACCACAAACTTATGTTTTGTAAACACATGTTTTTTAGCCACCATGAGAAAAGACTTCTTTGCCGGTGCATCACCCTCATTCACCAACACATTGAAAACAGAGTCGTGCGTAGATCCCACTTGCGGAATCGGAATCTCACTTGGCCTCCGTGCACTACCATCAAGCCCCACCTCGAGACGACTATCAGACCCACCCTCCGATGCGAGATCAGTCCCAATATCCACCGGAGGAGACCCTAATGGCGGCATCCTTGGCCGTCACGGAAAAAAATCCTAATCGCCTTTAGAATCGCCCTTGCCACGTCAGCAGTAACAATCTTTTCATATGTACGACATTAGTAATGTGTTTGCAAGACAGTAACATTTTCTTAAAAAAAAAAATGGTTCTCGATCATGAAAATTGAGTACATGCATGTCAGTTTTAAATGGAAATCAAATATACTATTGGTCCCTATGGTTGAGTAGGAATTGGCCATAGAAAATGCATGCATGTTACACGACCAACAAACCAATTTATGCGTTTCCGATTGTACTTCCTGATCTTTTCCATTGACGTCGCTGTAGAGTTCCGATCTCTTTGATTTCATTATCTTTCCTCATTCAAGCTCAGGGGCGGAGAAGCATATCTAAAATCGATGTTCTCTGTAACGGATCGAGACGAACGAACGTCCTAGCTCATCGAATCCACCAACTCAGGTATTGATTCTAACTTGGAACATGATAGGAGATATTCGCTGTTAGGTTATCGGAAATTTTGAAGGAGAATCATTATAGTTTGATGCGGGAATTTCAAATCTCAGTGTTTGAAAGCATCGATCCTTTTTGTTGATAGATGTTTAAAAATTAATGGTTGACCAAAAAAAAATGTTTAAAAATTGATCAATATGCGGAATAGGAGAAATTACGATTGGTTTCATATTGAGTTTCGAAGTAGAAGAACTGGTATAAAGGTACTGGCAAAGATGAATTCATGGATTTACCTGAGTTTAAGAGAAGATTAATTGGTTGATCGATTTGCTCTTGATTAGACAATGTCAATTCATAAAAAAGATGGAAACATCTTGCTCTTAGCTTCCTCATATATTTTATTAAAAGATTGAAGAAACACAACATTTTTTTTTTCTTCATGGAATGAGGAATTTTGGATCATTAGTTTGATGATAGGTTTGAATGTTGCAACTTGCAAGGTAAATATATGCTTAATGTGTACTCAGGTTTAAAACATTTATTGTAGGATTCATGAAGACTAAGGGGGTGTATTCAACTTGACATTTCAAGTGATTTGTGTAAAATTTACAAATCCTATGTTATTCAATCATGGATTTAAAAAAGTCTTCTGAAATCCACTGTTATTGAATTGATGATTTAAAAATCTACCTTAAAATCCACAGTTATTCAAAACAGTTTGTGGATTTGGATTTTAATAATTTTTAGGGATTCTGGAGGATTTGAGAGGATTTGTTTAGTTAAAAATACAGAAATCCAAATTTCATGGTTTTAGGTGAGATTTGAAAGAATTTCACCATAAATCATATCAACTTCCCTAAAATCTATCAGAATTCTAAATTTTCTAAATCCCATAAAATTCTCCAAAATCATGGTTTCAATACACCCCCCTAACTACAAAAATCTATGGTCATTGTATTTAGGGTCTTTAGGCACACTTCTCTCACCATTGCTGAATGGATGTATAGTCCTATCATTGATAAGCCGTATAATGTCTATACAAGAAGAAGAGCACGTGATACGGAAGCAGAAGCTAGAGAAGCACATGTGCAGCTGGTTGTATAAATACTTTTCGTTGTCATTTGTAAAGGGGCATGTTGTTTGTTAGAGAACAGAGAGTCATATGTGATTTCTGCGGATAAGAGTAATGTCTAGCTGTGTCTAGATACTCTTACGGTTACGAGTAAAGATTGTATCAGTTCTTATCGATAATAAAGAGTATACGAGTTCTTTCTTATCAATTGGTGCGAGATCAAATTCATCGCAAAGTTAGGGTTTCGCGTTTTGGGGATTTTTGTTGAAGACCGAGCAATTGAAGATCGAAGATGGTGATGGAGAAAACCTTAACGCTGATTAAGGAGGCAGCAACCACAGAGCAAGTCGAAGAGTCTGCGATGGAGTGTTTCAAGCGTTTGGTGGAGATGAATTCGATGGTTCGCCGTGTTGAATCTCGTTTGGATTCGCGGATCGATGCACAAGATCAACAGTTCTTGGAGATTAAATAGAAGCTGGACTTGGTGATAGCAAATTTATCCGATAAAGCGACGATACATGAGATTGGAGGTACAATTGGGAGGTGAACATAAAGATTTTGCGAATTGGGATCAGTTTAAGAAGAGTTTGTTGCTACGGTTTGGTAATTTAAAGTTAAGAGGACCAAGTTAAAGCCTCTTTTGCATCAGACAAACTGGGTCTATAGCTGACTATGTTCAACGTTTTGAAGATTTATCTTCCCAAGTAACTGGGTTGGACGATCAAAAGCTAGAAGGTATCTTCCTCAACGGTCTTACTCCGGAGATGCAAGAATTAGTGCATATGCAGAAGCCAAGAAACTTGCCTGAAATGGTAGTAGAGGCAAGAGCAATGGAATCTAGCATAATAAGAAGGGTGGTACAGAAAGAGCTGTTGTTAGTAGATAAGGATAATAAAGGCACTCTTGGTTCAGATCATAACGGAAATACTCATTACACCACTAATAATTGGAAAACGAAGACTATCTCTACAGATTCATCACAAGGGATTACCAAACAAATAAACAGAGGCGATCTAAGGCCAAGGAAGCATAATACCAATGCTGAGTTAGATGAAAGAAGGAGGAAAGTACTCTGTTTTAAGTGTGATGGACCGTATTCTAGGGATCACAAATGTCCCAACAGAGAACTGAGAGTGTTAACAGTGTTCAATGGTTATGAAGTGGAAGTTCTCGAGGGTAATACTGTTGAAGAAGAAGTGTTAACGCCAATGGGAGAATGTATGGCTCTGTCTTTTAATTCCTTCAGAGGGATTTCGTCTCATGAATCTTGGGTCTGACATTAAAAGGAATGAGAATTGATTTTCATAATTTAATTGGCAAAGGTGAGGGTGGTAATCGCGGAAACACAATGGTTACTTTCTAAGCATATTTTCATGAATTGCTTTTATAGGCTTGGAAACCATGTGATTGGATATGTCTATTGTTTGATATTGCGTGATATGATTATAATATATGATGACATGGTATGATGATATGATGCATGATAGGATGAGTTGATGTGTAACATGATAATTGTTTAACGATGATATGAAATGAGATTATGTGTTGGGGACGCGAACATGATATTTGTTTTGCTTCTCGTGATGGGCAAACCTGAGATTGGTTTTGTGCCTCGTGATGGGCGGACCTGAGATTGGTTCGTACCTGGTAATTGGGCGTACATAAGATTTGTTTCGTACCTGGCGATTGAACGAACATGGGATTTGTTTTGTGTCATGCTAAGCTGATGAGATTTCGGTTTAGCGATATTGTTGATAAATGTGTGTATCGATGAGTATGTGGTATTTTAAATATGGTTTAAGTAATATTATGAATATGCTAGGTTGAGTATTATGTGAAACCGTTATGCTTGTTGGATGTATGCCAAAAATGTGGAGTCTGATTTATGGTATGCACTAATTGTTGAATGTGATTAAAATGTCGTCATTGTGTTCACCCTTTTATCTTTTTTTCTCAGGTGTGGATCAAGTTTTATGAATGAAGAGCTTTGTTTTTAAGAAAAAAGCTTTTTGGCGGAACCATTTGAATAACACATTGTCTTGGCCGATAAGGCGGGACGGGTGTTACAAGCACATTGCGTTGGTTAATATAAATGACGTAAACATTATAAAAACAAGCGCTGAATTTCAGACGTTAAACATATCATCACTTGGGTTAGCAAAAAAAAAATTAACGTCGAAGCTTGTTACGTCAGTTTGAAAACCGACCGACGTTATGTTATTCAAGTCAATCAATAATTGACGCTAGACATAAAAAACAAAAATCATATTTTTTTTGAGAAAATTAGAGTTTTAGTACATTTTTTAAACTTAATTAGAGAATTAGTACATTCACTATTTAAAATTAGCAAAACACACGCTTTTACTATTTACTACTATTTGAATTACTTTTTAATCCTCTACAAATCATTTTATTTACAAGTGTACCATTGAAGTTATATATATATATATATATATATATTTCTTTATTAGATTACCCCTTGAATCAAATAACTACATTAATATTCAATAGTTTTTTTCTTAATTTTTTTTCAGATACATAAAATCTTTGTTTTTTTCTTTAAAATTTGATGTGTATTTTGTGTGTTGATTTTGTTTGATAATGTTAAATTTTTTTATAAATTTTGTATCTGTATACCTTATTAAATATACAGATGTCTGTACATATTATTTTTTTATAATGTGTACCGATCAAATAACTAATAATACACAAGTTTAACCCGTACATTTCATTTTGTGTACTTATATATTCGTTATTCTACATGTTTTTATCTTACAGCTGATATATAATAGGTTAAATATGAATGAAATAAAAATATTTATATATGTGTAATTCTATATTGTAAATGTGTTGTACGAATGTCCTTTGTGCAACTATCTTTTGTAATTTCACACTACTACACTATACCCCACTTTCTCATCTATTTCACATCTCTTCTATTACACAAATAGTAAAAACTATCTATTTCTCAATTATAAATAGTAAATGTACTAAAATTCCAATTTAGTTTTGAAAATTTACTATTTTGCAAACAAACCTTTTTTTTTTGTATTTGATGATCACTCACACCACTTCTTGAAGACTCGTCAATTGCTTATAAACCCCATCAGATTTGGAAACAAGCTCTCTATGACTTCCCTTCTCCACAACTCCTCCCTTATGTAACACAGCAATCATGTCTGCTTTCCTTATGGTTGAGAGCCTGTGAGCCACTAACACCGTGGTTCGTCCCTTCATCAGCCTGTCTAGTGCCTCTTGGACCAGTTTCTCCGAGCTCGTGTCCAAAGCACTTGTTGCTTCATCAAGAAGAAGCACTGAAGGATCCTTTAAAACTGCCCTCGCGATAGCCACTCTTTGTTTCTGACCACCTGATAACTGCACTCCCCTATCACCCACGTGTCTCTTGTACCCTTCTTTCATCATGATT
This sequence comes from Camelina sativa, assembly GCF_030686135.1. Classification (NCBI taxonomy): domain Eukaryota; kingdom Viridiplantae; phylum Streptophyta; class Magnoliopsida; order Brassicales; family Brassicaceae; genus Camelina; species Camelina sativa. Next base: position 38,990,471 of record NC_141890.1, read on the forward strand.
ATGAACTCGTGGGCATTTGCAGCTTTTGCGGCTTCCATGATTTCTGCCTCCGACGCGTTCTCGTTCCCATACTTGATGTTTTCGTATATGGTTGTTGAAAACAGAGCCGGTTCTTGCTGGACTAATGCTAGCTTGTTACGTAAGCTACGTAGGTTTATAGTTTTTATATCTTGCCCATCGATACAGATTTTTCCGTTGGTCGTATCGTAGAATCTCTTGATCAGTCCGATCACTGTGCTTTTTCCTGAACCACTAGTTCCCACGACCGCAAGAGTTTTCCCAGCTGAAACCCGGAGATTAAGATTTTGGAAAATGGTGATTTCGGGTCTCGTGGGATAGGCAAAGCTCACGGCTCTTAACTCTATATCTTCTTCGACCTGAGTGACCAATCTTAAGTTAGGCTGGTCCGGAGGTATTTCACTCGCTCTATGTAGTACCCTAAAAACAGAACCGAGTGCTTGAGTGCCCTTCACGATATATGGGGTTAACGCAAGCGTTTCTCCTACCTAGTAAGCTGTAACGAGCAATACCATGAAAGATTTGATACTATCCTCAAAGTTTGTCTCCTTACGCTGAATCAAAACTGAAATGTACCAGAGACCAAGTGCGTAGGAACAGTAGGCGAGACATTGAGATAAACCGTATCCAAATCCAGAGATATGACCTTTGAGTAAGGCATTCTTGGTGGGTTTAGTTAGCTCGCAAGTAAACTGTTCTGAGATTTGCTTTTCAGCACAAAACGCAGCTACAGTTCTTATATTCACAATGGCTTCACGCGCCTTTGAAGTTTCCCTAGAGTAAGCCCTTGTGTAATCTCCTCCAAAGCCTTTTAGAAACAATTGTTGTGAAATATCATAGAGCATTTAACCTTATTCGGTTTCAAAATTAAAAATATAGTTGAGAGAGGATCTTTGGTTTTGAGTTACCTCTGTAAGAGAAGCTGTAATGATAAGAGGGAAACAAGCAGTTACTACGGCTGCAACACGCCAACAGTAGAAAAAGGCAAGTCCTAAGGATGTGACTGTAAGAGATATGTTCTGAACTATTGTTGAGAGGCGATCCGCTATAGCACTCCTAACCAAGGTTGCATCAGCAGATAAGATTGAAATGAGTGATCCAGTGTTATTTTCTACAAACCACCCGATTTCATTCGAAAGGATAGCTGAAATTGTTGTAAAGATATATAAATATTAAAGCATTAAACGAAACTCAAGATGTTTAAAATGTTTATTTTTACCTGAAAACAAGGATAAGCGAACTCGTGAAGTAAGACGCTCTCCCATAAGTGTATAGAAGTAATGTTGGAGGAGATATATAGGAGTTGTTATGACTCCAGCTCCAACAAAGATAACAATTACCTTTTCGACTTGTCGCTTGATCAGACTAGGAGAAGGCGAAGAAAACGTGATTAACACATAAGCAACCCCCATCGAGAATAGTGCCGGTTGTGATCCAGCAAGAACTGCACCGACTGAGCCAAGTAATGCATAAAGCCATTCTGGAGCATTCAGCTTTATAAGTTCCCATATCACTGAAGACGAGCTTAAATCTCCCCCATTTGAATTTTTTTCAGTCTTATCTTGGTCTTCCCTGAAGCTTGAAGTCCTCCTTGAGCTAGAAACTCTTCTTGAACTAGAAGATCCAGCTTGTGTTTTACAAGTTTCAGACATAATTGATCTCGAGTTTTCTTGAGGTTCTGTCTCTTGGCAATTCACAAGAGTTGCGTAATCTCCTCCTATTGATATAAGTTCTGAGTGGCTACCGGTTTCCATAATCTGACCATTTCTCAATACAACAATCTTGTCAACATTTCTAATGGTGGATAATCTATGTGCAATGACGATTGTAGTTCTTTTTCCATGACAGTGTCAAGTGCTTGCTGAACAATCTTCTCTGATCCGACATCAAGAGCGCTTGTTGCTTCATCTAAAAGTAATATCTTTGGATTTCTTATAACTGCTCGAGCAATTGCAATCCTCTGTTTTTGTCCTCCTGAGAGTTGAGTTCCTCCTTCTCCAACCTATATCGAATGATTTGACCAATAATTAAATAAAGAAGAAATATGAGAAGATATATGATTATGAAAAACCAAATAATTTACTTGAGTATTGTAACCATTGGGTAATGATTTAATGAAAGAATCTGCGTTGGCTGCTTTAGCAGCTTCTATGATCTGAACCATACTTGCGTTCTCTTTACCGAGAAGAATGTTTGAAGCTATGGTTGTGGCGAATAATGCCGGTTCTTGACTCACTAATCCCATATGTTCTCTCTACCATTTAAGCTTTAGGCTCTTGATGTCATTTCCATCCAAGAGAATCTCCCCTGAGCTAGGTTCATAGAACCGTTGCACCAATGATATGATTGTGCTTTTCCCTGAACCACTTGGACCGACAAATGCAAAAGTCTTGCCTGAATGTATTGTGACACTAAGATTCTCAAAAACCATGCTTGTTCTAGAAGGATATGCGAAAGAGACTTGATGAAACTCAATCCTCCCAGCTACATTTTCCAATGATGTTCCATTGTCTAATCTCTCAGAACTTTCAAGATTGTTGTTTCCTATCATTTTAAAAATATTTGCAGCAGCAACTCTGCCTTTCGAAATTGCGGATAAGCTAGGCACGACACTACCCAAGGCGCTGAAAATGTAAGATAATGATTTGTATGATGCAATTTGATGATATATCAAGAGAAATTTTTGGATATTTACTTACAATCCACTATAAATGACATTGAGGATCGTTGTGAAGGCTTTTGCACCGTTGGTTTTGCCGTAGCGTACAAGAATACTTGCATACCAAAAAAGCAATGCCCAAGCACAAAACAAGATGCTAAATGTTAATCCAATTCCTAAACCTTTAGCAATACCGCTCCTTTTACTGAGTTTTAAAGCTTCCTTGAGAGACTTTGAGTAAGATTTTACAGCTTTCTCTTCACCTACAAATGCATACACTGTTCCCACCTGTGACATAACCTGATAATGAATAGAGAATTATGTTAAAAAACTAATTAAATAAAAATAGATCCTAATATTTTATCTATGTTTTTGCTTTGATTTCCCATTTTGTAGCATATCATACAAATTATGTTGTTAGTTTGGCGTTTGCCTTTAAAATGTTTTAGGGACATTTTTAAGAATATACTAAATTTTTATAGAAATTTGAAAATTACACTCAATATTATAGTTATTTGAAAACTACACATTTTGAAATGAAAATTGACAGATATACCATTTTATTAAAAATTATTTATTAAAAACAAGAAAAACTAATTCTAAATTGTAAAATAGTTCAAATTTAAAAATAAATTACTTTTTAAAATTGGTAAATATGGAATAAATTATTAATAAAAATAAATTATAACAAGAATATATTTATTGTATTTTAAATAATGATTACATGAATCAATTTTTGGTCTTAAAATTTTGAATAAAGAAAAAGAATTTAAATATTTTTTTTGAGATTATTTAGATTTAAATTTATTTAAAAATAAATAATTCAAGATTATACAATTTACAATATATATATATATATATATATATATATATCAATGTTTTAGACTTATTTTAATTAATGTTAATTTTTATATAATGTCAACTTTTTGAACAATCGTTTTTTTTACTTCTGTTGACTTAATTATCTTTGTCATCGACTTATATTAAAACATTTGATTTATGTTATGGTTAGTGGATTTATAACATAGTCAATTTTTTTTAACTATTGACTTATTTTTTTGTTCATCGATTTATATTTTCTTATGTTTATTTATTTATTTATTGTTGACTTATTACATTTTACATTGATTTATTAATAAGATTGATATTTTGAATGGTTGATTTAAGTTTAATTTCTGTCGTCTTATTTATTTTTCCTTCGATTTTTTTTAAAATTCTTTCATTTTTTAATTATTTTTTACATCGTCGACTTTTGATGATGTTGAATTATTTGTTTTATTTATTGACTTATATTTTGTTCTCGTCGATTTATTTTGTCTTAGTAGACTTATTTAATTTTACGTTGACTTATTAATATTTTTGACTTTTTGAACTATCGACTTATATTTTATTTCTGCTGATTTATGTTTTTCTTTGTTGACTTATATTTAAAAAGCTGAATTCTTTTTCTATTAATTGATTTGTTACACAGTCTATTTTTTTGAACTGTTGATTTATTTTCTAAAAGCTCACAATATTTGAATTTTATTAAACTTAATAATTTTTAAAATAAATTAAAATTGTGTAACTTATAATTCGAATTTTCAGTAAAATATTTTATATATCGAAATCTATATTTATTATTTAAAAAAAATTATTGAATGAAAAAACTAAAGAATTATTAGTGAATTGTATATATTTTGAAAACTAATATTATCTGAAATTTTACTAAACATAATTCTTAAAAGAATAATTGTAATTAATGTTATTTTATTTTTATATTATAAATTTTTAAATTAAATTATAAATAGTACAAGATATTTTAATTAATACTTAAGGGCATATTTTATTTATTTTATCTGAGTTTTAATCTTTTAGTTATTGATTAATATTATATATAATAAATTAATTTATCATTTTCTAAAAACAATTAACAAAATTATGAATATCTAGTTTCAAAATGTTTTTAGAAATAATTTTGTCAAATGAATTAATTTAGTTATATTATATTTTATTTTAAAATTTTAAATTAATTTTTAATTAAAGACAAAATAGTCATTTTGTGCAATATATAAAAAATTTAGTATAGATTTCGTATTCCTACTAAAATTAAGATATGTATTAAAAAAATTTCATGTTTTTATGGTCAATTTTCTTTTCTTTTTTTTGTGAAACACTTTTTCACATGTAAACACATATATTAATTTCTAAAACAAACCTCTTCTGCGACTTTTGCTGCATTAGCATAAGCAGCTTCACTCTTCTCTGAGATTGTAGAGATGACTATAGCCTCCTACTGCAACTGCTATCAATGGAACCACTCCTAATGTGAGCAACGTTAGCTGCCATACCGACAAAAAACCGATGACAAATCCCGCAAGGAACTGACATAAGTACCGCAAAACATGGCCGGTCTGAAAAACAAAACATTTCATCAAGTTTCAAAGTTTTTGTTTCGTCCTTATAATTAATTAGAAAGGGTTACTTTATCGCCAATTGCATCTTGAACCAAAATTGCGTCGCTTGAGATGTGGAAAATGAAGTTTGAATCTCTAGTTTGTGTATCGAAGAAAGTAATATCTTTTGCTAGGATTGATTTGAGATAACTTATACGCAATGGCCGTGTTTGTCTTTCCCTTGTTTGCATCCAACAAGCAACACCTGTCAAATTGCCAATAAACCATTTCAACTTTAAAACATGAAAAGCGTTCTTAGTACTATATATATATTAAAATAACAGATCAATGTTGCTAGACACGTACCGATCCAGGCTGATACCAAATTGACCAATCCTAGGTAGACCAAGTAGAGAGCATTCTTGAAACAAATAACAAAATTAGTATTAGGAACTAATTACCAGAAAGATCAAGAGGAAGAGAAAGAGAGAATCTTAGTTGGCGGTTTCTGAAGAAACCTCAACGTGGGAAGATATGGCTTTAGGATCTTTATAAAGATTTCGAAGAGAATCTAGCATTCCACCGAAGAACACGAAGAAGAACGGAAGCGTACCGCCATGAATACAATTGCCTAAACCGCCTAGGAACATCAGAAAGCAATCAACATGATCTGCTGCACCAAACAAACCCATCAATGAAACTGATTCCTTCTTCATCTTTTTCTTCTCGTCCATCTTTGTTTCTGGCTCAGCCTGGATATTTCCATTAGAGGGTGGTTGTGGTTCTATGTTATCCATTTTCCCTGAACACTGACACAGTGACTAAAAACAGAGAAATTAATACTTGAGAGCGTAGATGAGTAGAGTGGGGATTTAGGGTGTTTGGCATCTAGTGTTTAAGAAGAAAGATTTAAGAACAACAGATTGGTTTAAGAATAACTATCTTATTAACTTAAAACTTTAAGCTCTCTCTCACAATCTCTCAATCTTAATATCTCAAACTCATAGGTTTATCACACATGGACAACTCTATATATATAGAAACTAATCCTAACACAAATAGTATTATGTTTAGATAACTCCTAAACACAAGCTAATCTTAATCCTTTAAGGAACCACTACTCGGTAGGATAAAGATGATTTCTTGCTTAAGCTATCATTTTCTTCGAGCTTATCCCAACATGGCAAGTGGGAAAAAAGGTATCATGCATAGGAAATATAGACAAAGTTCATTTCCCTCTCGCTCATTTAATATCACCATCTTTCTAACTAATTTTTTGACAACTCAGTAAAAGCCAGGTCCGCCCCGGCCGTAAGTGGACCATAACGAGTTCGTCTTTATCTATTTTTAGTCACTGTATACATTTATATATTATGCAGTTATAAGAGTTTCAGACTAAATAGTACGTAATGTATGTTTATAGTTTTAAGTTTCTTTTGAACACAACTCACGAGTATTTTTAAAACGAAGCTTCTTTAAAACAAATATGTGAGTATATATAGTTCTTCTTTTGTTTACATGTGTAACTTGTTTTCATTTATGCATGGTTCAGCTCCACGTGAGCACCTCTAACATCGATCGACGTTGGTAATTGCAGATAAATAATGTTCTGGAAATAATTAAATAATCTTTCGCACATCTACCTTACAAAAGACTAGACTTCTTCACAGAAACAATTTTTGTGAGTTTTAGACATTAAATCGAAAATCAAACTCTGATTGATTGGCTTTTTCAATCATTTAAGGAATAAGGTACGTTTACAGTTAGATAATTAAATTTCAGAAAATGTAGTCATAGAAAACGTGTATACGGTTCTTGCTTCTGATTTAACTAATATCACTATTAATTATACTAGCTTAGACCCGCAGGAAACCGCGGGATGTTATTCTATACATTTTGAAATACATTTAATGTTAAAATTATGATTTTTAATTTTTTTGAATTATATTAATCATGAAAATTATGGTTTACACAATGTTAATATATAGAAATAGACTGAAAAAACCCTACAAAGGTTTGTTACTCTGTAGTATTTGTTATTACAATTATTTACATTTAAGTCGGGTAAATTCAATCGTAAAATTTTCTTAATTCTACTATATGCTATGTTTTTTTTCTCTCCTATTAATTGTTATGGGAGATATATTACTGTAGTTTTATTTTGTGGTGTATTTTTTGTAGTTTACAAATTTAATCATCTAAGTTTATATAGTTTGTGTTGTTCTTATGTTATTATTTTTTTGTTTCCTTTTGTGAATTACTTTTTTTTTTATAACAAGTCCACATATGTCAAAGTAAATAGACATATTTTTAATTTATTTTGGTTTTGTGTTGTTATTTAAATACTATACTTATGTTAAACTGTTAAATTGTATACAACGTTTATAAAGATTAAGTTATTTTAAAAGTTATAGATGATGTAGTTTTCTTGAATTTATAACATTTGGTTTTCGATCTTAAACATTGTTTAATTTGTCATTGGTGTTATTATATGTGAATATTGAGAGACAAAGAATATTTGTTATCACACACCAAAATTCAAACACTGCAATCATCACTGTGAAAAGGAATCACATAGTAAATGCATAAGCAATAAGAAAGACATATGAGAATTTTTTTTTTATAATACGCAACTGATTTACTCTAGTTTATGTATGCTTCAGTGCTTCACAAAGAGAGTTTATCCTCCCATCACGTTTGAGAGATTACTTTAGACTGTAGTTTGGTTCATATCCCTTATATATATAAGCTTTTTTCACAAAAACAAAAAAATACTGATGTGTTACGCTTACAAAACCCTAGAAATGATTTCTTTATTGGGAAAAATGGCATAAAAATCCCCAACTTTCAAATTTGGGACAAAAAAAACATGAACTTTCAAGATGTCGTTTTAATCCCAAATTTTAGTTTGACTTTTTGATAAAATAGTAAAGTTTTGTTAACCTGGCCATTTTAAGCACGTTGTTAAGTTTCCGTTAACGGAGTTAATTTTCCGTTAACAATCTCCGTTTAGTCAAAGACAAGTTATATATAAGTTTGTTTTCTAACATTTGTTGAAAGAAAGTCGTGGTCCATTGGTTAATGAGGTAGTTTGGTTTTCAAACTGCCGCAGGTTCGATTCGCTCTAAACGTAGGTTTTCTTCTTTTTTAAAATAAAAGATTATATGCGGATTCGAACTCGAGACCTGGCAGCCATTAACAACAAAACGTAACCAACTACGCTAGGTAGATTTTTCCCTTTCTTTATTTGTCCTCAGTTTTTTATAGTATTTCTATTTACATAACATTGTATTTTTTTTAATGACACCCAAAATTTAATTCTTTTCTTTTCTTTATAACTTAATTATATCACTTACTTACAATTTCATAAAATTTTAAGAACTCTTGATTCATATGGTGAGATAATATAAAATTCAAATTAGAATAATTTCCATATGTTAAATTTTAATTATTATACAAGAATTTTATATATTCAAATAAAACTGAAAATATATACTACACAAATAAAATTTAGATCCCAAATAACAATTTTACAGATAAATATTATAGATTTTGTATATATAAATTACAGTAAAATTATTTAATAATTATTTTACTTTGCACATAGTGCGGATTGTTATTTAGAATAAAATAAACTGCTAAAATGATGTTAGATTACAAATAATACATAACCAATATGTTTAAAGAACTTTGTGTCCCTTAACGAAGAAAATATCAAGTTCCCTCAACTCTTCAAAAGTTATAAACCCATCAAATCAAATCAGAGACACATAAAATAAACCATATAAGTATATATACACATAAGATGTAAACAAAAATCACATAGGTCATACTATCATAGTATTTCTAAGGTGAAAGCCTCAAACGTAACTTGTTCAGCCGAATATACTTGAGAAAATTTTCAGATTATTCGAGTTAATCAACCAAAACACAAAGGTTTTTCCCAAAATCAACATTAGAGTTTTCCTCTGGTTTTTTTTTTTTTTTTTTTTTTTTTTTTTTTTTCAACAAAAGAATCAGCTCAGACGAGCTAATTTGAAGGAATGTTGTTTACAAACAGAACAAGAAGCAAAGATAAACGCGCATAGCGTGCCAGATTATCCGCTTTTACATTTGCATTACGAGAAACATAAGATAAAGAAAAAGAAGAAAATTCCTCCCTATCTGTCTTGATGCCATCTAAGTAGGTAATGAAAGCCGGCCAGTCGTGAGGAGAAGACACTATCTTCAACAAATCTGAACTGTCTGTAAAGAAAGCCACATCCCGGATATCGTGGCCAATCATGCATCTCATCGCCCAAACGAAAGCTTCAACCTCTACATGCAACGAGATAGGCTGTGCTGATAGTTGGTGGCTCCAAGTAATGGTGGTGATCCCTGCAAAGAAGTGCAAAACCATCTTGCACCTGCAAAAACATTTGTCTCCTTCTAGGAGCCATCGACAAAACACCGATGTCCGGAATAAGCCGGAGAGTAGGGAGGAAAACTCCCGCGTGACCTAATTGCATGAACGATAGGGGAGGAGGGAACCTCCTCAACCTCAGCTTCCACATGAGCCTGCAGCCACGAGGACGCTTCCCCTTGTGCGACGCGCACAATGTCAGCCGGATCCTCAGTCTGGTTCTCAAACACCCGAGCATTCCACGCCTTCCATATTTGCCACATTAGCCAAGGAAACACCTTTGTTTGGGACCCCGAATTCATAGAACCCAGAAAATGATCCACATTAGCATAGATGGACTCCGTCAGGAACTGAAGTGGCCCCATGGGCACATAGGCCAAAGCCCATACCTGACGGGCTGGCGGGCACCTGAAAATAGCATGATTAGTAGTCTCCACATCCGCCCCACACCTCATACATCCAACATCGCATGCAATGCCCCGCCTGCTCAAATTATCTGAAACCGAGATACAGCCCGTCAAAACTTGCCACATGAAATGTTTTAGTTTTGGTGGACAATGGACCTGCCAAACCTTAGCAAGAAGAGGTGTAATCTCAGGCCCAGACCCAAAAGCCTGAAAGGGAGGAGAAGAACCTAGACGTGCCGTATCATACCCTGATTTAGTCGTATATTTACCGCACTTTGTGAAATGCCACCCAAAAGAATCTGCCAACGGGACATTACTAAAAGGAATAATCTCTATCAAAGTAACATCCACAGGATCAAAAAACTCCTCGAGCCGATCTCGATGCCAAGTATTCGTTTGAGCATCCATGAACTGAGACAAACGAAGAGTTGGGTCCTTAAAAGGACCGTTGCTTATAGCTGGTATTGGGAATTGAGCTGGAACCCAGGGATCAGTCCATATAGAAATTGTGTCACCGGAGCCAACCCTTTTAATAAACCCTTTGTGTACCAAAGATCGAGCTGATACTATACTTTGCCATCCATAGGATGTAGAGTAAGATCGTATCGGGTCCATGGGATCCGAATTCCGGTAGTATCGACTTTTGAAAACCCTGGCAAACAGTGAGTCCGGAACCTCAATCAGCCGCCATAACTGTTTAGCCAACAGTGCCGTATTAAAATCATCAACATTCCTGAAATCTAAACCACCGATCTGCTGGCTGCAGCATACCTTCTCCCAAGCCATCAGTGCATACCCCCGGTCTGACCATTAGAACTCCACCAAAACTTCGCCACTGCACTAGTAAGCTTGAATGTATTCATTTTTGGGAGGCGAAAACAAGACATCACAAAGGTAGGGACAACCGTCGCCACCGACTTAATCATCACCTCCTTACCCTCTTTAGACAACAATTTAGCCGACCAACCCGTTGTCCGGCCCTGAAGCCGGTCTTGGACATAAGAGAAGTTTTCCTCTGATTCTGTACATAATATTCATGATAAAAAAGTTCGTAATAAATTTAGAAATTTCTTGTAGCCAATTTCTGACACAGAAAAACAAACAATAGAATATAATTAAGGGATCTATGCGTTTTGCTTGAAAGCAGCAGCACCGATGGTGCCATTTTTCTTTACATTATTTGCACCAAAGTATTTCTTTATCTGATACGTAACCTTGTAGTTAGAAAAATTACAAATTTACAATCCAATTGATAATTCTGTAGAAATTTACTGATTGATTTAATTTTTTTATCTTTTCTGGAGAATTTTGAATTGCTATCATCCACAAAAATCTTGCATAAAATCGAGAAGTAACTTCATTATAAATTTTCTTCAAGCTTTATAAAAAAAAAGCAGTTTAAGCGTTTGTGAGCTTTTAAATGACTAAAATTATATGATGCTTCACATATGTACACGTGGAATAGAGGAAAAAAAAAAGAAAATTTATTATTGGATGAATATGCTGAGTTGTATTTATTCTTATATTTTGATTGGTTACCTGTTTAAAATAATGTGTCAGGTCCAGGGTTCTCCAAAAGGCTAAGGTATCATCACCTGAAGAGAAACATATTCTAGTTTTATTGTATTGATATACATGTTGGTTCAAATTAGTCTTCAAAAATGTATATACATTAAAAAATGAAAGTATTTATTTTCGTTTTATAATGTATATACAAAAAAATATAAATGGTATAAAGATGTCATTGTCATAAAATGATAACGCCGTGAAGTGTATTGTTTTCACTTCATAATTTTCAATAGAAACTTCAGAAAAATTAGATTAAATGAATTAAACAAAAACTTCTAAATATCTTATTATATAAAAGTTGATTACAAAATTACTCACTAAATAATCGTGACACGTGTCAATTATTTCGATACAATTTTGACATGTGTCAAATCTAAATTTACTAAAATAATTTCTTAAAAAAATAAAAGTTCTAAACCTATTATAAAAATGAAATGTGTACATAAGTAACAATAAATAATTACTTATAAATTCTTTTTTTTTTATTATATTTAGTAATTAACATGATCGCGACAAGAGATTTTGACACATATCAAAAAATTAGAAAATGAAAGCTAACAATTTTATTATGTAAATTGTAAAATTTGGTTTCTAATGTTAGTCGTTAATGTGTGATGATGACATATGTCAAGTTATTAATTTAATATGGTGACCACATATCAAAATATGTTATTAATGTGATCCCGACATGTGTCATTATATAAATTTCCGTGTTAGTTTTTTTTCATTTAATAATATGTCAGATCAATTTTTTGTTCTTTTAAAAAGAAATATATAATGTTTTTAGATTATTTATTTTAGTTTCTATTTTGAATCGCTAAACTACGTAAGGCTCATACTATATCATCGTGCTTATTATTTTCATTTTTCATTATGTCAAATTTATTGTCTTTCAATTTCTCAAATTTTATTGAGTTGGTCATAAACTGTAGATTTTTTTTTTGAGTCTTTCATCCAAAATATCTTTTTAGTAAACAATTTACTGGTTAAAGAAATTGCCAAAAAAAAATTAGTGGTTAAAAGAACTATGTCAAAGTGAAATTAAAGGGAGAAAATTGGTTTAATTAGCTTATTGAAATATTTTATAGATGATGATAATAAAGATACTTTGACAATAAGATATTTTTGGGTGTAAGAACACATTATTCGTGGTTAAATATAGAATAAACGTATATTGAACGCTTTGACGGATTATCTCATATTTGCATGTAAAATATGTTGTGAGTAATATTTGAAATGATGAATATTTGACAAAAATTTTAGTAGACGATAATTTAGTTTTAGATGATTATAATAATTGTAATCATAAGTTTAAAATATAAAAATTAAATTAGTGTATTAAAGTAAAAACAAATATGATTTTTCCTCTAACTAAATATATATATATATATATATATATCTTATTTACAATAAAATATTAATATATGATTTTAAAATCCAATTCATTGGATACTTTTAAAATGGCACATCATGACAAAAGGAGTAACGTTGAATTTTTTGATCACTTAAGTTTCATTAGTTTTGCCTCACGACGCTTACATTGTATCTCGTTCTTAAATCAATGCAATGGTTTAGACGTTAAACAAAGAAAATAAAAAAGCTCTGGGAGTCGAAATTAGAAGAAATTTTATAATGCATAAAGCACTTGCATAGCCACAAAAACGTTGGAGACATAAAATTGGATTGCAATCTGAAAAGGACAGAACTTATAGCTAGTACAGTTGATAATTTCATCAAATTGATTAACTTTTGGCTTCAACTGTATCAACTATGCACTGGTCTCTATTTGGGTTGGTCATTAATAAATTCAGCAAATCTGTATAACTCACCCCAACTCTGTACCCTGAATAAATTCAAGATTTCTCTAACAGACTCGAGGTCAAGAAGATGCGAATTAGACAGAGAAACGGAGCTGAAGAGAGAGAGAGAGAGAGAGAGAGTAAAACTAAGCTTCTGATAATTATCATTAACGAGTAAAGTGTTTACAAAGTCGGTTATACACATGTGTAATCTCTTATACTAAGCTAAAGTATATTACATGTGTAATCTCTAATACGTACTAAGCTAAAGTAGATATAATACAAAGTATAAATACAAATGAGTAAAGTATACTCATTATACTATACTATTGTTTTGAAGTTGATTTAAGAAGTTTAAGATTGTCTCAAAGAACACTTTCTTTATTGCTTAAGAAAATTATCTCAAAACTTAAGCCTCACAATCTCTCTCTCTCAAATCATAAGTTAAGTCACAACTAGACTATCTTCTCATGTATAAAACCTTAGTCCTAATCCTAATAGGAAAACACTTATGTTAGATAACTCCTAACATCTTTAGTCCTTATCTCTTAACCATAGCTCAGTTAGATAAGGATTATCCTATTTCTCAAGTTGACTTCATGCTTAAGGTAACATTCTCCCTTCTAAGCTTGAAGTCTTGCTTGTTCATGTCCTTCACATCAATGAGATCTCTCATCTCCTTAAACTTGGTTCTTCCTAAGGCCTTTGTTAAGATGTCCGCTTTTTGTTCCTCCTCTGGAACATGCTCAACTTCGACTTGACCATTCTCGAATGAAATGGTACCTTGTGTGTATATGTTTGCTCCGACCGGTGAAACATCGGGTTCTTTGTAAGAGCAATAGCGGATTGATTATCTATTCGAATAAGCACTTTCTCACATGGTAGCTCGGTAATCTCACTAAGAAGTTCTTGGAGCCAAATCGCCTGCCTCGCTGCCTCGGTTGCAGCCATGAATTCTGCTTCACACGAAGACAATGACATTGTGTCTTGTGTTTGGGAACACCAAGTAATCAAACTCTCATCTAGGTAAAACACATGTCCTGTTGTACTTCTTAGACATTGCTTCATGGCGGCTCCATGTGATTCTTTAGGACTCTGAATGTAGCGACTTAAAATACCTACACAATATGAAAGGTCAGGCCGTGTGTGTAACACGTAACAAAGTGATCCTATGATCCTCCTGTAGGTCGTTCCATCAATATCCTTTTCTTTTGTTGCTTTTGACAGTTTTAAGCCTTCCTCCATTGGTGTATGTGTCGAATTGCAGTCTTTCATTCCAGCTTCCTCCAAGATTTTCAATGCGTATCGTTCTTGATTTAGAGTTATCCCTTCCTGTGTTTGACTTACTTCAATTCCAAGATAGTAAGTCAACTTCCCCAGGTCGCTTATTTCGAATTTTGATGCCATCTCCTTCTTGAAGTTCTTTATAATCTTTAAGCTAGTTCCTGAGACAAATATATCATCGACATAAACTGCAACAAGAAGCACTTCATGATTCACCTTTCTCCAGTAAACTGACGTTTCTTTCGAACACCTTCTAAACTGTAGTTCCTTGCAAACCTGGTTAAGTTTTTCGTTCCACGCTCTCAGAGCTTGTCGCAGGTCATAAAATGCTTTGCGCAGCTTGTAAACTTTGTCTTCGCTCCCTGAAGTACAAAACCTTCTGGTTGCGAGACATACACCGTCTCCTTCAGCTCACCATTAAGAAATGTCGTTTTGACGTCAAGATGGTGTATTTCCCATCCTCTAGATGCAGCAAAGCTGATGAGGAGACGAATTGTCTCAATTCGAGCAACAGGAGCGAACACATCTTCGAAGTCGATTCCATACTTCTGCACATAACCCTTTGCAACCAATCTAGCCTAATATTTGTTTATGGTGCCATCAGAGTTTCTTTTCAACTTGAAAACCCATTTCAAGCCAATAGATTTTGCACCTTATGGAAGGTCAACCAGATCCCAAGTCCGATTCCTTGTGATTGAGTTTATCTCATCTTTACATGCTTGTAACCAGCTTTTGGAGTCCTTTGCTTCTTTAAAATCTCTTGGTTCATTGTTCAAGCACATTAGCAACCTTTCTCCTTCTTCCTCAGTGAGCAACACGTAGTCATTAAGATATTTAGGCTTAGTAACTACTCTCACAGATCTTCTTAACACGAGTTGCCCTTGTTCTCCACCATCCTCTTCTTCCTCATCTTTCACTTCGCCTCTACTACTAGCATTGGAGTCTGATTCTGCAAATTCTTGTTCGTTGACAACGTTGTCCTCTATTTCGGCCTCTGTTTCCAAACCTGCAGTTTCTGAGTTTGCATCATTGTTTCCGTAAGCACCAATTGTAGCATTCATGTCAAACTCTCCTATTCCACGATTTCCGAATTCACCAAGCTGGATTTTGAAGCTCCCAGATCTACTTTGTTCTTGACTACCTTGGTTCCAGTTCCAACCTCTTGATTCATCGAAAACAACATCACGGCTCACCACTACTTTATGCGTTTTTGGATCAACTAGTCGATAAGCTTTTGTTCCTGGCTTTGTTCCTAGGTGTACCAATTTACGGGATCTATCATCTAGCTTTCTTAGGTGTGGTGTTTCCACTCTTGCGTATGCGATGCACCCAAATATACGCAGATGGTTAACATTCGGTTTCTTGTTTCGTAAAACTTCATATGGAGTTCTATCCTTGACTGCCCTTGTAGCTACTCGATTCAATAAATATGTCGAGTGTCTGATTGCTTCTCCCCCACAAGTAACTCGGGACACTCATGTGCTTCATAATGCTCATGGTCATCTCCAATAAAGTCATGTTTCTTCTCTCCACAACGCCATTATGTTGTGGTGTATATGGAGCTGTAAGATGTCGTTTAATCCCTGAAACAGCATAGAAGGAATCAAACTCATGTGACATAAATTCTCCTCCTCTGTCTGTCCGGAATGTTTTTATCATCTCTCCTGACTCTTGTTCTACCACAGCCTTAAATTTCTTGAACTTGTCGAATGCATCACTCTTTTCTTTCAGCAGTATCGTCCACATGTACCTTGAGTGATCATCTATGAGCACAAAAATGTATTTATTCCCAGACATTGTACTTGGTTTAATAGGACCGCATAGATCACCATGAATGAGCTCTAGCACTTTTGTTGCTCGATACAATGAAGCCTTAGGAAACATTTTTTTTGCTTGTTTACCTCAAAGACAGGATCCACAAATTTCTTTTTCAAATTTTACATGAGATGTTCCAATAATAAGCTCCCCCTCCATCATTGACTTCAACGTATCATGATTTATCTGTCCTAGGCGTGCATGCCACCTACTTGAATCACTCATTGTTGTTAGGCTCAGACACAATGTGTCATTTATCTTCATACAAACTTTATATAGGCGGTTATTTGATCTAGAAGCCTTGACAAGTAATTTTCCATTACGATCATACACCGTTAAGAATACTTCAGGAATAAAAGGGTACCGGAGCCTAGGTACCTGGGTTTCGCTGAAGGGGAGGCCAAAGTATCGTGGTGCATAGTTTGAGGGGAGGTTTGTTGGGATACAAACAATGTCCCACATCTGAAGAGTTCTCCTCTCATTCTCACGTTGCAACCAGCTTCAGTAGCTTGTCCATGACTAATAATATTACTCTTCAAACCTGGAATGTAATATACTTCAGTCATTGTTCTTGCCTCACCATTCATATCAACAAGCTCGATAGATCCTTTTCATTTGATGTCAATGCGGGAATCATCACCAAACCTTACTTTTCCGGTGATAGTGTTGTCCAAACAAGAAAAATACCTTCAGTTTCCAGTCATGTGGTTGCTAGCCCCATTATCAAGATACCAAGTATTGTCTTCTCCATTACTTGTTTCATATTTACTTGGCACCACCCTCTTCTCGTTTAAGTACACTACCTGGTGCATCATAAGCTCGTCTGCCTCGTCCGTATCTTTAACGTTGTTCTCCTGTGTTTCTTGTAGTTTAAGCAATCGATGAGAACACTCTGAAGCATAGTGTCCAACTTTATCACATCGGAAACATTCTATCTCGGACAGGTCTCTTGCTCCATCGAACCTTCCACGACATCTTCCCCTGAAACGTCCTCCACAACCTCTGCCTTGATACCCTCCATTGTATCCTCCATTAAAGTCGTGATTTGCTGGTTGTACTTGCGACTTTGAGTTTGTGTACATCAACTTGCTTTGATCTTCTTTTGTCTCTTCTTCCTCGGTTATACGTTCTTCGTAAGTCTTCAAGCGTCCCACAATATCTTCAAAGCTTGTTTTATTGAGATCCAAAATTTGCTCAAGTGATGCCACGATGTGGATATACCTTCTCCGAGGAAGGCTCTTAAGAAATTTCTTTACAAGCTTGGATTCCTCAATATCTTCTCCGAGAGCAGCTGATTTCGACGAGGTTTCTGATAGCTTTCCAACGAACTCATCAATGGTCTCTACATCCTTCATCTTCAACCGGTCGAATTCTGCCATCAAGGTTTGTAGCCTAGATTGTTTGACTCGATCTGATCCAACATGTCTCGTCTTGATGGCTTCCAAGACTTTCTTTGCGTTGTCTAACTCACCAACTTGAAGGATCAACGACTCAGGAATCGATTGGAACAATAAGGCCATAGCCATGTCGTTGACATCCGCATCATCGTCTCCTGTTTCTATAATATCCTTTGCCTTGTTTACTCTAAGGAGAATCCTCATCCGCATGGCCCAAACAGTGTAATTGCTAGAGGTTAACATAGGGCAGTTGATTGAGGAAGGTCCACCTCCTTCTTTCTTCGAACTCGAAGTAGCTTCAATGTCTTCATTCTTTGCCATTGTTTCTTTTTAGCTCTGATACCAAATATTCTTTTGAAGTTGATTTAAGAAGTTTAAGATTGTCTCAAAGAACACCTTCTTTATTGCTTAAGAAAATTATCTCAAAACTTAAGCCTCACAATCTCTCTCTCTCAAATCATAAGTTATGTCACAACTAGACATCTCCTTATATATAAAACTTTAGTCCTAATCCTAATAGGAAAACACTTATGTTAGATAACTCCTAACATCCTTAGTCCTTATCTCTTACCCATAGCTCGGTTAGATAAGGATTATCCTATTTCTCAAGTTGACTCCATGCTTAAGCCAACATATACATCCTCACAAACCTTTTAATCCGGAGATAGAGAAGTATTGTAGAGGTTTGACAGTGACATACGAGTAATCAGTGAATGAAATGGCTTCGGCTATAATGGTTTAGTGAGTATATCAGCCAACTGGTTGTCACTAGTGATATAAAGAGCTTTGAGATTCCTAAGCTTTGATTTGATAACGAATATTGTGGCAATCAATCTCAATGGGATTTATCCTCTGAGCTAGAGCCTAACTTAGATTTCTCATTACTCCAATTGTTGGTTAAAGTTTATGCAAAATTAGAAAAAAGAAAACTAAACCCACCAAAATCTTTTTGAGTCCCTCTATGTTGTTTTTCTTAGTATATTAAATTAATCATCTTGAGGAAACTTGCTTAGCATCTTTCTCTGTTTTCTGTTTGCTTGACAGAGATCTAGTACAGCTAGAGAGTAAAAGAAAAACTCATACATTGGTTTATAATTTTGCTGCAGTACACTCTCAGGCTCACATAGAGATTTTAGCAACAACTTCTACTAGCTACTACCACTCCGACTTAACTCTGAAACTTAACCTAGTCTTAAAAGAGTTGAACACACAACACAATCCAAATTGTACTTGCAGTAAGGATTAAGAAAACAGCAAGTGCAGAGGGACCTGCATCGTTACTACATGGAAAGAGCAAATCATGTAACCGAATCCAAATCAAAACCACGTATTACAGAGAAACTTTGCAAGTCTTTCTATCAAAATTGGCATGTAAGCGAATCCAAATCAGAAGTTTGTATTGCCTTTGATGCAAATCAAATTTTGCCTTGGTCCTCTAATCTTCAGAAGATTATCTTTAATACTCGGCCTAATTTCACTACGGCAAGGTTAGTAGAAAGAGATTGGTACCGGATGGTTTTTAGATGTAAGGCCGGCTAGTGGGTTGTTTCCAGCCTCGTAATAACATAAAATACAAACGAAAGTTAAACGGGCCGCAACAATCCATAAACGTAAAGCAAAATAAAAGCTAAATTGGCTTATTATTAGAGAAAGTAGTAGGCAGCCAACTAGGAGGAGGCAAGTTCCAAGGGGAATGTGGGCGGTCAGTGCGATCAGTCAGGACCCATCACAGTCTTTATGACTACCCATTTGCTTCTCAAGTTGTGGAGCCTTCTGCTTCTATTTCCATCCACTATCGTTGCTAGCTAGTTTTGTATATTCTTTTCGTGTCACAATATAAATTGATTTAAGTTGATTTTTTTTTGTTTTAAAGAGTTTTTTTTTATTTGACTTCTTTGTAACCCAAATTAAAATAAATTAGAATAACAAAGCTGAGTCAACTTGTCATTATATAAGAAACTAAAATGGAATGTTTCTTCATTTTTTAGCGTACATGAAAAGTATTAAAACGACACATATCATTTGCCATTTTGCCTAATCCTTGTTCACGTAAAGATATGTTATGTAGGAGATCATTGGTGTACTTTGATGCGCTAATTAAAATGCGTGTCAAAGAAGCTAACAATACAAGTTCATTAAAGGCATGGTCAATATTACAACGGAGGAAGTTGAATGAAACTATATGATTCTGCCAATAGGAAATAGAGTTACATTTAGAGAAGATGCAAAACCCAAAAATGCTAATCTCAAGATAGAAAATAAAAAGAAGTTGCATTTTCCAATTCAAACGTCTCTTTCTTTCTCACCAATCAATCTCCTTTTCATCAACATGCACCACCTTTTACTCATTCTCTTCTCTCTCTTTATCTCTGACTCTCTCTTATCTCCACTGTTCCCAAGCCCATACGGGCAATAGAACCTGCTCCCAAAGTTGGCTCTGCAACAGAACAGAACACTTAAATAATAACACTAATGAATCCACTCACAGATTCTTCTTCACAGTTTCCAACTCTCCTCAAACACCATCTTAAACTTGACTTCTCTTCTACTTCTCATCTTCACACTTGCCCTTTTAAACTCATCCTCTCAAGCCCATATCTCACACATTCTCTCTATCTTGGTCTTCAGCTCAAGGTACAGACATATTCATACCCTTTTCATTTTTGGGTTGGCTCTCTAAGTTGCTTTGTGCATTATTGTAAGTTAATCTAATGCTTAGTCACTTTTGGGTGTATGTAGTAACATAGAATGGAAGATCATCACCATCAAGTAGAAGTGGAGGAAGAAGAAGAGATCAAGCCAACCCAAGAAGCCAACAAGACAGACGAAGACACAGCTTCATCAAGAGTATTCCCATGCCTCTTTTGTTCAAGAAAATTCCATAGCTCCCAAGCCCTAGGGGGTCACCAGAACGCTCACAAGAAGGAGAGAACCGCTGCTAGAAGAGCCAAAAGGGCTTACGATTTTGTCAACAATAATGACTTGCTTCACACGGTACCTGTTTTATTATCCTCTCCCTCTCGACATCACTTGACCATCTTAGGCTACCCTGCTTCTGCCTCCGTTGCCTGTTTTCCAGCGGTTCATCCTGACCATCCGATCTTTAGATCCAGTGGTTCTCATGTCATGTTGGCCACATCCTACCAAGGTAGAGAATGCAAAGGAGAGTATTTTGGTCAACGAGGTGTTGACATTTCAGATCATCACTATAACGTGGTGAATAGTGAGAAGGGTAAGAAGCAGTGTCTTGATCTCTCCCTTCATTTGTGATCTTAGCGTTAATCACTTGTTAGTTATGACCTTGCAACATTTTTACTACAAAATATTGCATGACC
Source organism: Camelina sativa (assembly GCF_030686135.1). Lineage (NCBI taxonomy): Eukaryota > Viridiplantae > Streptophyta > Magnoliopsida > Brassicales > Brassicaceae > Camelina > Camelina sativa. The sequence continues at coordinate 39,011,531 of NC_141890.1, forward strand.
ATCCGTATCCTGATTGTAATTGGTATTCTGAGAAACAATAATGGATGATATATATTTTAATTAATTAAACTATTAGTAATTATTTTTTATGTTATTTTGGTTTATCATTCTTAGAACTATTCTTAGAACTAAGTATGGAGCCCCGCGATATCGCGGGGAACTCATTTTAGTAAAATATTTATTACAAAAGTTCTTTAATTAAATTTATTTATTAAACTATTGAGATTCTTAAACTATTTAATAAAACTTTCAAAAACATACAACTTTTTAAAATATTCTTTATATTTTATTTGAAAAATATACTTTAAAAAATAATCTTACCTTCACATAAGATTAAATAAATAATTATCAATGCTACAGATATCAAATTAAACAAATTTTTACGATTAACTGCCATGAGATTACATTGCAGTCGTGTTATTTCGTTCGCTTTTATTCGTAACCTTTCGTTCGCATCTTTTCAATGTAACCTTTTATTTTTGTCTTTTTGTAGTAACTTTTCGTAAATATTTTTTAATTTTTGAAAAAATGAATAAATGCAATCTACAATCATGTCTTCTCTTCTTAACCTTAGAGTCATATTTTTGTATATTTTATGAACCATTACAACTTGGTCTCTTGTTGTCAAATATGATATGTAAATGATTATATTTTTAAATTTCTTTCTTTTTGTTTTGTTTTAAATGATAAAATTATGAATACATTGTATAGGACACTATAAATTTCTTAAATAATAATATAATAAATTACAAATATTAAAAATATTAATTGAGGACCATTCTTAATATGACATAATGCTTTGTTTAAATTCATTTAAATTAATATTTTATCCTTTTTAGCATAACTCAAACATATTTCTATTTTCAAAATCAATTTTTACTTTATAAAAAATGAATATTAATATTACTATTCAGTCAATCAGTAAGAAATTTACCAATCTTCTCAAATTTGAATATAACTAAACAGAAAATTATCACATATTTTATTTACTTGAATCAAAAATCAGTTATATATTTATAAAAAAAAAAGAATATATCTATTTTCATAAAGGCAGTATTGAAAATGAATATATAATACAAACAACTATCGTTTTATGGATGAAACATATTTCTATATAAAATAACCTATAGTCATTAAACATTTTGGCAATTATAATAGATTATATATATATATATATAGTTAATCTAATATTGAATGTACTTACTACTTATTTTTCTCTGCCTAAGATGCTGGTTAATTATCCCGAGTCACACATAAATAAATAATATAATAAATATTAGAGGGGAACAATAATAGTTAAAACTTATAACAATAATATTTAGGTGTATGATGTAGCATCACAATGTGCGCGTCTAAGGAAGATGGTCGGCCAAGGACGATCGGGTTCATTGCTCTCACATGCTCCTCTTTTCTTTTGGCAGTCAGAATCCAAAACCTTTTCAAACTTTTAAAATATTTTATATTCACTATCTTTTTTTGTTAAGATTTCAATTTGATTGTATTATGACCAGAACTAAATATACAAATTCCCTTAACCTATATAAAGTTGTAGATAAGTCTTTGTCGTCAAGATAGTTTATTGGCCAATCATCTCAACTGTCAATTTTCTGTTGATCACCGGTTTTCCATCTCCCAATCAACTGAATATTTCCAACATTAGAAAATATAATAGAACGAACTTTAATATTTTATTTTTATTTTTACCTTGATATTTCATAATCAGATATATATTTTTTTTAAAAATAAAAATATAGAAATCCATATTGTTTTCTATAATACAATTAGTTTTCTAATCAAAAAGCATGGAGTAGACAAATATATACTTGTGACAAAAAAAAAATAAACCAAACATATACAAGCCAATATGCTCTCATTTTCTGAAAAACCAACTTGAACCACATTTTTTAACAGCTAAAAACAAAATTTTTGGTTTGGATTCATACCAATAGAATGATAATCCTCGATGAATAGATGGTTAAAGAGAGTATCTTAAGATTACTTAAACGAAAACAAAAAATTATTTAAATATATTTTAGTATTGTAGACACAACCATAAATATCAAATTTACCAAAAATGGTTCATAAGATAAATCAAAAGGTTTAATGGTTCATTAAATAAACAAAATTTGTCGTGGTGTAATTAAAAGGTTGCAACAATTCATTTAAATATATGTTAGTTATTTAAAACTAATAAATAATAATTTATGACTAGTTTATCCAAGTAATGTGATCTTAAATATTAATTATACCAATATTGTAATGGTTCAATTAAACGGCTAAAATGTATTTTTTAATATATTAAAATTAATATTTTCTGAAGATGTATACCTAGAGACTGAATATAATTAAATATTACAACGATTAACAAAAAATATCAAACTGCAATAAATTTTTCATAGTGATGAAACGTTATTTCTAACTAATTCTCTTTTAACTAATACAAATATATAAAAATTTTGAATAAAATGATGAGAAGTTATTTATATATAGATTTCTAAAGATGTGAACATTTGAATAGACATAACTGTTTGTAAAAAACACAACTCTATATTCAACAGACGCAACTTCTGAGAGAGATGCAACTGTAAAAAAATTCTGTCAAAAATATAAAATTCTCTTTTAACTAATACAAATATAAAGAAAATTTGAATACAATGATGAGAAGTTATTTATATATAGATTTCTAAAAATGTGAACATTTGAATAGACACAACTGTTTGTAAAAGACACAACTCTATATTCAACAGACACAACTTTTAAGAGAGACGCAATTGTAAAAAAAATCTGTCAAAAATATAAAATAAAGAAAATTTGAATACAATGATGAGAAGCTACTTATATAAAAATTTATAAAAATGTGAACATTTGAATAGACACAACTGTTTGTAAGAGACACAACTCTACAGACTACATTTAACAGTCGCAACATTTTAGAGAGATGCAACTGTTGAAATTTTCTGTCAAAAAATATACATATTTTACGAAAAGGTACGACGAAAAATCGCAACTGTTGTTGGCATTTATTCATATTGTTATTATTATATAGATTTAGAAATATTTTGGACTTTGTACATTTTCTACTTCCTAATTACTTTGCCAAAAAAAAAAAAAATAAACCCAAGTACACCTTGTTTGTATAATACTGTACCGATGAAGAGAAACGACGCTGTTGTGATAATGATAATTTTTCCAAAACGATACCTTATTTCACTACTCGGCCCAAGTCATTCGTCCTGGCTGAGGGGATTAGACAAATTGTTAGTGTATATGTCAACAAACACGCTTCATATTTATTCATGTGATAATTTGTTAGATAGTTAGGACTTAGGAGTCTTCCAGGCTTCTGCCATAGTGCCATATTTGATATAGGTTCGATCGATGATCAGCAAACCCCCACCGACATGAAACGAGACAAATCCGGTTCCATAATCAACATTAGCCGCAATGCCCGTTCCATTTCCTTCAAAGATCGAAACCAAGGTAAGTCTCGAGGCGTGAACTACACCCTTCATGACAAGAAGGCCAACACCAATAAAAGCGGTAGTGGTTTCCTCTACAAAACCTCGTGTTACTTGGAGTCGCATTAATAATCGGTTGCAAAACCCAAAAAGGCCAACATCAATAAAATAATGAAGGTTGCCGATCCTAAGTGATTAGCCGAGACTTCACTCAAATTCAGTAATTCACCATTACGAGTCGTTAAGGTCATGTCATGGACTCCATAAGCTTTGTATAGGAAGTATCACGCGAAATCACCAAGAGAAATCTTGGAATGAGGTTTCGTAAGAGTCACCGAGTCAGTCAAATAAAAGTCTTCGATCAAAGTTGTATAAACTCGTTACCCAAATGAAGATACTCTTAATAGGTTAGGAAGCCGCAAAGAGATTCATATGCTTCTAGCGAGAATGAGGTTACAGAAATTTGTTGAGATGCACTTAAGAGTTAGGAAAGAGAAACGGTTGAGTGCCTTCGCATGATGACAATCAAAAGAATCACTCATTCAACAACTTGTCATATGCTATGCTTTCAAGATTTCGATCAAACTAAGTATATATTCCCTTTGCATTATAAAGGATGATTTTCTAGTATTTTTTTTGTATCACAAAAAAATAATTTTCTGTATGCTTTTATCAATTAATGCTAAGAAATTGTAAATTTCTAAAACCAATGAGAATTTAAAAGTTTGATGAAATACTATTGGTTAATAATTATAAAATATCTTATTATAAATAAATAATACACTTATTGCTAAACATTAAATATTTTTCTTAATTCATATAAAAATCTTAAAACATCATCTATTGTGATATTTTTTAAATTAAATATCGACATTTTCTCATTTAAAAAATAAAAAATTTATGTTTCTTATCAAGTAGAAAATTTATCTACACTTTTGTAATTATTTGTCTTTTTTTATCGATAATATCATATATAAATAGCATTTCTCTTGAATATTTTCTCTCAAATCCAATATAACTTTACCTTGTTTTTTCCTTTATTTTTTTTATCGTATAATATTTTTCAATCAATACATACATCTATATATATATATATATAGTATTTTACTAATTTGAAATCAGAGTCTTCTAAAAACACGATTCATTTTATTCGCAACACTACCCAATTTTCCTCCTGTTTTCTTGTTTTTCTAAATTAATTTCCAGCCAAATCTCATACTTTCTCTCATTTTACTAATTCAAACAACATAAAATCTTCAGAAGCACTATATCAATAGTATTACACAAGCTTCCAAGTGTATGTTTCTTGCTCATAATAATTAAGAACATTATCCTATGTAGGGATGGACTCGCTCTATCGGATTCGGATTCGCACATTTCTCACTCTCCTTGACATATACGTATATTGATTATAAACCATATGGGAGAAGAAGCTAAGATGCGGTGAAAAATGAAAATATTTACTCATGTGGACATTATAAGACCTACGACTTAAATACATTAGCTGTTAAATGTTTAATTATTTCTTTAGTTTGTCTCTTGTTTTTTTCCTCTCAAATATATCATCCAGTAATGTTGCCACCGAATGAAGAATGGATCGAAGGACACACACACATGACATGATCCGTTGTTGGCCGGACTTATTATTGTTGTCATTGAATATCTCTGCATATTGTATAATATTAGATCTCTTAATTAATGTTGATCAGTCTCGAAGCCTAATCACTGTCCAACATGTGAAAATTGATGATACAGCTGAATTGTGTGTTTCTGTGTACTTTTGGAAACTAGAGATTATTGAGATTTTGTATGTAAAATTAATTAGTAATATAAAATTTAATCAAATCAGAAATAAAATACAAAACAGTATCAGAAAAACAAAAACTTCTTGACTTGGTTCAAGAAAACTACACTGACAAAATGTGCAATGTTCCGTTAAATTTGTGAAGGATTGTGATTAGTCTATTATCTATAATATGCAATTTCCTTGATTTCTGCTAATATCCAATCATATACAAATTAGCAAATATATACAAAATATAATCATCAACTATATAATATACAGTAGTGACTAATTATAATGTTATACAGTAAGTTAGTAACAAATCTTGTTTTCGGTAACCTAAATTTTGTTTTTTCCGTATCATACACTATTTTCTATAAACATTGTTACAAATAATCTTTTAGCTGTAGATCAGAAACTTTTTCCTTAAATCGCTTAAATTTTTCTTTAAATTATCGTTTAACTTTTTCTTTCTTGGCATCAAACATGACTGTATATTATATGTACAGTAGTACAAAAACAGTATAAGCAAAACATTAACGTTTTCGTTAAAACATATAGTAGTAGAAAACTATTTATATATAAATAAACGATGGTGATTGGGTCTTCAAGGCTAGAACTAGAACGAGACGTAACTTTTGATTGGTTAGTTTATATGATCTGCCACGTTAATCTAATCACCGGCGTGTTTTCCGGACATTCGACGCCGACAAGCAGATAATATTACATTTATGACAAACAAATGACGTGGCCACTTTTATGAGAAGAACGAGTCGGAATGAACCAGCCGTCCGGGCACGTGACCCATCTGACCCACCACACGTGATAGAGAGAGATGAGATGAGAGAGTGTCAAGTGCGGTAAGAATTTAAAGTAGAAAAAAATGTGGTTTGTTTTGTTCTTTGGGTATTAAACAAAATTTGGAAAAGGATGTTTTCTTTTTTCATTTTGGTAATAAAAAGTGTCGTAAATCTTATGTTGATTATGTCTATCAGATCCAAACAATTTTGATTTAATAGCAAGTTTAAAAAAGAATAAAATAATTAATTTTTGTTTCTAATTATTAACAACTGGTGGCTGTCTTCTACTAATTTAATTTTTACTTTAACAAAAAAAAAAAAACAACTGGTGGCCAAAAATAATCAAGAAGCATATTGAAATCGTCATCATAAGAACATTATAACTAAATCATTTTTTAAACAGTTTTTAAACGGATTTGTGCACTATTTTTAGTTATTCTCATATTTATATACGAACAAAAATTTCCATCAATTACATATACCTCAACTGGATAAAAGCAACTAAAATTACAACTTTTTCAACTTTTAAGAATCTTTTTAACCGTACAATGTCTTATATCCGTAGCTAGTGTGTTCATTGAGTAATATAACGACTAGTTAAAATTCATTCCAAAATTTCTCTATAAACATTAACATAGAGCAATGATAAATAACTGAGGGAAATTAGTTTTAGTTGCTTGTCAATTGCAAGAACAGTATTTATATACTAATTAAGAGTCATCAATGAACGGTGATAAGTAACTGAAAAACAGAAGTAATATGCATTTGGTAAACATACCTTTTTCATCATATCATCAAACAGCCTCCTAGTATTTCGAATGTAATTATGTTAGGTATCCTTTGTAGTTTTTATTGGTAAACTCATCAACTGAATTCTTGAATGGAACTGAATTAAGGATTCCATATTTTAGACTTTAGAGACTACCAATAAAAAAATATGTATCTATATGGTGGACCCTGATGAATTACGAGAAGCTTAATGCAATAAAGAAAAATAGTTCATCCATATATAGGTTAATAAACATAATAACCAATCTTTATCAAAGAACAAAATTGCAACGTAATACGGTTGATACTTTTCATGAAAACAACTGAAGTTCCAAAAGATTCATATTTCATAGACAAAAATACTGAATTTTGTTTACTCGGTTAGTAATAAATATAGATACTTATCATGAAAAGTTAAAAACGGTTTAAAATGGGATAGCTATATTGGTTAATGAGTTTAATTGGGAATTGCCCTCCTAAATTGATGATATTATTGGGGCCTAGATCATCAGCTTTGGCAGCTTTTATTCTGAGTTGAATCTCTATATATGTATGATATTAGATGGGAAAATGTATTTCAAAAAAGATAGATTGATTAAGTCACTAGATATATAAAACTCAAGTTCATAGAACACTGAAATTACAAATTTAAATTGACTAAACTATGGAAAAAATAACGTTAATTATATCATGAGCAACAATAATTTTCTTTTTTAATTTTTTTTAAAAATTAGATAATTCTCACGAACTATTATGCCAGCAAATTGAAAACTTTTATCTACTCCAAATATTACGTGTCTAATGAAAGGTTTCAGAATCTACTTGAAATGACAAAACATTCAACTTGATTGAAATTACATTTGCAACTTATGATTCATCTTCGTCAAATTAGATACTTTTAGTGAAGTTAAGATTTATGAATGAATATAAGAATTTCTAATTTAAAAACAGAAATGACATTAAAGACATTGTATTTTTGTATACATTGATTTTTTATATATCTCAAATGATCTATCCAGTGAAAATTTTATAATTTTTAATGCTAAATGATGAAGTTAGAGTTTTATTTCGTGAATTATGCAAAAAATAGATTAATTTTTTGGTTTACAATAAATATTTTGCCAACATATAAACTCGATTGTTGAGATTTTATCCAATAAATTTAAAGGTGAGCGGAATGAAAGTGTAAAAAACGCCACTAAACTATTTCTCTGTTATGGTTACACTTGGATGTAGGATTGTAACTATATTTACAAATTTTTAGTTATTGTTAATTCATATTTTATGTGACAAATATATTAATGTTTTACCATTACAAAACATGAAAAATGTGAGCGATATGGAACTAAGAGCATACGCATACAGAGAAAAAACTTATCACATAAAAAGAGCGCTTCCAGGCACAATTATCGAGAAGCTCTTTATTTTTAATATTTCCGAAGCCGATAGAGCTTCGGCTCGTCGGCGTCGGGATCGCTATCTTTTTTCGTATCGGTTTTTTTGCAACTTCTCTATGTTCTCTCGTGTCTCGTTCGTTCCCCCAATTACCACATATTAGTTATTTCTTTCTTTTCTCTGGCGCTACCCGACGAGCCAGAAAGTGACAGAGCCCGACAATGGTTCCTGGTGAACCATCTACCCCATGCTCTGCTTACGCCGTCCTGGAAGCTAGCAGAAAAAGATGCCCGCGAATCCAAATTAACCTCAAAGCTTGAAGATGGAATCTGCCCTAAACCATCTCTTAGATCTTGGGCTCCTAGATGCCTCATGTTGCTCGTCAATTGCGAACCTCATCAGAATTTCAAAGCTGCAACGATTGTTTTGGCGAGGATGTTGACGGCGGCAAGAGTAACCCTAATCCAACTGATGATTTTAAAATAGCAAATAAAACGGAGTCTCGGCCCAACAACACATTTGCTATAACTTTTATTTTACCAGATTGGACCACGTTTGTCTTATTCCTTCTCATGGCAAGCTCATTAACATTTGTTCTTCTATATGGTGGGGATGGTCGTGAACGCTTTTCTTCCACGGATGCAACAAAAGAGGATCCTAATGCTGCAATCTCCGCTAGCCCTGTTAACGGAGCGGATATCCGCTTTTTTTGGGATATCTGTATCCATATCCGTATCCGTTTTATCTGTAATTTATTATCCGTATTCGTATCCGAAGATTTTGGATATCCGTTATCCGGATATCCGTTAAAATTTCGACTATCCGCGAATATCCGTAAAAAAATAAAATAAAATAAAAATATTTATTTTAAACTAAAATACAGCATATTTTGGGAAAAATATCGTATATTCGTATCTAAATACTGGACATCCGTGAAAAAACAAATATCCGTTATAAAATTTAGCATTATCCGTATCCGTATCCGTATATAATAAAGGATGTTTGAAAAAAGCGGATATCCGTTATTCGTTTTTAAAATTTAGCACTATTCGTATTCGTATCCGTATCCGTTTTATTTGCTATTTCACTATCCGTATCCGTATCCGCTCGCCCGGATATCCGTTTTTTTCGGAGCAGATTCGGATACGAATACGGATATCCGCGGATATCGGATATTAATCTCAGGGCTAATCTCCGCCTCTCCTCGATGGTGGCTGAGCTATTCTCGGATTATAAAGCACAATTGTCACACACCGGTTATTGCCTTCAATTCCAAGGGAATCCAATACCCACTCACTTCCACATGTCAGATTTGATTTCAGCTCCTTTATCACGATTGCTATTTGAGTGCCCTCGAACCAAGTACTAGAACAGCTCGTCAATTCGTATCTCGTCGATTCACCAGTATAAGAATGAAGAGGAACGACATTATGATCCCATTTCCATGGAGCGGTGATTACCTTATACTCTTCATTATGTCAGCTCTGTCTCTTACAAAACCCAAACCTCTACAAGCACCTTTTAGCAACATCAAGGATAGTATTCGTGAATGTAGAGATGTAGAGAAGAATGGCATAAGGTTGGTCTCAAACCTAACCCTTATTAAATCCAGGTCTGATCCAAGTTATTGTTGGCCAAACCTTAGCAGATGGTTGTATCAAGATTACAAACTCGCTGGCCGAAAACTCCAGCTGAGAAGTAATTCATCATCATGGTTATGGTTCTGTCTTAAGCAATCGAGATATCTGGTACTAATATTCCTTATGTTTATGATATTCGAATCCCAAAGCGTGAAGTGTTATGACATGTGTGGCCCGACTCCCCTCTTCAAACCGCCTAAAGGATGTAAGCTCGGGTTTGTTTCCCCCTTCGAGTGCAAAACCGACTACAAGCTTTGTGTGGAATTCCTTAACCTCCATGGCCTTTGGCTTCATGGGAGGGAGGACCCACCTGCTTTGTTACAGTTTGCACCTATCACTTCAGAATCCCGATAGAAGCTTTACCTAAAGGTATGTGCTTTAAGTTTAAGAGTTTAAAAAACGTTGAGTTATGGCTCTTGAACCGTCTCTTTCCGGCGAGAACCCTTACTTGTACCCTTCATATGGTACATCTTTCTAAAAGCTCTTATGCGGGTGTCGCGCGAGCCGTTTATGACCACTTGTTGGTCGAGGAATTCGAGAAGTCTTTCTTCAAGTTCAATTCCGCTCTGGTCTCAAAAGATTTTTCAAAACTTGCAAGCCTTTCAAAGTCAAACACCTTTTTGGAAAACTCATGGAACTCCTATCCTTATTTGCTTTGTATCTCTTTAGCCTTTGTTTGTTGTTGCTACTTTGTTGTAAGACCATCTCTAATGGTTTTCCCTATTTTTTCTTCTATAATAGAGGATCTCTATAATAGAGGAGAGGTTTGCTCCAATGGTTTTCTCTATTTTTTTCTCTAAAAAAAATTCCAAATAGATTTTTTATTTTATTTTACAATTAACACCTTTTATTTATAAAAATTGCAAACTAACCCATGTTACTTTAAATTTGTAACACTTTCACAAAATTATTATTTATATTTAAATTAAATATTTTAGCGATATTGGTGGTTCCCAAAGTAATTTACCTGATTATTAAGTTATTAGTTTTTGTTGTATTTAAATAATTATTATGGATTGAATGAAAAATAAATTTTATAATTTATATAAATTATCTTTTCCAAATGGTAGTCTCAATATTTTAGACTAAATATTTATACATAAATTTATATTATTAGTTTTTAAAAATACTTATTTTATTAAATTTGTATTATTAGTTCTTAAAAATATTTATTTTATTTATTTTGGTCATAAATAAAAGAAGTTAAAGATTAAGAGGACTATTTTGAAAATAAAATAGTTCACCTCTATTTATAGAGGAAAACATAGAGTTCCTCTAAAAATAGAGAAAAAAATAACAATCTCTATTTTAGGTAAAAATAAAGATCCATTGGAGCAAAACTATTCTATAATAGAGTTTATAGGTGAAATAGAGGATGATTAGAGATGCCCTATCATTGTAATCTTGGTTTCATGTAATTTTGTTTTTTTTAGATGAATGAAAACAAGTTGTTTGATAAAAAAAAAAAAAAATGTGAGCGATATGCAATTATATCATCAATTCTCATTAGTATATCCACTTTTATTGGAAAAAAACTGAGTTAGTACAATTTCTCTTTGCCTCTTGTTTGTATAATTTGTCTCTTGTCGTATCACCTACATTTTCAGCATTGGATGTAAATACCCAAAATAATAATGGTAAATAAACATACATATCAGCATTGGCCCATTTCGATGTAACTATGTTCATGACAGGATTTTAACAAAAGAAATAATAATGCAGAAACTGAATAATCTATATTCTAAATAGTTTAATTAAGCAAAACATTATTCTAGTGAAAAATGTCACAACCCATTTTTTTTTTCTCTTATATATTGACTCATTCCCTGAAGCCTTTCTTTAACTCTCTTCTTCTTCTTCTTTCTTCTTACACAATAGACCGACACAAGCCTCTGTCTCAGACAGAGACAAAGAAACAGAACAGCAGCAATAACAATGGCTTCCACGCAAGTACTTGTCTTCCTCGCTTCTGCATTACTCCTATCAATGTTCTTCTCTGGTGTTGATTCCACAAGGTATCATCAATAATAATCGAAATGTTTTTGAGTAAAATCTTTTACGTGATCTGGTTCATGGAAGCATTGAAGTTCCAACTACTCAATCTATGGTGGAACAAGAAAACCCTTTTTCTTACTGATCATCATAATTTGTATTTTTGTATTATAGATCTAAACATTGAAAGGAACTTCTATATATTTTTTTTTTTTCTAAAATTGATCATGTACAGATCCATTTGCTAACAACAGTGTGTTATTAGAGTTTTATTGTACTGTATATTGATTATGTGAGGTTTAGTATATTGCTATTATATAATTGAGTTGTTTCATTTCGGGTTTATAGATAGTAATTGCAGTTTTGTTTGATCAATGAATTAATTAAATTGTTATATTCAGGTCTAATGAAACATGGCATGAACATGCAGTTGAGAATCCAGATGAAGTAGCTGCAATGGTGGACATGTGAGTTTCTATGTTGCTTAAATTTTGTGTTTTAGCTTTATTACATAAATAATGATCATGGTTATTGTTTGTACTCTAATCAAGTAGTGTAAGTATTCTATTTCGTTTAATGCGATTGGTTAGTTATTAGTAAAAAAACAATTAAAATACAGTTACACTCTAACGCCTAGTTTCTCTTTACGTTTTTTTTGGTTGGATAAATTCATGTGATCTTCTTTTATAAATTACTTTAAGAAAATTAAAAATCAGAAAAACTGGTGAAAGTTGTATTTATGTGGAGCAGGGCTCACATGGTGTTTCTGTAAGAATTTTTTATACATTCTGGTCAAAAGGGTCAAAATCCATAGGGCTAAACACTACACCTCGATTCTGTTTTTTTCGTACTTTAGTTTTTTTTTTCTTTTTTTTTTCTTTGTTGTATTTATTTTCTACTTTTCTCCTGTATATAATACTATATGATAAATATTTTCTCTTATAGTAACAAAGTTAACCGTTTTTAACTAAAGTATTTTCTTGGTTCCCGCGCACTGACTTTTTCAACAAGAAAATCTTTTAGTGACTCTAAAATAAATTGATCTATATTATGATTTCACATTTATCATTGATAAATACATGTAATATTAAAGATATAAATTTTTAGAAAGTTGAACATGGAATATTTTTTCTTGAGAAAAAAGTGGAAATTTGGTTTTCATATTTAAAATGAACAATCAAATGGGTCTGAGTAAATAATAATTAGTTAAGAATGATTTTTATGTTATCTTATTCTGATAAAGTAGTAAAGAATGAGTTGTTTATGCTTATTCTTTACTGAGCGATTCAGAGTTATGGGTGGAGGAGCAGACATGAAACATCATGCATAACATGGTTTCATTTAGTTGAGTTGGATTTGGATGGGATTCTTCATTTAATGCAATGCCACCAGTTCTTATATAGATGAAATAAATTATTTTCGTTTAAAAAAACTCTTATGGAATTATTGTAGACATTGGTCCAAAAACACGTGTAATGTTCTTGTTTTTGTTTTTAAAGAGAAAACATGTGTAAATGTTCCAACACCTAATCTTTAGAACAGTGGTTTGCCCACCAGCCCCCATGCATCTGCCTCGTGCTGTGTTCTCCCCAATTCTTTCTTTGGTAACAGTAGTTTCGGTCTTATCTCGTTATTACTAATTGCAATAGTTTTTGAGGATATGCACATTTGTTGATTTGTTTCTGTCTTTCAAAATAATTTTTAAAACAAATTTCTTATGCTGCCCTAAAATAAAATAAAATATTATAGCGAAGGTGGTAATAGTTGAAAATGCTTTTGAGTAATAAAATCCGACATACTATTCATTTACCATGTGTAAGTGAAACAGTCTAAATATGCCCCCAATTAAATTTTGTTCTTTATGCATATAGTAAATTAGAGCCTAATTATATTACATCAAATAAATGTTGTCAGAAAAATAGATTTATTACATTAAATAAATTCTATAATTGTTCTTACGAAGAAACCGAAAAATAGTTTGGAATTTTGGATAAACGCCTGATATGTCGGATTGTTACTTAAAAGACAACTTCTATCATTCACGCCATTTATAAGATTTTTAGCAATTTGTTTCCTTTTTTTATATAGAAATGTATGGGAATTTTTCTTTTTCTTTTTGTCAACAGAAATTGAACATTCCTGATTGTGCAATATATGTTCCCACCGACGCAAATATTGTTCCAAATGACCCTTAAGCTTTTACAATTTACATTAAGTGGCCGACCCAATTAGTTCAATTTAAATTTTTATTTGGTTCAATAAATCCGGTTTTGATGGAACATTGCATTGAATAACCGGTTTTAATGGTTCACAGGAGCATTAAGAACAGCACAGCGAGAAGAAGACTAGGATACTTCTCATGCTCTACAGGAAACCCAATAGACGATTGTTGGCGTTGTGACCGGAAATGGCAATTCAGGCGAAAACGTCTAGCCAATTGCGCAATCGGGTTCGGTCGCAACGCAATCGGAGGCCGAGACGGTCGTTACTACGTAGTAAGTGACCCAAACGACGATAACCCGGTTAACCCTAGACCGGGAACGTTACGTCACGCAGTGATTCAAGAAGAGCCACTTTGGATCGTCTTTAAACGTGACATGGTCATTACATTAAAACAAGAGCTGATCATGAACAGTTTCAAAACAATCGATGGTCGTGGCGTTAATGTTCACATAGCTAATGGTGCATGTCTCACGATTCAGTTCGTGACTAACATTATCATCCATGGGATTCATATTCATGATTGTAGACCTACTGGTAACGCTATGGTTAGAAGCTCTCCTTCGCATTATGGTTGGAGAACTATGGCTGATGGAGATGGGATCTCCATTTTTGGGTCTAGTCATATTTGGATTGATCATAATTCGCTTTCGAATTGTGCTGATGGGCTTATTGATGCTGTAATGGCTTCAACTGCCATTACCATCTCCAACAATTACTTCACACACCACAATGAGGTAACAATTTAGTTCAGAATTTCTACAGTTTTTGGTTGCTTGAATCGAAAGTTAGGGTTTTTTTTGGTAGTGAGGATTAATCATTAATGGATTGCGTTGTGACAGGTTATGTTATTGGGGCATAGTGATACCTATACAAGGGACAGGGTTATGCAAGTTACAATCGCTTATAACCACTTTGGTGAAGGTCTTATTCAGAGAATGCCAAGGTATTTTGGCCTAACTTATGAGCTTTATCTTCAGAAAACTCGACAAAATAAACGTTTTTTTTCATTAATTGTAGGTGTAGGCATGGATATTTTCATGTAGTTAACAATGACTACACGCATTGGGAAATGTATGCGATTGGTGGCAGTGCGAGTCCTACCATTAACAGTCAGGGAAACAGATATCTCGCCCCAAGAAACCGGTTTGCGAAAGAGGTAGGTCGACTAGCTCAAAGGACAGACCTTTATGGTATCATCTAAATTCATACAACAACAAACTGGTGGGATGCATGTTTCAGGTGACAAAGAGAGACTATGCAGGGCAATGGCAATGGAGGCATTGGAATTGGAGATCAGAAGGAGATCTATTCTTAAACGGAGCTTTCTTTACACGTTCTGGATCAGGACTTGGAGCTAGCTACGCTAGAGCTTCAAGTTTAGCTGCCAAATCGTCATCCCTTGTTGGTGTCATCACCTACAATGCCGGTGCTCTTAATTGCAGAGGTGGTCGCCGGTGTTAATAGTTTACTAAGAATTTAATCTTGTTTTGGGTTCTTGCATTATACATGGCAATAGCACTATTCAAAATGTCAGAGGCTTGATTTAAAAACTGCCTCAACTGTATTATAAAGCTGTATGATTTGTTTCACCGCCAATTATTGATGTATTTATAAAAGCAAACAAAGTTGGAACTCTTCCTTTACTCTCTCATCTTAGGATAACAAAACGTAGCACTTCTTTGGGGATCGTATGCTTTGAAATGAATACAATGCATAGTGTTAGTAAATTTATCATCAGCTGGGCTAAGGGCTAAGAGTAGCCCATCTCGTGTTTTAGGCTAAGCATGCTACATGTTGTTCGGGTGTTACTATGGAGTCGTAGACCGAAGTTAAAATGGGGGTTAGAGCCGGACTGAGCATGCTTAGTCGATGATAACATCTTTATTAATGATGGAGAAGTGTGGGGTATGGTGTCAATGGGAATAAGAGGGGATGTGAAGGTGGTGGTGGTGGAACCACGTGAGAGGAGACAAGAACCACATGAGAGCATATGAGGAAGTAAAAGAAAGGGCCTTAATATCATTGTCATGTTATGTTGTTGATATTGATAAGATAGGTTTGGCCAATGGCTTGTTTCTCCTTCATTAAATATTTGTTTCACTAAACACTCTGTTATGCTAATCTTTCCTTCCTAACATGTCACATGTATTATCTTTATTAATTTTAATTGTATCTAAAGGAGTAATTTATTTGGAGGAATTGGTTAAAATGCCTCTTTTCGTAAATGTCCATTCTCTATTTTTTTCTTTAAAGTTTACTTTACAATCTGAGATCTACCCAAATCACTTTATAAAATGTTTTAGATACCTAATATTACTGTAAAATTAAGCTAAGTCATGCTTACGAAATGTTTCTTGTGCATTTTGGCTTCAAAAGTGTGACGATGAGTCTTGCAAATACACGACACGCAGCCCCAACTTTCGTCTGCTCGGTGACCGTACGTGAACGGTGAACAGTTTGCCCAAACTATCCTAACTGTACTGGAACCCTCTTAAGAAAGGTATAAGTCCTCATCCTCCTTGTAAGAACTTCTATCTTTCTGTTGCTTTATAGGACAACTTTTTGACTCCCAGCCTTGTTTTATTACAGTACACTGAAGCAGACTTGTACATGCAGCCACATCTTAGAGACACAATGCTCTCAAGAAAAGGTTTCTACTTTCAACCTCATTGCTTCTAATGTAAGTGTTATCACAATCAATTTCTGTTCTCTAGATCCCTAATAATAACCTCTCTGGCATTTCAAAAAAGCAGAAGAATGTTGGTGTCAGAATTCAAGTAGAAAAAGCAATGACGAAGATAAGACCTGCGGTTGAGTCAGCAGCATCCATGGCTCGAAGGTATACGAGACCGGCGTGCCTACGGATGGCTGCAACTGACAGACATAGCCATTTGATAGTTGTTATAACCATTTCATGTAGTTAAATTTATATCATCTTAAAAGCGTATTATCGTAACACTTTGAAATTTAACCAATACAAGACTTGAACAATTATTTTTTACTCCTGTTTCTGTGGTAGATACTAAGAGGGAATCTGACTTCTAATAATCTCACTGTCTGAATGTTGTCTTTAAATCAGAGCTGCTGTGGAAAAGCACATTTCCTGAGTTGCTTCTGGTACTTACGGGTTAACCAGTGAGTGAGAACTACCAAGCGGAGTCTCAAGGTTCAGCTCTTTGCTCAAAGCCCAAAGGTTCCATTGCTCCTTGTCTGTGTTGCCGGTAGAACTGGTGGTAATCGCAGAGAATTTAGGCCTAAACCATCCATAATTAACGGCTACAGTTGGCAATTATGCAGTCATTGAGTTAATCAAATGATGGCTTTTACAAATTTTTAATACAAAAATTTGTAAAAAATAATCCTTTAAAATCAAATCTCCCTAATTTTACTTATATACTTGCCATACTAAGTTTGTTCTTCTGGCAGTAAACTGTGTTATAATCATCTTTCTCCCTTATATGATTCTATACATCTCTCTGCGTATAATTATATATCTTCTCTAGTTAATTAATATTGAATGATGATTGCGTCTTCTAAGCTAGAGTGCTGTATATAATTGTTGGCCATGAGCTCATGATTCTCATCAAAAAATTCACAGTTCACTCGATCTCTTTCTCTGACATTTTTCAAATATTAATAAGTCTCGCACCATGAACAAACAATTACTTTCTTATTTCATAGTTTTTGTGGTTCTCTTCTCAGGTAATTAACTTTATTCTTATAAGTTATAATTTCATATTATTGTATATACTCAACGATCTAATATGTTAATATAGAATGAGTTTTGAAATATTAAGCTAATGAAGCATACTAATGTTATAACTTATATACAGTTTTCAATCTATTCATACATATCTATGAACTTATATACTCACTATTGGTTGCAGTATTGTCGATTGTTCCCAAAACTGAGGCACAAAAGAGATGCATACAAGAACTAGAGCAGGGGAAACAATGTTTGTTGGCAAAGTGTAGAGAACGGTGTTTCAAGAATTTAAATGGATTCGGAAGTTGTGTTGAGAAGCCACCAGGCTCTGATCGGTACATTTGTAACTGTTTCTACAGTTGTGGTGCACAATGATCTCCTAGAGTGTTCGATAACGTAAACTTAGTTAAACATTATCATAATTTTTATGGGTTACGAAATTCAATCTTCAAATTATATATGAACGTACTCCTCATCTTGAAATGAAATGATGTTATCAAGATTTTTGTCTTATCAGATTCTAAACTACAGACTACAAAAGTTCAATTATTATCAATGTTGAACCAGCAAAGAAACAACAGACCGTGTGTGCTGCCTGTATCTATAGAGAAAAAAAGTCTTTCTGTTTTTACTTTCACCAATAATCCATGCACGAGCATGAACCATCTTGGAAATGGTGAAAACGTTTCCGGTCTCGGACTGTTATCTTTCTCTTGTAAGCTTTTGAGATGAGTTTAAGGGATGAGTGACAATCCTCACAGATGCGTAGGTTCTTAACAATGCGTATTGGTTTGCCAGGGCTCGTACTTATCAACCCAAACGCTGTAGCGATCTTCTCGCTGTGGTAATGAAGTGCGTTTTCTTTATCCTCTTCCTCCAAGTTTAACAAAACCTGTGTGGTGATTGGTCTATACCCGGCCACCCTCAGTTTTTCTGAGATTTCTACGAGCATTGAGTTGATTTCTTTGGCTCTCGGGTGAGAATCATCTTCCACAAGAAACTCATGAAGCACGCCATCAATGTCGATCCAACTACACCCGGGATCTTTTCTTATATCCATCTCCTTCATTCTCAGCCTCATCTCTGAAACCTCTGACCAGTTTCCTTGTGAAGCATACATGTTTGAGAGGGCCACATAAGCTCCACTGTCATGAGGAACCATATCCATCAGAATGTCCGCAACACGCTTGCCCATCTCGACATTTCCGTGCATTCTGCAAGCACCCAAAAGTGCTTTCCATATCACATCATCTGGTTTTATAGGCATATTAAGTATGAACTCCTCAGCCTCATCAAGAAGACCAGAACGACCCAATAGATCAACCATACAGCCGTAGTGTTCAATCCTAGGCTCTAACCCATCCACACTCACCATTTCACTAAAATACTTCCTTCCTTCTTCTATTAACCCAGCATGGCTACAAGCAGTCAAGAGATTGATGTAAACAACATCACTAGGCTGAAGTCCAGCCCGCCTCATTTTACAAAAACACTCAATAGCATCACCTGCCTGTCCATGTATAGCAAACCCGTTTATCATCGCACTCCAAGTAATCACATTCTCTCGAGGTACTCTCTCAAACACCTTAACCGCTTTCTCAATGATCCCACATTTCGAGTACATATCAATCAAAGCAGAGCCAAGCACATCATCAATCCTGATACCATTATTCACCGCATAACAATGCAACCATTCTCCTAACTCTAACGACCCGAGCCGTGAAATCGCAGGAAGAACACTAACCAAAGTAACATAATTCGGACGGATATCAAAATCATCTCCTTTCTTCATCTCACAGAAAACCTCAACAGCATCTTTAAAAAACCCGTTCTGCGAATAACCTGATATCATCGTGTTCCAAGAAACAACGCTTCTCTGACGCATTTTGTCGAACAGCATCCGTGCAGCTTTACAATCACCAAGTCTCATATAACCATCAATCATAACATTCCATAACACAACCTCACCATCTCTCTTTCTTCTATCAGCCATCACCACCATATCTTTCTCTATAATGTTCTTATAAAACAACACACAAGCATCTTTCATCAAACCACAGATCACATACATCCTAACGAGATTACTCATGACAAACTCATCACAGCTCAACCCAAGCTTCAAAGCCAACCCATGAATCTGCTTACCTTGTAGAATCTTCCCTGTTTTCGCACAAGCCTTAAGCACAGAAGGAAACGTGAACCGGTTCGGTTCAACGAACTCGTCGCTCATCATCTCACAGAACAATGCGATTGCGATTACAGCTTTGTCTTCTCCATCGCTCTCACTGAAACCTCTGATTATAGTATTCCAAGAGAAGCAATTTCGTTGAGGCATCTGATTAAAGATCTTATGTGCGTATTCGAGGTCACGGTGATGGAGATCGGAGGTAGCACAGAATCGGAGTATCTCTGCGGCGGCGAGAGTGTCTCGCATCTGACCCGATTTGATGAATGCGGCATGGATTTGAGAGAGGTCTCTTATAGTTCGGCATCTGTTGATTTGAGGGAAGAGTGAAGATGGGTGTGTCGCCGGAGAGTTCCCGCCGGGAGAGTAAAGGGTCTGTGTTGGGTTCATTGAGAATCAAGAACAGGAAGGGATCGTGTGGCTCTCTGTAAGACTCATTAACAAGATATGAGGATAGTGGCAACAGTCTTAAAGCTGGTGATAGATTTTAAAGCTGGTGATAGATTTTAGGGAAGTTGATATGATTTATAGTAAAATTCTTTCAAATCCCATCTAAAACTATGAGATTTAGATTTCTATATTTTTAACTAAACAAATCCTCTGAAATCCTCCAGAATCCCTAAAACTTATTAAAATCCAAATCCACAAACTGTTTTGAATAACAGTGGATTTTAAAGTAGATTTTTAAATCATCAGTTCAATAATAGTGGATTTCAAGAGACTTTCTAAAATCCATGATTGAATAACATAGAATTTGTAACTTTTACACAAATCACTTAATGCTTCCGGTAACTTTTTTTCTTTCTATTCTTGAATGCTTTTATTACAAAATAATGAAATATAAAAACAAAATCTTATGTTTAGTTCAAAAAAAAAAAAAAAAATCTTATGTAAGACTTGGTTTTAAAAATGGGCTAATTTGCCAGATGACCAAAACAAATTAAAACAAACTAAGAATATATATAAAAAAAAAGTAAATAACTATTAGTTAATGTAAAAAGACAAAAAGTAATGAATAACACGCGTAGTCAACAAAGGTGTTGGAATAAAATAATTCTTATACCATTAAATTTTAACGTGATATAGTTTTTCAACAAAAATTAATTAAAACTTTGAAATTTGTTTTAAGAAAATAGAATTATTTTTCTGCATTCAACATAACTTGAATTTTTAAAATCAGAAGTTGAAACTTTAAGTAATGAATAGTTTTATAGTGATAATATATAAAAAAAATAGTATGGAACATAAATAAATCAAATCCAATTAAACGCAAAAAAAAAAATTTATACCTTATGGGATACAACATAAACAACCTAAACAACCATGTAAATGCTAACCATAAGAGATAATACATAAGCAATCAAAATGAACGCATAACACAGAAAAAACGTTATACTCTAAGTGATACAATATGGACAACCCAAGCAACCATGTTAAAAACCATGGCAAAAATGATAGTAATGACTATGGTAGTAGCGGTGGTTGTGGTGGTAGTGAGAACACCGCACTCGAATTTCCAATCCTCGCACAGGATCCACGAAAAATGATCTCACCGGAACTCCATAATCTCGACGAGACAACCGGCGTAGAAATTGCTCCTAGCAAAAATTTCCACAAATACACCAAACTCCACTTCATCTAGTTAATGAGTTGCACAACCAACCACCCCTAGCGACTGAGTAACAAGATAGGTGGGGTAGAATATTTGATTCCGTCCAGTCACGGACAACACTTCCCCACAAATACTCTAATTCACTAATAACTCCTCTAGTGTCGAACGGCAACTCAACTTAGTGTCGAACGTCACCCATGACACCACTTGCGAACCAACACACATGGTGTTGATCGACACTCTCCTAGTGTCGGTCGACACCAACGCCCACGACATCTCTTCCGTTGATCTCCCCTCATCCAAACCTAACTCCAACTGTCCTCCTAGGATCCAAACACACAACAACATGCTGGTGTCGACCAAAACCATCTTGGTGTCGCTCAACACCCCAACTTTAGCACAAAACCGTCTATGCCAGACCACAATAAAAACACTTGATTAAAAAACAAACCAAAAGTCCATTTCACAAAACCACCTTCGGATATGAAGCTTATAGCACCACGAAGCTTCCCACCAAATTTCAGCCAAATCGGACTCCGTTTCATCCTCCAAACGTTGCCCCGAAGTATCCATCTCGGACCAGTCCGCGCAGTCCATCTGCAGGTGTTGGTGTCGAACTACACCAACCCATAAATCACGATCCGAGCCTCCCTTCAAGCTCTCTTTCGCGACAAACCCCTAAACATTCACAGCCATTGATACCCTAATCAAATGAACACCAAACAACATGAATTACCTGGATAATAGCTATGAGAGAGCCTCCTTGTCTCTCTCAATCCACCACCAAGTAATCACTTCCTTCTCCACACACATATAGATGATGGATCTCCCTTCTCCTTCTCTTAACCTTTCTCAAGGCTCTCTTTGCTCTCAGAATCAAACTCACCACCTTTCTCCTTCTCTCCCAGAAGCGACGAAAACACACACCCCCAAGAAAAGAGGCTGTCAAGCCTTTAAAAGACTTAAGTTTTTCTCTCCAAATCCAAACCAAGTTAAACCCGAATGACCAGCAATTTAATGGTGTCGACCGACACTTACCTTGGTGTCGATTGACACCCACTCTAAAATGGGTTCGAGATGTTACAGGTGGTGACAGTAATGATAATAGTGACGGTTGTGGTGATGGTGGGAGTGACAATGGTGGTAGCGGTGACGATGACGATAACAATAATAGTTGTGATGTCGTAATAATGTGTAAAAATGATGGTTATAATGGTGATGATAACAGTGAAGGACACATGCACATATAATATATAGAATAGTGTTTGTTTACAACACTTAAGTGAAATAGTATTGGATAAAACTAAATAATATAGAATGAAACGTTTTTACTAAAATAAATTGATGATAGTGGTAATGACATAAATTGATGATAATGGTAATGACTGTATGGGGGTATCACTTGTGGTGGTTAAACTAAAAAAAGTTATATTCTTTAAATATATAAAATATGCAACCCAAACAGTCAAACTAAACACACACACAAAAATTAATATATGCTAAGGGATACAACATAGAAACCGATTTAAACTCATGGAACAAAAATATATATCAGAAAATTAACTGAATAACCATTGGCCAATATAAAAAGACTAGAGATGATATCAGTGAAGGACACATGCAAATGTAATAGATAGAATAATATTTATTGTAACACCTTAATAAAATAGTATAGAACAAAACTAAATAGTATAGAATGAAACATTTTTCATAAAATATATTGATGGTACTGGGAATGATGGTATGAAATGAAATAAAATATTATGAAACGAGCCGTTTCCTAAGAAATATACAACATATGAAATTTAACATTCCGAGTTTAATAATTTCCGAATAAATTACACTATACCCTAAGGGATACAACATAGAGAACCCAAACTATCAAACTAAGCGCATACTAAAATTTGGTTCCATGAATATTAAATTAATAGTATATATATTTTTAAGAAAATGTGAATATTATTGTATTCTATATAGAATAGTAGAATAAATAATTACATATTGAGTTAAAGTTGTTCAATTAAAAAATTAAAAAGGTTTATTTTTAAGTAAGATTGTGAAATCCAAATAATTTGTGTAAATAGATTTATTAGAATTGTCCTAGATTTTATTGTAAAGTATAAATGAATAAATAAGAGATAAGCTAGAAAATGAGAAAGTGAGAAAAATAAAGGAAGAAAGAAAAAGAAAGGGAGGACAAGGAGATGCAGAAAGTGTGTCTTTAGGTGATTATAATATCATATGGGCAAAACTGTTATTATTATAGAAAATATAAAAAATATTATAGGGTGATGGTTAGAATGGTTAGTGGATTAATTAAAGTTTTTTTGTTGGTTACTTCTGCCAATTTTCCTTTAAAAATTGGTATCTTGTATAATCGCTTTTGTTAATTAGAAATTTTGGTAACTTGTGTAATCGCTTTTTTTAATCAGAAATTTTGGTAAGTGTTAAAAATAAAGCTTTTATGTTGCAATGCAAAAAAATAGGTATAAGAAAATTATAACTATTCTCGTTGCCCTATTTTAAAAGCTACGTATTTCCAAGATGCTAATATTTTTACTGCTGGTTCTGGGAGTAAACCATTTTTAGAAGGCAGAGAGTTACTACAACAAGGAATGCCATTTTTAATTGGTGATGAAATCAGTACTAACATCTGGGTGGATCCTTGGTTGCCTACACATCTACCAAGACCACCTTGAGGTATAGACAGGCCTGACTCAATAATTAAATGGGTTCTGTGCAATTTTGAAAATAATATTTGCAAAGATTTTAATTATATATGATAATATTTTTGAAAAAAACCTAAAATATAACTTTTTTTTTGAAAAAATGCCTTAAAATGTAACAAAATTTTGCCAAAAAATAGTGGTCTCAGTATAAATCCACATGTTGCACTTGTTTTACGCCGGCCCTGAGTATAGAGGGTGTTGATATAAGTATTTCTTAAAGATCTCATCTTGGAAGGTCAAAGAATATGGAACTTGACTCTGCTACGTAATTTCATTGTTGAAGAAGATGTGGAGATCATTAGAAGAATACATTTGAGTTCAACTCGTACGTCGGATTTACTTGGTTAGCATTACACTAATGATGGTTTCTACAATGTTAAATCTTGATATTGGTTAGCCATTCATCTCCCAAATAATGATGTCATACAACCGCCCCCGAGGTCACAAGAATTCAAAAAAGCTATATGGAAATTGGATATAGCCTATAAGCTGAAACACTTTCTTTGGCGGATGCTTTCAAGAGCATTACCAATGGAAACAAAATTGATACGCCAAGAAATTACTACAGATGGCCAATGCAAACGATGTTGTTAAGCTGATAAAACCATTGAGCATTTGTTTTTTACTTGTCATTATGCACAAGCAATCTGGCGGGGAAGTCAGAATCTTCATCAAAACATCACTTGTTGAACAAGCTCTTTCGAAGCTAAGTTTCAAGGTATTGTGGATTGTTATAATAATCAAAACCCTTACAACTCTGGAGCGTCAACTTCCTATTTAGACATTGTGGAGAATCTAGAAGAGTAGGAATCTCCTAGTTTATCAAGGAAAGGGTAATACATGGCAACAAGATCTTTTCAAAGCTGTTAATGAAGCAAAGAAATGGGTTGATTGCTTTTTAGATACACCACATGTAGGTCGGACACATCACCAACATCAGTCAAGGGATTCAAATTGGACACAGCCAAAAGATGGATTTATCAAGTGCACCTATGATTGAAAATTTTCATAGGATTGTATTGAGCCTTAAACGGGGTGGATAATCAGAGATCATGGAGGCTTCTATGTCAGTGGAGGGCATAGCAAAGGAGTTTTTTGTACTAATGTTTTAGAAGAAGAAAATTTCAAGCTTTGGTCATTGGCATGCACCATGCATGGATAAAGGGATACAAAAAAGTCATCTTCGAAGGGGACAACTGTTAGGGTATAGAGACACGCAACACACTGATTTACACTTGGAACGCGTCAAGTCAACGCTTTTCTCTTTAATCTTATTAGCAAAATTTATCTCTTACAATGATACAATTTTGTCTCGGCCCTTACTCAACCTATTCTACCCAATAGGATTGATCCCGACTAAGAATGAATCTGAGACTCTCTCTTTTCTATTTATCACAACACCCTGTGTAGATCTAAGAGAGTAAAACCAACCCTCTCTCTTTTCTATCTAAACTCTCACCAGTATAGATCTAAGAGAAAGAAAAACAATTCTCCGCGCACTTAATCACCACCCTGATTAACGTCACAAAAAACTGGGAACACCCCTTCGAAGCCTTATCTTTGTGGCTTCGAAGTTTACAACTGTATCAATATTCTAGAGTGCTCAAATTAGCTCGTGGCCTACTCCTAGAATATATATACACGACTTGAGAAACCCTAGAAGACGAATCTCCAAGTATCAAGGGATAAGGAAACTGCTTGCTCCTCAAGCTTATCCTTTACTTATTTTTTGTAGAGAATATTCTTCATATCTGCAAGTACAATTTCGTCTCTATCTTTAATGCCAAGTCAGCAACCTTTTTCGACACATCATCACATCCACTCACGTCCTGCCACGTCAGCTCACACATCCACGTCAGCAACTCAGGCGTCTGTGATCTGATGCAGCTTCCTGATTGGCACAACGCTCTGTTCGGTACAACGACTTATTCCTCACAGCGAGTTGTTCTAGAATCTGCATTTACAATCTCCCCCTTTTTGACTGAGTTTGATACTCAAGCATCTCTCTGGTTCATCCTGAAAAGACACTCCAACAAACACAAGCCAAAAACAGATGAAGCAACAACTAGACAAAACAACAGTCATTATCTAGCAAAATAAATCAACAGCTTGTTCAAACGGAACTATGATTAAGAACCTAATAATCAGAAACCCCAGCAGGCTGCAGCGGAAACCATGTTCTTAATAGCTCTCTAATCAGACTTAATCAATTGGCATATTCTCAATCATTAACAACCTAAGATCAATAACCACCATCAACCTAAGATCAACAAATTAATCAATTAAGTCTCCCCCATAAACAATGATTCTCCCCCTAAACCAAGTAGCTACAAGCATTATCCCCCATAAGTACAGAACTCCTTATCATTAGCCATCGATTAGAATTATATCAAAAACCAGAACCAGAATCATTCTCCCCCAGCTTGAGTGATCAACTAAGTCAAAAGCAGACATATGTATCACAACAGTATACTGAGTTATTGGAATCACTTACCTGCTAACAGTGCTTCACATCCTTAAGCATTTTGATGATCAGTCTCGTCGCCTATTGAAACAGCTTCATGTTTGTAGGCATTTTGACTCTCCTTGCAACCACAACTGGATGTTGGGCAATTGGACGCTGATAGTCAAGAATTCGAACAACAAGTAGCTCTTTGATCGAATCACAATGTGAATGTGACCATACATAAGCTTTGCAGGAAAAAACAGCCCCTTGTGTATCATGTTCTACACTTTCAAATCTCTGCTTCACTATAGATAACCTTCATTCTTGCATCTAAACCGGTTTTTTTGAATGATTCTACACAGAGTCTTGCTGCCCTTACCTAATCAGATGAGCTAAGCACACATCATTTCTCTAATTCGTCATCTGTAGGGAACTCAAACACATGATCATTTGTTAACTCAACTATCATCATTCTCACATGTCTAATACCAGCCTAGACATTTACTCCACCACAATCAAACAGAGAGTTGATTGTATATGCGAGACTCCAAATCCATAGTTCTTTGAAAAAAGCATTCACTGTCTTGATTAAAACCCTTGGAACTTGACAGATTAGTCCAAGAATCTCATACACCTTTGCTGAAGCAAGTCTTCAACGCAAACACATTCCTAAGAAACTCAACAGTTGCATGCTGCATCATTAAGAGAAAACACAATCGTCCGTTTGTTAACACAACATTGTCCAAACATGCATGTATGATGATGACCAGAGCATCACATCTCCGTTGTCCCTGTAGACACTTGAACCAAGGATCTCATAACAATCTGCTGCCCCTGTCTAATTATCAGGAATGAGCTGGTCTAATGTCATCCTTCTGTAGGCTTCAAGAAACTGAAGCATCCACACACTTCTACATAATCTTCTTTAACCGCAAGATCACATCTTCTCTAGATTCACTTGTAGAAGACAAAATAGACCCTTGCTTTGGAGATAGTGACCTGTGATAAAACTTGTTGAGCATTTTACCATTGATAGAGACTACAATATATATGCCAAACAGTTGGTAGACCATAGATACTGGCTTTGTAGCACAGTCCAACTTCCGGTAACAGTCCCTTGCGTGAAATACTTGGATCAAAGATGAACTCAAATGAACACCCACTTGTTGTACAGACATGATAGTCACATAACACCTTACAAGCACAGTCTTTTGTCTAGGAACTCTCATCAGCCTCTGGAAGAGGTAGATTTATTCCTTTGCATCATAGAACCGACATTATACTCATTTATCGATTGAGACCCAATATCAGTCATTCGATTCGACTTCAGACACATGACAACTCAACAACAATCCTCTAAAGCACTTTCACAACCCACATAATTAGATGAACACGCAGCTCTCTAATCCTACTTCCATGATCAATCCATCACTCAAGATGTCAGACCCTTGATCCATTGCTCCTCTCTGGAGTTTACCTCTTAGAGAGTCATGATCAGTCCTATGAGCTAAAACAAATAAGCTTAAATCTGAAACACTTAACACACACATCAGTGCACACTTGTTAAAAACATACAAACATTTATCATCAACAGTATTTAAAATCAGCCTCGTGTTTCAGCAATCAATCATATGAATTTAACTACAAAACATTGATTTTACAACACATTTTTTCTTTTCAGCCTTTTATATACAATCTCAGACATCCAAACATAGTTAATCACATGAAGTGAGGGAACCAGAAAAGCAATAAACCATCAAAAGCACTTTTATATTAATTTTTACTTCTTAAAGTAAGAGGCTTTCATACCTTGAGATCTATTTTGTGATGTGTGCCAACCACTTCTTCAGGACTTCACCAGAAACTACCACAACCTATTGTGAATCTTCAAAGAACAACTCTATGATCAGTGGCTAGTCTTTCGCTCTGGCATGCCTTTGATTCTCATGGTTCACCATCAACGTGAAGTAGGCAGCTAAAATTTTCCTTTGGAGATTGCATTGAGAGGAGTGTATCAAGTCATTTTTTTTTTATTTTTTTTTTGACTTTGCATGATACACTACCTTAGAGCTTAGATCCAACAGACATGAATGATCTTCACAGTTTGATGATATGAACGATCTTCTGCTGAATCTCTTGATTTCTATCAGCGATATCACTTGACTTCTCAACCGCGAATATTTGTGCATTCCCTTGTTATTATTCATCAGGGCTCTGTTGGAGACGTACCAGCCATATTACTCTGTTTATTTTTAATTACAAACAACTGGTACTTCTTTCAGAATGGAATGCATAATAATGCCACTCCTCAGCTCTTTGACCTCCTCCTTCACGACAACGTTTTACGAGATCCCCAATATGAATTGGCATGACATGCATCTGTTTTCCACTGACTCTTTGATTGGACAGAGTGTTGATCTTTTATACATTCTAGGAATTCCATGGCCTGTTCTGATGCATGTCCCTCTATCTGATCAACACAACTCACATAACATATTAGATCTCACAAAAACCAATGACTTTTCTCGTAATCATGTGTTGATCCAAGTCCAATGGTTTTGTAAACAAATCAGCAATTTGCAAATCAGTACTCTAATGTTCTATTACTATCAGTTTCTCCACAACTATTCTATGAATAAACTGATATTCAGGGTCCTGTAATTTAATTTTAGTATATGATACATGATCTACAACAATATTAGCAAACAAACAATTATCACACAAAATTGAAGCATAGTCTAAGAATGTACTGTGCGCTGTTCTCAATTGTTTGATCCTCATCAGGTGATTGAAACAGGTTCCCAAGGCATTAACCTCAGATTCAACAATTGAACAAGGTACCTTAACAAGTTTCTGAGCATAGCAGAAAAACAGCTTTGTTCCCAGAAGTCAATAGCCACCAGATCCTTCACGGTGATTCAGAAAGCGGTATCACTTCAAGTTTCTGCTCGCTCCCTTCGTCAATATCAACCCTATGTTGCATGTTCTTTTGAAATACTTGACAATCCTTTCAGCTTGAATGTACATAACAGATGTCTGGTTTGCTGATACAACACATCTTTAGACGACTGATCAGCCCACCGTACCAGTTACAATTTACACAATCTCTTGAATCATCTTCTAAGATAGAACATTTCCAACTCTCATAGGTGTGGCTTCATCTTCACTTCTTTGTTACTCACATGCACTGATCAAACATTTGGCATACTCGCATTGGTATATGAATACCTCAAAACCTTACAGTTTCTAGTAAACAGTCTTCTGAAGAAGTCATTCCTAGCAATCCTGCTAACATCCATCTGATACAACATGAAGTTATGCGCACAAACAATCCCTTATCAGGTTTCTGATCACCTTGTGTTGAAGTGAATGTGTTGCGTCTAGCAAACTCTCCTTAGAGCTTTGTACGACCACTCATGCCTTGTTCTCCACAACTTGTCCACGTTTGTCTCTTCTGTTCTTGAAGACCCACAGACAATTGAGTTCGTTAAGCATGATTTTATCAGCCAAAGCTTTGACTTGCCACACCATTAACTGCCTGCGAACAACTCTGCCCTCCTGAATCCTTCCAGCAGCTTCTTGATGGATGTGATTCTCATAGTTTCTTGACTGCTGCAGCTTACACTTAACAACAACTAGTTAATGCACTCCTTCTGAGATCATGTCTTTAGGCATCATAGAACACTGTTGATTGAAATCTTTTGCTTGCATTGCGGACGAGTTCCATATATAACGACCATTATTAGAGTGCTGACCTTCGACTCGAATATTGTCGTGCTCATCAACCGCCTGACATCCTTTCTTTGTGAAAGTAACATCCTCATCACACAACACGAGATGCACCTTTCCCTCTGATTTTACCTTCAGATTCATCCCCAAAAGTAACTTTGTCAGCTGAGCCTTTTTCAAAGGTGTGTAGCCTTCCTTGATTCCCAGTAATGTGCCTTAAACAACCACTATCAAAGAACCAGTGCTTCAACACAATAGTCTGTTCATCATCAACAGTGTGCGCAACACAACAGTTCATGTCACGCTTCTTGATGTTTGCTCGCTTGTATCTTCGAACATCTTTGTGACACTCCTTCAGATGCGTGAGTGGTATAGTACAATCTAGACACATGAAACATACAACATTGTGGAGGCTCTGACTTGCATAGTAACAACAACATGTTCTTTTGTTCAGATCTTCGACACTCCACAGTCTTGCCCCAACTTCTAACACAATTAACATATCATTCTTCTTAAAGAAGACTTGATTGCCTCTTCTTCCAACCTTGTGGAATTTCTTCTGGCGTATGAGTTGACTTACGCGATTCTTAAATCTGTAGCAATCAACCTTAATATGATCAATCACACCACAATACCAACAATGACACAGTTTCCCTCTCAGCAGGTTCACAACAGTCATCTATTTAGTCTTCTGCAGGTTGAACTCAGACACTCGTTTGACAGCATCACCTTTGTTTTGCAGCCTTCTGACCATATACAGACCTGTTCCCTACACTCATGTCACCACTTGAGTTTCCTCCATGGTTGCTCATATCACCGTTTGAAATCATAGTACCTTTGTGAGTGATCATCCGCTTGTCCAGATCCTTTCTTCCTTTACTCAGCCTCTTGTTATTCTTTAGCTGATCCTCAAGACGTTGTCTCAACAGAGATGAAATGACTTTCTCCTCATACAACAATTTCTCAAGCGCGAAGACTCTACAAAGCAGCTCTTCCTTCTCAGACATCAGATCATAATTCTCCTTCTTCTGCAGAATCAGATCCTTAGACAGAGGGATGACTTGTTTCTCAACAGATAAGCAAGCCACTTCATCATTAGACTTCAAAACAGACTTCTGATTCTTATCATCTTCTTTGGGAAAATCAATATCACTCCATGTCAGACAAGATTTTGTATGACCACAGCCTTGACGGTTGTAACACTTCAAGACGCTTCTTCTTTTAAGTGTAGAACATCCTGATTTGAAGTGTCCAGAACCTTGATATTCAGAACTCTAAGATTCTTTTTCTCCATCTGATTCAGATGATGAAGATTGATGCTGGCGTTGTACACCCTTCAGCCTTTTGAACTGCTTCTTGATCAATACTTCCTTATTACCTTGAACAGTCGTCTGAGTTTCTACAGTCTTCAGAGTGACTGATTCCTCAGCCTTCTCATCGTTCTTTCTCATCTGCAGTTCATCTGTCTCTTATCCTAGTGTACCTTCTTCAGCACTACAACTTCCTGACAGGATGGTGATACATCAGATTTTTCCTTCTTCACCCTTCAGGTTTCCTCAAAGAAGGCTTCCAAACGATCCCAAGCTTCTTTCGCCGACATACACTCTTGCACCATCGCAATTAGATCCATCGGCAAGCAGCTAAAAATAGTAGGTAGCGCTTCAGTGTTCTGTTTTCCCTTTAACTTCTCCTCAGCCATCCACAGCTTACAAGGCTTTATTACAGTTTCTCCTCTCATGTTCATAAGTGTTGGATGTGACCATCCATCTTCAACACCGAACCAAGCTTCCATATCACAAATCTGAATTATCTGTCTGATTTGTGCTTTCCAATCATCATAATGCTCAGCGTCAAGCATTAGCGGATTGTTCTCATCAATGAGCTGTTGTGGATTCTCCATACCTCGTCTCAAGATCTCACCAGTTGAAAAGATAAAAAATTATTTTATCAGGCGTCTGCTCTGATACCAATTTTTAGGGTATAGAGACACACAACACACTGATTTACACTTGGAACGTGTAACATCCGCGAACCAAAATCCCGGTTTAGGGGATTGCATCGGTCGATGCATATAGTGCATCAATTCTTGCATGTTCAGTTTTCTGCGGATGAGTTAAGTTAAACGCTGCGTTTTGGCTTAGGAAAAACCCTTAACATGATTTTTGTCTCATTAGTCGGGTTTTGGGCGCTTTTGAGAGAAAAAGAAAGAGAGAAAAGTTCCCTAAGTGTTCTTGAGTGTTCTTGGTGATTTCTGGAGATTGGAAGCTGTTCATGTAGAGATCTGTAGCTGGGATCGTTGTAGGAGCTTCCAGAAAGTGTTTTCTTGTTGGTTTAAGGTTCAGATTCGTCTTGGCAAAGGTAAGTGCATGACCATGTCTTATCTAAGCTAGAGAACTATCTAATTTGCTTGCTATGTGTTTTAGACTTGTTAGATCGTTATTTTGGACGTTAGGAAGCTTTCTTGTGGCTTGGGATCGAGTTTTGTGGTTGTAGGAACAAATATCCGGCGAGAAGCTTCGGGGAAAACACGATGCTAGGCATTGCATCGGTCGATGCATATCTTGTGTCGGTCGATGCAAGTGCGAGGACGACGCGTAAAACCCTAGGGTTTTCGTGCTATGTCGAGCATGCGTCGGTCGATGCAGAGCGAGTGTCGGTCGATGCAAGTGCATCGAGCATCGATCGATGCAACCCAGTGTCGGTCGATGCATCCCCATGTGGTGTCAGTCAATGCATGTTGGTGTCGGTCGATGTAGAGTCCTGGTTTGTTATTTGTTGTGTGTTGATTGTTGTTTGATGGTTAGAGATGACTCTATTGCTTGTGTGTATAGCCCAGTAGATGGGAGGATTGCCTTACTGAGTGTTTATTAAATACTCATGCATTGCAATATGTGTTTGTGGTGCAAGTAAAGGCAGAGTGTGATTGTGGAATCAAGGCAATGAAGAGGAGGATGTTCTAGTGGTTCGCTTGGTTGTCTGGCTTCTGTTAGGTTGCTAGAGTTGAGTCCTAGAATGTTGTTCAAGATTGCTGGTTCTCTGGTTTATGTTGTTTGGATCATTAGTTTATGATTTGGAATCATTGTTGGATATTGAATTATTATTGGTTATTTCCGCTGTTGATTGTGATTCTGACTAGGTGGCTAGTGGGTATGGGACCACTAGTTTATTATTATTATATGATATTTATTATTTATTATTTAAAAAAAAAATGGGTCGGGTCGTTTCAGTTTGGTATCAGAGCCCTTACGGTTCTAGGTTTGTGTTCACTAGGCTTTGTGCTGTAGATGTTTGCGATTGCATGTCTTGATTGATTATGTGAGTTAGTCAATTGTGTGTGGCATGGAGTCCTAGAACATCCTCTTCGAGCCTACAGTGTGATTACACGGTGAGTTGTGGTTTTTGTTAGTTAAGAATGCTTGTTAGCCTCTGTTCTTGGAAGTGCAGAGGATGTGGTCATGGTCATGGTCGGGCGGATCCCGTGGCCAGCGAGTGTGTGGTCCAGAGTTCCACGAGGAGGTACGTCAGAGGGTCGCAAGCGTATCAGGAGGGACCAGAGGGGGTTAGCCGGTGTGCGTGCCAGGGGTGCTGGGAACCCAGGTGTGGGGTTGCAGCAGGTGGAGCCCAGGGTCGAGATGATCGCTTGGTGGATCTGTTGGCAGACTGTTGGGGCAGTTATCGAGAGAGGTACCAGTGCAGACTCCAGTTGTACCGCATGTGTCAGGGTGCAGCCGAGGGCTGTGGAAGTTGAGGACTTTCCATCTTATGTTAGGAGGATGGAGCAGTGGTAGATGACCAGTGCGAGATTCTTCGCCAGAGGTATCGAGCCTAGAGAGGCGGATAGGGGGACATTTGTAGTTGGATCAGATATTTCATTGTTTGATGGGTAATCCAGTTGGATATTAGAAGTTGAGTGGGCAGGTGTAACATTGTAATGTTATACTCGTACCACGGGAAGTACCTTTTGGTCGGGAGATGTTTATAGTCGTTAAGTTGTTGCTCCTGAGGGGATGGTGATTCCCCTGAATATCGATAGCTCGAGGAGCTGTGGGCTCCGAGAGTGGCGGAGGGGATGATGTTCCCCTGAGGGGATGATTAGTTCCCCTGATACCGAGATCTTAAGGATTATGGTCCAAGAGTGAGACGGTATAACTGGAAGACGGTGGTCTAAGAGTGAGATCGGTATGGCTCGAAGGTTGCGACCTAAGGGTGGAAGAGTGGGGAGCAAGAAATGCCTAGGACGTGAGTATAAACATAATGACTGAAGGTAGACCTCGAGAGAGTGATGGAGATTTAATCTTGGGTTTTGGATGTATTGACCAGTGGGTCAGGGTTTTATGACCGGAGCGGTCATAAATGTGTGGCTGTTGCGCCAGGAATGTGCGGCCGGTGGTGCTGGAGTCCTGGGAAAGGGAGTTGCAGCAGGTATGAGCCGGGAAAGGCATGTTTGTCAGATACATAAGTTCACGAGAAGCCTTCATGGCAGGATAAACTAAACGTTGCAACGATGTTGGATGAAGTTCATTGGAGATGGACATGGTTGCTAGATTCATGGTTTTAGTAAGCTTGATGG
This sequence comes from Camelina sativa, assembly GCF_030686135.1. Taxonomy (NCBI): domain Eukaryota; kingdom Viridiplantae; phylum Streptophyta; class Magnoliopsida; order Brassicales; family Brassicaceae; genus Camelina; species Camelina sativa. The sequence goes on from NC_141890.1 coordinate 39,046,567, forward strand.
GGGAAATAAGTCAAGCGGGTTGAGTTGCCGGCCTGCAAAGCATTTGATACGGTGAATCGGAATATGCGAACGTACGGTACTTGTTTATTTTATTACGCTCGTATTGATGATTTGCTGTGGAGAATTGCTAAGTGGAAGCTAATTTTGGATTAAGCCATCTTGAGGAAGTTTCCCTTAGAGGCAAGTTACTAGAGGCTCTTGGACAGGCAAGAGGGGTTGATATTCGGGTGGTGGTGAGTTGTTGTCAGCATACTTGATTATTAGTCTAGTAGAGCTGAAGAAGTAATAAGAGGATTTATTGAGCAGAGGATTCATTCGTCTTATCACTTCACCGTGGGGAGCGTCGGTGGTGTTCGTCAAGTAGAAGGATGAGGTATGGGTTATGAGTTTGTGGCGATGCCTTTCAGGTTGACTAACGTGCAAGCATCGTTTATGAGATTGATAAACAGCGTGTTTCAGGAGTTTTCTGGATGTGTCTGTCATTATTTTTATCGACGATATCCTGGTTTATTCTAAGAGTCCTCAAGAGCATGCAGTGCATGTGAGGGCAGTTCTAGAGAAGCTGCGAGAGCAGAAGTTATTTGCTAAGTTGAGCAAGTGTTGTTTTTGGCAGCGTGAGATGGATTTTCTGGATCATACTGTGTCTGCAGATGGGGTTTCTGTAGATCCGGAGAAGATTCAGGCTATCAGGGGTTGGCCTAGACCGCATAATGCCACAGAGATCAGGAGTTTCCTTGGTTTGGCAGATTACTACATGAGGTTTGTGCAAGGATTTGCAAGCAGAGCACGTCCTATGACTAAGTTGACAGGGAAGGATGTTCCTTTTGCTTGGTCACAAGAGTGTGAGGAAGGCTTTGCAAGCCTGTAGGAGATGTTGACTACTACGCCAGTGTTGGCTTTGCCTAAGCAGGGAGAACCCTATGTGGTTTATACAAAGATGCATTCAGAGTTGGTTTGGGGTGTGTGTTGATGCAGCATGGGAAGGTAATTGCCTACGCATCGCGGCAGTTGCGGAAGCGTGAGGGCAACTATCATACTCATGTTTTGGAGATGGGTGCTGTAGTTTTTGCCTTTAAGATTTGGAGATCTTATCTTTATGGTGCAAAGGTAAAGGTGTTTACAGATCATAAGAGTCTGAAGTATATATTTACTCAGCCTAAGCTGAATTTGAGGCAGAGGTGGTGGATGAAGCTTGTGGCAGACTATGATTTGGAGATAGCCTATCATCCTGGTAAGGCTAAATTGGTTGCAGATGCTCTGATTTGGAAGATGATAGCTTCGGCTCAGGAGCAGGAGATGGAGTCTCTGGGAGGAGAGATCGGTGCGTTGAGTTTGTGTGTTGTGTCTCAGGAACCGTTGGGTTTGGAGGCAGTTGATAGAGCTGATCTTCTGAGCAGGGTGCAGTTGGCTTAGGACAAGGATTTAGGGCTGGTGAATGCCTCAAAGGATGTGGATTCAGAGTATCAGGTCTCAAATAATGGTACTATCTTGGTGCACGGTCGGGTTTGTGTGCCCAAGGATGAGGAATTGAGGCAGGAGATCCTGAGAGAGGCTCATGGGAGCAAGTTTTCTATTCATCCAGGAGTGACTAAGATGTACAATGATCTCAAGAGGTACTATCATTGGGTCGGGATGAAGAGGGACGTAGCTAGTTGGGTCGCGAGGTGCGATGTGTGCCAGCTAGTGAAGGCTGAGCATCAGGTTCCAGGAGGGTTACCGAAGAGTCTTCCCATTCCAGAGTGGAAGTGGGATATGATTACTATGGACTTCGGGGTAGGTTTGCCAGTGTCCAGGACGTTTGAAGCTATTTGGGTCATTGTTGACTGGTTGACTAAGTCAGCATATTTTGTGGCCAGTAAGAAGACTGATAGAGCAACGGTCTTGGCTAAAAAGTATGTGAAGGAGATAGTCAGGTTGCATGGGGTGCCAACGAGCATTGTGTCTGATAGGGATTCTAAGTTCACTTCGGTGTTCTGGAGAGCGTTTCAGGCAGAGATGGGCACTAAAGTGCGTATGAGTACAACTTATCATCTCCAGATAGATGGACAGTCAGAGAGGACGATCTAGACTCTGGAGGATTTGCTGAGGATGTGTGTGTTGGATTGGGGAGGCCATTGGGCAGATCATTTGAGCTTGGTAGAGTTTGCTTACAACAACAGTTATTAGGCGAGTATTAAGATGGCTTCTTATGAGGCTTTGTATGGGAGGCCGTGTCGTACACCGTTATGCTGGACTCAGGTGGGGGAGAGGAGCATCTACGGGGCAGATTTTGTTCAGGAGACCTCAGAGAAGGTTCGGGTTCTCAAGCTGAACATGAAGGAAGTTCACAATCGGCAGAGGAATTATGCCTATAGGAGGAGGTCAGATCTTGAGTTTCAGGTAGGAGACAGAGTGTACCTCAAGATGGCCATGTTGTAGGGTCCGAACAGGTCATTGACTGAGACTAAGTTGTGTCTGAGGTATATGGGTCCATTCAAAGTGATTGAGTGGGTTGGACCAGTGGCATATAAACTGGAGTTACCTGAGGTTATCCGTGCATTCCATAAAGTTTTTCATGTGTCTATATTGCGGAAGTGTTTCCGTGAGGATGATCAGTTGTTGGCTAAGATTCCTGAGGATCTTCAGCCTAACATGACTTTGGAAGCGAGACCGGTGAGGGTTCTCGAGAGGAGGATCAAGGAACTTCGGAAGAAGAATATTCCTTTGATGAGTGTTCTATGGGACTGTGATGGTGTTGAGGAGCAGACTTGGGAGCCAGAGACGAGGATGAAGGCAAGGTTCAAGAAGCAGGTCGCGACTTGAACTTGTCTAGTTTAGTCCCAGTTGTAGTCTGTGGCTGGAGTGGGAATGCAGTATTCCAGCCCATCTCTCTTGTTTACTTGGTCGCTTGGGGTGGTTGGTTGTGCGACTAAGTAACAAGATGAGGTGGTGCTCGAGGTACAAAATTTCCGTGAGGCGGGGTTTTTTTGGAGGAAAGTTTCCTGAATTAGAAGTTTCCAAAAGTGGAAAGTGGTAAAAGTGGAAAGTTTTATGTGAGTTAAAATTTGTCCATTTTAGTGGAAGAAGCCGTGGAGGGGCTTGTGTGGCCTTGGTGGCGGACTTTTTAGTCATTGTGTCGCCTTAGTGGCGGTATTTTGAGACATTGTGTGGCCTTTGTGGCGGGCTGTTTAACCAGATGTGTGGCCTTTGTGGCGGGCTGTTTAGCCAGATGTGTGGCCTTTGTGGCGGGCTGTTTAGCCAGATGTGTGGCCTTTTTGGCGGGCTGTTTAGCCAGAGTGCCTGTTTAGGCGGTTTTTCGGGACAGATGGTCTTTGTGGCGGTCCTGTTTAGGACATTTGTTTGGCCTTGGTGGCGGTCATGTTTAGGACATTTGTTTGGCCTTTGTGGCGGCCCTTGTGGCAGTGAGGTATCCCAGTGAGGGGATATGTGGTTGGTAGGACATAGTGATGTCTTACGCGAGCCACGGGAAGGAAACCTGGTTAGGGATAGGACTCAGACGTGTTCAGAATTGTTTGCTCGCGACTCTTGGGGAACTTAGGCTCTCCTAGTACTGCTATATTCTGAGACTTTGTGGCTTGGGAGTATGGTTGGTATATCGAGTTCGGATGACAATCCGGGGGCGCGCTGTAGAGTGGCAACCCGAGAGACGAATATTGGACTTCCTTATATATTATGGCATGCGGGCTTAGGCCCGACGTGGAGCCAACATTATGGCATGCAGACTTAGGTCTGATGAAGAGCCAATAAAAACTCAAGGTTTAGGCCTAGGAGTAAAGGAACGTCCAAAAGTCGAGAGCAAATAATGCATGGAGCGTGAGTCTATCAAGTAGAGGTGACTTTTCGTAGATCGGTCGGAGGAGTGCGGGCCGTGGAGATGGTTGCACGGGAGTCCTTGGCTGATGGTTGTTCGAGATTCGAGGACGAATCTAGTTTGGTGGGGGAGAATTGTAACATCCGCGAACCAAAATCTCGGTTTAGGGGATTGCATCAATCGATGCATATAGTGCATCGGTCGATGCAGGTTCAGTTTTCTGCGGACGAGTTAAGTTAAACGCTGTTTTTTGGGTTAGGGAAAACCCTTAACACGAGTTTTGTCTCATTAGTCGGGTTTTGGCCGCTTTTGAGAGAAAAAGAAAGAGAGAAAAGTTCCCTAAGTGTTCTTGAGTGTTCTTGGTGATTTCTGGAGATCGGAAGCTGTTCCTGTAGAGATCTGTAGCTGGGATCGTTGTAGGAGCTTCCTGGAAGTGTTTTCTTGTTGGTTTAAGGTTCAGATTCGTCTTGGCAAAGGTAAGTTCAGGACCATGGGTTATCTAAGCTAGAGAACTCTCTAATTTGCTTGCTATGTGTTATTAGACTTGTTAGATCATTATTTTGGACGTTAGGAAGCTTTCTCGTGGCTTGGGATCGAGTTTTGTGGTTGTAGGAACGAAGATCCGGCGAGAAGCTTCAGGGAAAACATGATGCTCGGCATTGCATCGGTCGATGCATATCTTGCGTCGGTCGATGCAAGTGCGAGGACGCTGCGTAAAACCCTAGGGTTTTCGTGCTATGTCGAGCATGCGTCGGTCGATGCAGAGCGAGTGTCGGTCGATGCAAGTGCATCGAGCATCGATCGATGCAACCCTGTGTCGGTCGATGCATCCCCATGTGGTGTCGGTCGATGCATGTTGGTGTTGGTTGATGCATAGTCCTGGTTTGTTATTTGTTGTGTGTTGATTGTTGTTTGATGGTTAGAGATGACTCTATTGCTGGTGTGTATAGCCCAGTAGATGGGAGGATTGCCTTACTGAGTGTTTATTAAATACTCATGCATTGCAATATGTGTTTGTGGTGAAGGTAAAGGCAAAGTGTGATTGTGGAATCAAGGCAATGAAGAGGAGGATGTTCTAGTGGTTCCTTTGGTTGGCTGACTTCTGTTAGGTTGCTAAAGTTGAGTCCTAGAATGTTGTTCAGGATTGCTGGTTCTCTGGTTTATGTTGTTTGGATCATTAGTTTATGATTTGGAATCATTGTTGGATATTGAATTATTATTGGTTATTTCCGCTGTTGATAGTGATTGTGACTAGGTGGCTAGTGGGTATGTGACCACTAGTTTAATATTATTATATTATATTTATTATTTACTATTAAAAAAAAAAACGGGTCGGATCATTTCAGAACGCACCAAGCCAACACTTTTCTCTTCAATCTTATTAACAAAATTTATCTCTTACAATGATACAATTTTGTCTCGGCCCTTACTCAACCTATTCTACCCAATAGGATTGATCCCGACTAAGAATGAATCTAAGACTCTCTTTTTTCTATCTATCACAATACCCTGTGTACATCTAAGAGAGTAAAACCAACCCTCTCTTTTTTCTATCTAAACTCTCACCAGTATAGATCTAAGAGAAAGAAAAACAATTCTCTGCGCACTTAATCACTACCCTGATTAACCTCACAGAGAACTGGGAACACTCCTTCTAAGTCTTATCTTTGTGGCTTCGAAGTTTACAACTGTATCAATATTCTAGAGTGCTCAAATTGGCTCGTGGCCTACTCCTAGAATATATATACTCGACTTGAGAAACCCTAGAAGGCGAATTTCCAGGTATCAAGGGATAAGGAAACTGTTTTCTCCTCAAGCTTATCCTTTCCTTATTTTTTGTAGAGAATATTCTTCATATCTCAAAGTACAATTTCGTCTCTATCTTCAATGCCAAGTCAGCAACCTTTTTCGACACATCATCACATCCACTCACGTCTTGCCACGTCAGCTCACACATCCACGTCAGCAACTCAAGCGTCTGTGATCTAATGCAGCTTCTTGATTGGCACAACGCTCTGTTCGGTACAACGACTTGTTTCTTACAGCAAGTTGTTCTAGAATCTGCATTTACAACAACTACACGGTCAAAAAGCTGGCTAAAAGAGAATCACATAACTTTCAAGTTCACAATTGGATACAAGAGGTTAAAATACTGGGAGCGGAAATTTTTAGAGGTGATATATGTTTGGACAAGAAGACACAGTAATAAAGTAGCAGATCGACTTGCCAAATAATCAATTCCAAACAATGTTTCTTTTAACAGTTTCTATTATATCCATGAATTCCTTTAAGTTTACTCAATGAGGATCACACTTTTTGGTAATAAAAGATAGAAGATGTTAAAAATATATATATAAATTTAAAAAATTTAAGAAAAATTTATATAAACAAAAAAATTATTTTGAAATATTTTAAAAATGTAAAATGATAATTCTAAGAATATTATAAATTTAAAAATATTAAAAACAGAAACCGATAAATATAATATGTATATACTAAAAGAAAAAGTGTTGATGAAAACAATGTTGATCAAGAATTGGAAGATGACCGATTTCAGAATTTTATGTTGAATTGAGGCGGTGTTTTAAAAAGCAAAACAAATGAAGCAAATGAATGACAATGCAAAAGTGTTGCATTATATCTTAAATGTAAAAGAAAGCAGCCACTGAATCTCTGTAAAACGTACGCGATTGACGGTTATGACTATGTTATTGAGTCTTTTACCTAACAAATTTTTATGAGTGTGTTAGTTTAATTTAATTATATATATTGAATTTGTGGTTATGTTGAAGTTTTTATATTTCGAACTAAGTTTATTTACTGAATATTGTTTTATGAACGTTTAAATTATTTAAGTAGGTTTTTCTCAGATTAAATTACAAAATTTAGATAATAGATTTCTTAGGCAAATCTAGTGATAATTTAGCAGTATATATATAACAATGAAAATATTATAGTGTATGTACATGAACACAAATATTACATTTCTTCATTCATTTTGTAACTCTCTACTCTATTAATGAGTCGTGCAAGGTTAACAAAATATAAATAAAGAAGTGATTTATGATAAAGTTTTGTAACTAACTTTGTGAAATCTCACTTGGCTTTGTTCTACAAGCAGATCTTACACTTCTTTTATCTTAGATGGTTATAATTATATTTAAATGATCTAATACTTCACATATGCCCTACAAAGCTTTTATGTGGGCTATGCGGTGCATGATTGGGCATGATTTCCGGGATGTGACTTTCTTTACGGACTGCTCATATTTGGTGAAGATGATGTCTTCTCCTTTAGACTGGCAGATGTTCTCGACGTATCTCGATGACATCAAGATTTTCAGGGAGGAGTTTTCTTCTTTCTCTTTATCGCGTATTTCTAGAAATGCAAATATAACTGCTAACTCTTTGGCACGCCAAGCGCATACATCTCCGCTTAATGTTTTGTATGTAAACAATTTCCCACCTAATTTGGCTCATATGAGCTAATATTTTATTGTTAAAAAAAAAAGAGAGCTGCTTCAAAGAAGCTCCATTCTATAAGATCATATGATTTTCCCATGTATACTTCAAATTCTATAAAACATTTGAACTAACAGTTTACTAATAAATTTTACTTGTATTACTACTACGTCGTTGTTATTTAAAAAACAATGACTATTGAACTATCTCCTAGACTATCTGGAATGGTTACCCATTTATAACACTCACTTTTTTCTTTTTAACACTCCACATCATTTGCTCTCTCTTTCACATCATTATCCAACATTTACATAACTTTTACCCTTTTGTTTAATAAAATTACAATATCTTACCCCACCATTTTTATTTCATATTTTTCATTTTACTTATGTTTATGTTTGTTGTGATTACATATTATTAATAAACGTTAATATCAAATTAAATTTAAATAAGTAAATATTAAATAATTTTATAAAATAAAAATTGATTTAATATTTGTTTTTTATTTTATATATTATTTTTTAAAATTTTTACAAATAATAAAAGCGAAAAAATCATTACTAAAACACATAGAGTGAACATAAATTTAAAATGCAATACAATAAGCACACAACAAGTAAGGAAACACTCATAAATTAATTAGTACAATAATCTCAACTCACAAACTGAAAAATCTCATTCACCATGGAACATTCCGAATTGTGCTCATATGTGTTTGACTAGATCTGCTTGCAATTCGTGATGTACATTTGAATCACTCAACTCGGATCTATCAAGAACATGATTTGCAAATACGGGTAGCACTTCTGTCGAGAATGGTTGTTGAGTCACTAGCATCACTATCGTGGGTCCTTTTAGATCCACTAATTCGAGAGCCAGTATTTCCTCCTACTTGATTATCATAACGTGATTGATCACGTATAGCGAGCCATTCTTTTATATATTTGAAATGTCCTTTACCAGCACTTGAATATAATTCATGCGCTTTCGCCAATACATCATCCTCCGGCCACCTGCTTTGTTGCATAAATTTAGTGTTATCATGAGCGCCAACCCATTTGTTCATGCTTTTGTTCACGTAGTTATAGTGATTTCTTCATGCTTCTCCATCATGTGGATTATCAAATGAGCAATGTTCATTACAATATTCAGCAATTTTACCCTAGTATAACTCACCATTTTGGTTTTTGCCAATAATGTTGTGTGTTCCAAATTTAATTCATCCACTCAGTAAAACCAAATTTTGCTTAGTGGTCCATTTGAGACTTCTCCGATGAGCAGGGGTTAAATCCTCTGCATCTAGAATGGCTTCATGAATACGGCTAATACCACCAAGAGCCATTAATTTGTGTAAAAAACTCGGGAAAATCAGTTGCTCCAACATTCAAATCAATTTCATTATCCGTTGGAGCAGAAGAATAAGAGGGTGCTTGAGATGGATAAAACATCATCGATCTATGATATGGAGGATAGTTTGGAATGGCTGACTAGCATGAAAAATTTTGGTGGATAACTATAATTTGGTATATGCTGGGATTGGTTGGGAGATTAATTTTAAAACTGATAATTATTGGGATCTGGGTTGTTAAAAGAGTAATTAGAAAAATTTTGGGTGTTGAAAAGATTATTGTTTGGATCTATTTAGATAAAATGATATTTAAAGCTAAAACAAATGTTTACCGGAGACTAAACTTTTTTTTTGGTCTAAAGACAGATTTTTTTCTTCAGTCCAAATCAAATGAAAGTAGTCTCTATTTATGGCCTTTCTACCTCAGAATAACTTCTTGGTTTGGATATACTTCTATCCTCTGGTTAACTTGGATTGGATATACTTCTATCCTTTGTCCATTTTTGAATTTGAAGCATCAAGACCCTTCACAGGAGAGATCTTTGGCTTCATTCTCCCGCTTGAAGGAGAGCTTCGTCCAACCTGCATCCTTGATTACATGGCTTTTATGTTGTGGCTCTTGTGTTGCACGGCCAGCCATTGTTCTGGTAGGATGTTTTACAGAGAACTAGTTTAACGGCTCATTAAATTGGTGCTTTGTCACCTCTCTTTTGACAGCCAATTCTGGGATTGTTTTGTTTGCCCTTGTGGCAGATTCAATCATGTGCAACAAACCACTTTGTGTGTTTTTTGTTGTCCAAGGCGTCAACTCATTTCTTGGCTCTAGTGTTATCAAAGTTCGAGGACTCCACGATGACGTTTATTGTTTAAGTGTTAGGCTTGCTTTGCTCTATCTATCTATCTACTTTTACTATTTGCTTTGCTTTGCTTTTGTAGCAGCAAGTTTGAAAACTTTGATGGCTTTTGCCTTTTTGTGACATTTTCCTCTTTTGAAGGATGACTAGTAATTGTATCGTTTGGGTGCACAAAAAAAAATATACATTGACAATCAATAGAAAAGTTGCTAAAATATTGCTCACATAATGCTTTTATTGATGCTGTTATGGCTTCTACTGCTATTACAATCTCCAACAATTACTTCACACACCACAATGAGGTAACAATTTGTTTCAAACTTTTATTGTTTTCGGTTGCTTGAATCGAAAGTTAGGTTTTTTTTTTTTTTGGTACTAAGGATTAATGGATTGTGTTGTGATAGGTTATGTTTTTGGGGTATAGTGACACCATTTTGGTGAAGGTCTTATTCAGAGAAGGCCAAGGTACATACTCTCGCCTAATTAATGTATGAGTTTTATCTTTAGAAAACTATAAAAATTGAAAACTATATTTCTTTTGAATTAAAAGTTCGAAACCTAAATCTTCTCGAAATAATAGTTCAAGATCTATTAACCCACAAATTTGGGTTTCATGAGTTTACTTTTATTTAACCAATTATCGAATAAACTAATCAATGACAACCAGAAAAAAATATTCTAAAATATCTCTCTCCATCTATGTCACGCATCTCTCCCTAAAACGCTTTGGGTTTGAATGGTGAGGACGTGTAATATCTCGAACCCAAGTTTAGGGTGGGTGTCCATCGACACCAAAGAGAGTGTCGGTTGACACCACTAAATTGGTGGTGATTTGGTTCGTTCGGTTTAGCTTGGTTTGGGTTGGAAACCCTAGGTGTCGTTTAAAAAGGCATGAGCAACCTCTCTCTCTGTTGGTTTTTGGTCTTTTGTCGCTTTTATAGAAAGAAAGAGGAAACAAAGAGAATTGCCTTGGGAGCTTGTTTTAGAGAAAAGAAGCATAAGGGCTTTTTTTGGTGTTGTCAAGGAGAGAAGAAGAAGATCAGTAGCTTTCTAGGCATGAGTAGGTGGTTGTGGCATGGTTTCTTGCTGTTCTTTATCTCAATCTTCTCTCTTTGCTTAGGTGAGTGCATGACCATGTCTTATCTGAACAATTAAAGTTTGTGTGATTTATTTGGTGATTGTATGATTGATTCCTTTCTGTTCTGTGTGCTTTTGTGGTTTTTGTGTGGCCATGTGTGGCTTTTCTTGGTTGTGTCATCGTGGCTGATGATGTGGTGGAATTTTAGGGTTGATTGATGGTGGAGATCATCAACGGAGGTGTTCCAGAGTTTGGGTGTCGACCGAAACCAGGCATGTGTCAGTCGACACCATCTGATGTCGCGGAAGGAGATCGAATTGCAATATTAGTGCAGTCTGGTGGTGGTGTCGCGGAAGGAGATCGCGTTGCAGAATTGGTGCAGTCTGGTCGTGGTGTCGACTGACACCAGAAGGGGTGTCGATCGAGAATAGGTGTCTGTGGACGCAGTTTTGTTTCCAGTTGTCTGTTTTGGCTGTTTTTATGTTGTTTTCTTGTGTATGGTCTTAATTGTTTATGTGTATAGCCTAGTAGACGGAAGGATTGGCTCAATAAGTATTTATGATAATACTTATGCATCTCAATTGTTGTTGTGGTTTAGGTAATATGCGACGTGGAATCATGGCGATGAGGAGGAGGCTGATCTAGGATCTCGGTTATCATGGCTATGTTATGTTGTTGGAACCTTGAATAGAAATATGCTAGGTTGTTGGATAGAATAGTTAGGAATGTTCTTTTATTGATGATATGTTGGAGATGGTTATGTTGTTGGTATGTTTCCGTTGTGCATATTAGTTGTTGTTTATTTAATGATGATTTGTGGGTTGATTGGTTTAATTATGTATTATGGGATGATTAATTATTGTATTATATAAAACATGGGTCAGATTGTTTCAGGACAGTTGGGGCAGACAAATTCGTCAGTGGTTTAGTCCGCTATGTTTTAGCGCAAACATCAAATTGTTGCTAACCAACTCTATTTATACATAAAAGTTGTCTGGAGGTGATCTGTGGCGCTTTTATTTTTATTTCATTTGAACCTCATCACTACAAACTATACTTGATGAATTATAAGAAAAAGCAGTCTAATTTGCTGATAGATTTATCCATCCCAACCGTTGCTACCATTTAATCCCTTTTTTCTTACAAAGAATAATGGAAAGGAAAAAATTGGCACATGGGTATTAAACTTTAGTCTGATAATCATAGTATCATATATAACTATACTTACTGTTCCAATCAAGAATCTGCAACTAAAACATCTCTACAATCCAACCAAGCTCACGCATTATCTCCTTCTCCTCTGTTTTGTTTAGCCAAAAAAAGAAAAAAAAAAGGTGTGATCAACTGAATCGTTGAGATGCTTCAGCTTCACAGCATCGAGAGATTGGTTACTCCGACAATCATTCGTAAACGCCGCTCTACACTTTTGTCACAACCAATTTCTCCTACGGAAATTCAAGCGATCTAAACCTAGTCACTCAGATTCTAATGGGATTTCTATATTCGTTCGCATTCCATCTCAGAAATTTTCAAATGAACTTTGATTTCATCTCTCAATCGCTACTTCTCGTTTGTGATTCCAGAAAGCTAAAATCTAATAAATTCATCAATCTTTTTAGAGACAATGAATTCCATAAAGCGCAAACAACATCTATCACAATCTATGTCCCTAACGTCAAATCCCTATACAAATTATTTTTTTTCTATACAAATTAACAAACATCTAAGAGACCAAGTGAAATCTTATTGCTACCGCATGGTAGTAACTAGTAAATCCACCACTAAAGACCTTTTTCGTTCATTTATACTTTAATAACTAACCAAAAAAATAATTTATATAACTATTATCTAATAAGTGAGGTTGAGATAAAGAAAACACAAAACTAGAACTGTTTTAAGAATATATACAAAAATAGAGAGATAATATTATTACCTTAATTTAAAAAAAAATTAAGATTCAACTTAGAATAGACTGAGATTTAATACTAGAAACTAGAACTGAATTGTATATAAACAGTAAATTATCAAACATTATTTTTGATATCCAAAATATATAAATATTAGAAATATGGTACTAAGGGCATCTCCATTGGTTATCTTTGGTTGATATCTACATATTTGTTTATAATTAATTTTAATAATATTTAATAGTAAATGTCTTTACGTGTCAAAATAATGTCTTAGATGTCTATTTAGAGATATGTTCGCTCCTTTTTAGACACTTTAAAAACGCATTTTATTAAATAACATGAAAATTAAATTTAGAAAAAAAAGCTTAGACGCTAAACAAAAAATATCAATGGAGATGGTCTTAGATTCTCCCTAGATTTAATACTAACAGATAAAAAGCTTAAGAATTAGTGACCAGTGATTTTTCTTCTTTTTATCACAAAAAATTCTCAATACACTAAAATTAATGTTAGGGTAAACATTGAATTTCTCTTCCTCTAAACTAGAATCCAAATAAGTATACACTCAAGAACATTGTTGAAATATCTTAAAAAGTTTTGGTAATGGAAAAAAACTTAATTGAAGCAATAATTGGCTCATTGTTTTTTTCTTCGCCGATGTGGCCAAAAAGAAATTCATAAAACTTGTATAGAAAATATATATTTTTAGATAATGATTCGAATGTAGCAAAAACCCTAATACTTTTATCTCCCAGGCACTATTATAGAGGCGTCACTACCACCAATTTTCTTCGACGTCAGTAGGATTTTATCTCGCTCCTATGTTGCTCCCTTTGATCCTCTAGTTTTATTCCCCCTTTTTCCCCTCTTTTGTAATCTCCCCAAACCCCCGATCATCTAGATCTAGATGAAGGCTTGCTCTTCATCGTCTATAGAAGGATGTGGAGTCAGGCAAAGTCCATCCTCATTTGTTTTCGCGCAGCCTTGCCAAGCGGAGATGGAATCGATGTTTGGCGAGGAATCCTTCAGAGTTGCGTCTATCTTCCTGAAACGACCCGACACGTTTTTTTTAATAATAAATAATAATAATAAATAAATAAATACTCTACAGCTAGTGATCCCATACCCACTAGCCTCTTAACCACAACACACAAGAGCGGATAATATAAACCATAACAATATACCAACCCTTATCCAGTAGTTTAACAACCAATAATCAAAGTATAACAATTACAATAACCAAACATCAAGAAACATAGAACCAGCAACCTAGCAATGTTCTAATGACCCAACTCTAGCAACCAAGCAATGCCAAACAACAACCGATCGAGTCCCTAGAACATCCTCCTCTTCCTTGCCTTGATTCCACGATCACACTTTGCCTTTCCCTGCACCACAAACACAAATTGAGATGCATGAACATTTGATAAACACTCAGTGAGGAAATCCTCCCATCTACTAGGCTATACACACAAGCAACTGTAATTCCAATGTTCCAAAAAATCAACAAACAAAGCATACAAACCAGGAAAAACAAACATCATCTCGCTGGAAGGGAGGTGTCGACCGACACTGGCTCTTGGTGTCTACCGACACTACCCCACAGTGTCGATCGATGCCTCTTCACTAGTGTCGACCGACACCAATTGGTGTCGATCGACACTACCTCTGCAACCGCGATCCGCACGAAGCCGAGTCAAATCTCGCTCCTAAACTCCACCAAATCGCCCAATACTCAAAACCCAAGCCATATACGTCTGTAGGAACCTGTAGCAATCCATCCCAGCAAGAAAAACACACAAAAACAGCAACAAACAAGCAAAAACAAGGAATCACAGGCTTAGATCAGCCATGTTCATGCACTAACCTTTTTGCAGGAAGATTCTGACCAACAGCAACGAATCCAACCCACCTAGCAAGCTTCTAACTCCTTCCTTGCCTTAGATCTCTCAAGAAACAGCAAGGAATCTCACCAATCTCTCTCAAAAGCTCAAGAACAATGTTTTTTCCCTTTTCTATCAAAAACAACAAAGCGGCGACAAAAAACACTTCCCCAAACCCTCTTCTGCGACAAAACACTTAAATAGTTCAGTTCAATGGTTTTCCCTAAACCAAACCGACCAAAATCGACAATTAAGTCAATCTGGTCGAACCAGAAACTATTGGTGTCGACCGACACCCACCCCCAAAACGCAGAGTTTTGGTTCACGGTGTTACAATTCTCCCCCACCAACATAGATTCGTCCTCGAATCTCGAACAACCATCAGCCAAGGACTCCCGTGCAATCGTCTCCACGGCCCGCACTCCTCCGACCGATCTACGAAAGGTCACCTATAGGCGATAGACTCACGCTCCATGAATTATTTGCTCTCGATTTTTGGACTTTCCTTTACTCACAGGCCTAAACCTTGAGTTTTTATTGGCTCCTCATCAGGCCGAAGCCTGCATGCCATAATATTGGCTCCTCATCGGGCCTAAGCCCGCATGCCATAATATAGGGAAGTCCAACAATCGTCTCTCGGGTTGGCACCCTACAGCGCGCCCCCGGATCGATATCCAAAGTCGATATATCAACCATACTCTCAAGCCACAAAGTCTTAGAACATGGCAGTACTAGGAAAACTAAAGTCTCCCAAGAGTCGTGAGCAAACAATTCTAAACACGTCTGAGTCCTATCCCTAACCAGGTTTCCTTCCCGTGGCTCGCGTAGAACAACACAATGCCCTACCAACCACATATCCCCTCACTGGAATACCTCATGACCACACAAGGATCATCTCAATGCCACGAGGGCCGCCACGAAGGCCAACAAATGTCCTAAACAGGACCGCCACAAAGGCCAAACAAATGTCCTCAACAAGACCGCCACCAAGGCCAAAAAAATGTCCTAAACAGGACCGCCACAAAGGCCACTCGTCCCGAAGGACCGTCACAAAGACCACTTGTCCCGAAGGACCGTCACGAAGACCACTCGTCCCGAAGGACCGTCACGAAGACCATACATCCCGAAGGACCGCCTAAACAGGCAACATTAGCTAAACAACCTGCCACAAAGGCCACACAATTGGCTAAACAGCCCGCAACAAAGGCCACACAATTGGCTAATAAGCCCGCCACAAAGGCCACACAATTGGCTAATAAACCCGCCACAAAGGCCACACAATTGGCTAAACAGCCTGCCACGAAGGCCACACAATGGCTAAACGGCCCGCCACAAAGGCCACACAATGGCTAAACAACTCGCCACAAAGGCCACACAAGCCCCTCCAAGGCTCACAACAACTAAAAATGGACAAATTCTAACTCACATAAAACTTTCCATTTGTAGAACTTACCATTTCTGGAAACTTCAACTTTTAGAAACTTCTATTTCAGGAAACTTTCCCTCAAACCACCGCCTAACGGAAATTTCGTACCCCGAACACCACATCATCTTGTTACTTATTCGCATAACCAACCACCCCTAAGTGACCAAGTAAACAAGAGAGATGGGCTGGAATACTCCATTCCCACTCCAGCCACAGACTACAACTGGGACCAGACTAGACAAGTTCAAGTCGCGACCTGCTTCTCGAACCACTTTTTGAACCTTGCCTTCATCCTCGCCTCTGGCTCCCAAGTCTGCTCCTCAACACCATCACAGTCCCATAGAACTCTCATCAAAGGAATATTCTTCTTCCGAAGTTCCTTGATCCTCCTTTCGAGAACCCTCACTGGTCTCGCCTCCAAAGTCATGTTAGGCTGAAGATCCTCAGGAATCTTAGCCAACAACTGATCATCTTCACAAAGACAGTTCCGCAACATAGACACATGAAAAACTTTATGGAATGCATGGATAACCTCAAGTAACTCCAGTCTATATGCCACTGGTCCAACCCACTCAACCACTCTAAATGGACCCATATACCTCGGACTCAACTTAGTCTCAGTCAATGACCTGTTCGGACCCCGCAACATGGCCATCTTAAGGTACACTCTATCTCCAACCTGAAACTCAAGCTCTCTCCTCCTCTTGTCGGCATAACTCCTCTGCCTATCCTGAGCTTCTTTCATGTTCAGCTTGAGAACCTGAATCTTCTTTCAAGTCTCCTGCACAAAATCTGCCCCGTACATGCTCTTCTCCCCCACCTGGGTCCAACATAACGGTGTATGACACGGCCTCCCATATAAAGCCTCATAAGGAGTCATCCCAATACTCGCCTAGTAGTTGTTGTTGTAATCAAACTCTACCAAGGTCTGGTGATCTGCCCAATGGCCACCCCAATCCAATACACACATCCTCAGCAAATCCTCCAACGTCTGGATCGTCCTCTCTAACTGTCCATCTGTTTGGGGATGATAAGTTGTACTCATATGCACCTTAGTGCCCATCTCTGCCTAAAATACCCTCCAGAACACTGAAGTGAACTTGGAATCCCTATCAGACACAATGCTCGTTGGCACCCCATGCAATCTGACTATCTCCCTCACATACTTCTTAGCCAAGACCGCTGCTCCATCAGTCTTCTTGATGGCCAGAAAATGTGCCGACTTAGTCAACCGATCCACAATGACCCAAATAGCATCAAACATCCTGGACACTGGCAAACCAACCACAAAGTCCATAATAACCATATCCCACTTCCAGTCTGGAATGGGAAGACTCTTCAGCAATCCCCTTGGTACCTGATGCTCAGCCTTCACTAGCTGACACACATCACACCTTGCGATCCAACTAGCCACATACTTTTTCATCCCGACCCACAAGCAACTATAATTCCAATGTTCCAAACAATCAACAAACAAAGCATACAAACCAGGAAAAACAAACATCATCTCGCTGGAAGGGAGGTGTCGACCGACACCAGCCAAGTGTCGACCGACACCAGCCAAGTGTCGATCGACACTGGCTCCTGTTGTCTACCGACACTATCCCACAGTGTCTATCGATGCCTCTTCTGGTGTCGATCGACACTACCTCTGCAACCACGATCCGCACGAAGCCGAGAGTCAAATCTCGCTCCCAAACTCTACCTAATCGCCCAATACTCAAAACCCAAGCCATATACATCCGTAGGAACCTATAGCAATCCATCCCAGCAAGAAAAACACACAAAAGCAGCAACAAAAAAGCAAGAACAAGGAATCACAGGCTTAGATCCGCCATGGTCATGCACTCACCTCTTTGCAGGAAGATTCTGACCAACAGCGACAAATCCAACCTTCCTAGCAAGCTTCTAACTCCTTCCTAGCCTTGGATCTCTCAAGAAACAGAAAGGAATCTCACCAATCTCTCTCAAAAGCTCAAGAACAATGTTTTCTCCCTTTTCTCTCAAAAACAACAAAGCGGCAACACAAAACACTTCCCCAAAGCCCTCTTCTGCGACAAAACACTTAAATAGTTCGGTTCAATGGTTTTCCCTAAACCAAACCGACCAAAATCGACAATTAAGTCAATCTGGTCGAACTAGAAACTATTGGTGTCAATCGACACCACCCTTGGTGTCGATCGCACCCACCCCCAAAACGCAGAGTTTTGGTTCACGGGTGTTACACCTCCGTGACTGGACGCCCATTTCAAAAACATGTCACCCTCTAAGCTTCGCAGATCCATGTGTGCTTCCACCGGAGATGCAAATTAACTCCCCTGGGTATCCACAATATCCATAGAATCCCTGTCGATGAGCTCTGAACCTGAATTTGGCCTGCTAGCATTCCAAATGGTCTTGCCCAACTTCAAAAATCTCAGGTCTACTCTATTCTATTCTTTTGTTATCTGGTAGACATTATCTAGGTTATTTGGTAGAACTCAGTGTACAAAGACTGCATCTGAGAATCCACTTACCTAGAATGTTTTGGATTAACAAAGTGTTTGGTAGATCCCTGGTTATTGCTCAATTTGTGACATTTTTCTGCTGGGTTGCTAAACTGGAAGAATCAAGTCATATGTATCTCTACTATATCTAGCGATTCTAGTTCTCAACCAAACCCCTTTAACCACACCATGTTTGTGTTAATGACAACCCAAGCCAGTTTCACATGTTACATTGTCAATCCGACTGCATGCTTTGTGTGGATTTCTTAATCTCTTTGGCAAAGAGCGCCATATGAGAGAGAGAACCTACTTTTATTGCTATGGCTTGTGATATCTCTTTGGCTTTTGTTGGTCTTTGCTTCCCTTGTATGTTCTTATTATGCAATTTGTTGCCCTATGGTCTATTACCCTTGACTCCAACGGTTTTATCTGACGAGTTTAATCAAACCACTTTCAGAATCATCCCCACCATCTGGACTGCAGCCCGAATCCCTGCCAATGCATTGCTTCTGCTATTACTCCTCGCTCCGGTGAGATTCTTGGCGCTGATTCATCTATCAACGTCACAATGTCCTATGACCGTAACTAATTTGTCATCTATCAAGTTCTTCGATGATGATCAGTCTTGCAACCATGAACTCACATGTCTCAAGCTGTTTCTTAGCGTTTCACAGCTCTCATGGACCCTTGCTTGATGGTTTTTTTCTCTTTGTTTGTAGCTTTGGAGAAAGTATATCCTTTTAGTCCTATTAACCTTTTGAATTTTGGGATTTTGTCTTCCTCTACTTGTAATGTTTCTATTTGGATGAATGAAATCAACAGTTTGTCCAAAAAAGAAAAAATGATATTGATTCGAGTAAACTATCGTCATTCCCATCATTTCAAAAATTATAAAGTCGGTTTTTAAAAGTGATTTTGTTGGTGCGGGATTTAGCACCCACAACATACTGATCTAAACCAAAGGTAAACCTGTAACGCCCCGACCGCCACCTCTTAGTAGGCCCCAAGTCCACTCCCAGTAGATGGTTCCACTTTTTTTAATGGACCTCATGTCCTCTCACTAGGTATGTGAGTCCATCCATATTTGACGGTCGGTTTGCTACGTCAGGGAGGTTTAAAAACTTGTTACCGTCCCTTCAAATCACCACGTGATATTTCCCTGTGTTTTGTCCTCACTCGCACAGTCACTTTCTGGAAGGTCACCCATCCTAAGAATACTCCAGCTCAAGCACGCTTAACTCTGGATTTCTCTTAGGACCCTTGACCGAAAAGATAAGTGCACTTTGGTGACATATGTGGCCAAATCAATTCTTTTAAACCTCTACACATGTCCCTGAAATCAGGGTGTCATAAAACCGATCAGTTCTGAAGATCAACTAGATTAGGAGATCTCCCTTTTGGGCCGGTTAAACAGACTTGTAAGCGGAAGCCCACCGAAGTTAGCCGCCGACCACCGAGACTGCCTCCAAGTCCGACATGATCATTAAAAGGGAAATTTACCTTATATTCAATCTGAGATTTAAAGAAAATAAGATTATCTTGTAATCAAGGCACTGATATAAATATAGGGGTACCCGGCCCTCTTTCCTTGTAAAAGATCCAAAAATTAATACAAAAAACCATAGTTCTTCAATTAATATTGAGAAATCCCTAACTTGTTTTTCAAGAGATCTCAATTCTTCTTTTACTTTCTAGCTTTGATCCAGTTTTCGAGAGAGATATTAATTGAATTTGTTTTTCTTTTTAAACAAATTCATTTTGTGAATTCTAGATTCCAACAGATTTCAATAAACCGACATATTTGTTGTAGTGATATCCACTTATATCACTTTCTAATTATTAATAAGATATAATTCTATAATAATGAAATACTAATAAATTTATGTAATTACTTAATGATAGATGATATAAAACATGTTGCTTAACATCAATTATTCAATTAAAATAGATGATATCATTTTTGATATTCAAAAATAAAATTGAGACAAATTAATATATTTATTAATATTGCTTATTACAAGAAATGCATCATTTTTTTTTTCTGCGCCAAGGTAAGGTATGGACAATAAGTGTATACAGTAATACACGGAGATTACTTGAAACGAGGAAGAATCTTAAACGCTCGGCTCACGTCTCGAAAACAAACCAACTCACAATCCTGACTTAATTGAGGAAAACAATGCAAAAACACATGCTCTCATTTCCTATCGTAATCTTGTAGTAATTATATTTCAAGTTTCGATTTTTGTATATTTATTCTAAAATATTTGCTCATACATCAAAGCACATAATGGTAGTAAGTACTTGGTTATTTCATTCCCTTGTGTTATTTTTATCTCACTCTAACATTTTTTTTTTGGTCAAAAAACGCTTTCACATTGTATTATAGTATCAAATATCAACGGTAAGTTTAACTAAATTAAGTAGTACATGAACTGATAAATTCTAGTATATGAAGGCTAGTCATGGATGGTTTATGAACTGATAAATTCATTCTAAAATTGGAGAACTATATAGGGTTCGAATTTTTTCATTATCAACTATTGTTGGCCAATATTAATGTTTTAAGTACTTAGAATATTAGATTGGTTAAAGTCCTTGATTCACCACTATGTATATATATTTGAACAATTCATTTTTTTTTTCTTTTGAGATATTTTATGTATATAACTATTGACTTTTGTCATTTATGGATAGTGTCTGTGCAAACAGATTACGAAGAAAAAGCTAATGACTGTAATTAAATTAATCTAAAAAACAAAGAACAGAACCCCGAGGTAAAAGAAAAAGCCAGAGCATATGAAGTTTAGTACTTTCATAATATATACATTTCGTTTATAATCTTTCTTTCTTCTTCTTGCTTATTTCTAAAGCAAAACTTCCCTAAACCCTACGCCAAAGAGAGAGAGACTCAAATCGATGCAGAACCAAGAAGGCTGGTTTTGGATTTGAGAGCCAAATGCAAAATAAAAATAAAAATCTCCTTGTCTTTGCAAATGCCGATTCCAAGAAAAGCCTTAACTGTTGTTTCTCATTTTCCCATTACCTTCTCTCTGTTTTTAGCTTTCTTCATCTCCTCGACCTCCGCATCGACCAATGAAGTTGCAGCTTTGATTTCTTGGCTTCACAGCTCGACGATCTCGCCGCCTCCGTCAGTATTCTCCGGTTGGAATCCTTCTGACTCAGAACCATGTCAATGGCCTTACATTACTTGCTCCTCCTCCGAGAACAAACTCGTTACAGAGATCAATGTCGTCTCTGTTCAATTAGCTTTACCTTTCCCTCCTAACATCTCTTCGTTTACCTCACTTCAGAAACTCGTTATCTCCAACACTAATCTCACTGGAAGTATGTCTTCTGAGATAGGAGATTGTTCTGAGCTTAGAGTTATTGATTTGAGCTCAAACAGTCTTGTTGGTGAAATACCTTCAAGTCTTGGTAAGCTCAAGAATCTCCAAGAACTCAGTTTAAACTCCAATGGCCTCACTGGAAAGATCCCACCGGAACTTGGCGACTGCCTTGCTCTCAAGAATCTTGAGATATTCGACAATTACTTATCGGGAAATCTACCGCTAGAGCTTGGAAAGATCTCGACTATGGAGAGCATAAGAGCCGGAGGAAACTCAGAGCTTTCAGGGAAGATCCCAGAGGAGATTGGAAACTGTCTGAATCTGACGGTTTTAGGGCTCGCCGCTACGAAAATATCCGGTTCTTTACCTGTTTCGTTGGGTAAACTAAGTAAGCTTCAGTCTTTATCGGTGTATTCCACAATGCTCTCAGGTGAGATACCTAAAGAGCTTGGAAACTGCTCTGAACTTATCAATCTGTTCCTATATGACAATGACTTGTCCGGCACGCTACCAAAAGAGCTTGGAAAGCTTCAAAACCTAGACAAGATGCTTCTATGGCAAAATAATCTACACGGACCCATCCGTGAGGAGATTGGATTCATTCAAAGCTTAAATGCCATTGATCTTTCTATGAACTATTTCTCAGGAACCATCCCTGAATCGTTCGGTAACTTGTCGAATCTCCAAGAGCTTATGCTTAGCAGTAACAAAATCACCGGGTCAATACCTTCGGTTCTAAGTAACTGCACACAGCTTGTTCAGTTGCAGATTGACGCCAATCAGATTTCAGGTTTGATTCTGCCGGAGATTGGATTGCTTAAGGAGCTCAACATCTTCTTGGGATGGCAGAATAAGCTAGAAGGGAATATTCCGGCAGAGCTAGCCGATTGTCAGAATCTTCAAGCTCTTGACTTGTCTCAGAATTTTCTCACAGGAGCTATACCTTCTGGATTGTTTCAGCTTCGTAATCTGACTAAGCTCTTGCTTATATCCAATGCCATCTCCGGTGTTATCCCACCGGAGATCGGAAACTGCACTTCACTTGTCAGATTAAGGCTTGTCAATAACAGAATCACAGGAACAATCCCTAAAGGAATAGGGTTTCTTCAGAACCTTAGCTTCCTCGACTTGTCTGAGAACAATCTCTCCGGTCAGGTTCCTTCAGAGATAAGCAACTGCAGACAACTCCAGATGCTGAACTTGAGCAACAACACTCTTCGAGGTTATCTCCCTCTCTCTTTGTCTTCTTTAACAAAGCTTCAGGTACTTGATGTCTCTTCAAATGACTTGACTGGTAAGATACCTGATAGTCTAGGTCATCTCGTTTCGGTCAATCGGCTCATTCTTAGTAAAAATTCCTTCAGTGGTGTCATCCCTTCGTCTCTCGGTCACTGCACCAATCTTCAGCTTCTTGATCTCAGCAGTAATAACATCTCTGGAACCATACCAGAGGAACTCTTTGACATTGAAGATCTAGACATTGCCTTAAACTTAAGCTGGAACTCATTAGATGGCTTTATCCCAGCAAGGATCTCAGCGCTTAACCGCTTATACGTGCTGGATATTTCGCATAACATGCTTTCAGGCGACCTCTTCGCGCTATCCGGTCTAGAAAACTTAGTCTCTCTGAATATCTCTTACAATAGATTCTCAGGTTATCTCCCAGACAGTAAAGTGTTTAGACAGCTGGTTGGAGCAGAGATGGAAGGAAATAATGGACTATGTTCCAAAGGTTTAAGGTCTTGTTTCGTCAGTAACAGTACACAGTTAAGTACACAGCGCGGTCTCCACTCACAGAGATTAAAGATAGCCATTGGATTGCTAATCAGTGTGACAGCGGTTCTAGCGGTATTAGGCGTGTTAGCGGTTTTACGGGCAAGACAAATGATTCGGGACGGTAACGATTCAGAGACTGGAGAAAATATGTGGACATGGCAATTCACACCTTTTCAGAAACTCAACTTCACAGTCGAACACGTACTCAAGTGCTTGGTAGAAGGTAATGTTATAGGAAAAGGTTGTTCTGGGATAGTGTACAAAGCTGAAATGCCTAACCGAGAAGTCATCGCAGTGAAAAAACTCTGGCCAGTGACAGTGACGTTGCCTAATCTGAATGAGAAGATTAAAACATTTGGAGTTCGAGATTCATTCTCAGCTGAAGTCAAAACACTTGGATCGATCAGACACAAGAACATTGTAAGGTTCTTGGGATGTTGTTGGAACAAGAACACTAGACTTCTTATGTATGATTATATGTCAAATGGGAGTTTGGGAAGTTTGCTTCACGAGAGAAATGGAGTTTGTAGCCTAGGATGGGAGGTTAGGTATAGGATTATACTGGGTGCAGCTCAGGGTTTGGCTTACTTGCACCATGACTGTGCTCCTCCCATTGTTCATAGAGACATCAAGGCTAATAATATTCTGATTGGTCCAGATTTTGAACCTTATATTGGAGATTTCGGGCTTGCTAAGCTTGTTGACGATGGGGATTTCGCTCGTTCTTCCAACACCATTGCTGGTTCATATGGTTACATAGCTCCAGGTACTTCCCTCATTTTCTATTTTCCTACTAATTAATAGATTGACTTGAGACATCATAGTTACTAGGATATATAGTAGGATTCTAATCAAATTTGTAGAAATTTGTAGTAGTATTAGGGGACTTAATTAATCCATCCCTAGTTACTAGCAGAAAATATCAATTGGTAATAATCTTATATATTCCCATATGTAGAATACGGATACTCAATGAAGATAACAGAGAAAAGCGACGTGTATAGCTACGGAGTCGTGGTTCTAGAGGTACTAACGGGTAAGAAACCGATCGATCCAACGATACAAGACGGTCTCCACATAGTGGACTGGGTCAAGAAAATCAGAGATATACAAGTAATCGACCAAACATTGCAAGCGAGACCAGAGTCAGAGGTCGAAGAGATGATGCAAACGCTAGGAGTCGCGCTTCTATGCGTTAATCCAATACCCGAAGACAGGCCTACAATGAAAGATGTGGCTGCTATGCTTAGTGAGATACGTCAAGAAAGAGAGGAATCAATGAAAGTTGATGGTTCTTCGGGAAGTTGTAACAATGGAGGAGAACGTCGCAGAGATGATTCTACTTCATCGGTAATGCAACAAACGGCTAAGTATTTGAGAAGTAGTAGCACGAGTTTTTCGGCGTCTTCTTTGCTTTACTCTTCTTCTTCTTCTGCTACTTCCAATGCTAGACCAAATCTTAAATAGGTGGGTAATTATGTTTCTAAGTGAACAAGCTTCTACGTCTGATGTTTTTTTTAATCTATATAACGTTGAGATGAACTCTTTGTTTTCAACCAAGAAGATATTAACGAGACTAATCTCGTCTTTGAAAGCAATCTCAAACAAGATAGATTATGCTCTTAAAGAGCTTATTGATAGAGAAATCTAAAACTGAAAAATGAGATAGCTCATAGAGCTTTATTCAAGTGCATAAAGAAAAGGGGAAGATGAATAAACTAGATTGTCACCAAGAGATTAGGATTTGATTGAACTTCACAAGAGCCATGTGTATAGGAGATTAGTCGATCTCACTCAGAGGTATTTGCGACCTCTCTGTCTCACTAAGAGCTCAGGTTTCCTTTACCCGTTTAACTCTTCTAATCTGTCATGACAAATAAAATTTCTCTTCCCACAACTACTTCAATCTTCCTTGTTATTTGCTTCTCATCTATTAGCCAACTACACTTAGCATAAAACCAATCTGTTTCTCTCTTTGACATTGTAACAAACACCTTGTGTGCGCCCAATTAATACCTCCATGACCCTAAAATATACAAAATAACAGAGGGGGTGAGACCAATGTTTGAAGCCAAAGACAATGTCAAATTTTACCTGTGATCTATGGATAAATGGCATAATGATTTCCCATTTCTGTCTCTAATCTTTTCAATTCGTCCCCTGCAAAGGAAATAAACAAACTCGTTCTTCTTATTGAGTATCTTCGTTTTTTGCTACCGGAAGCAATCATGATTCCGATCACAAAGAACATCTAAGGCCATTCATTCGATTCGATTGTTTTGGTATTGGCACTAAAAAAAATGGTTGATTGCATCACTTAAATAGTATCACAAAAGTAAATGATATTAATTTAAATGACTTATTAATAAATGATGCATGCTTATGTATTTAGCATCAGTTATTATTATTGATGTCGTAATCAAATAATTTGACATCAGTTAAATAAAAGTGATATAATTTATTTGAATTTGCATCAATTCAAAAAGATTTAACAGAAAATATAATTTACATCACTTAATATAATGATAAAAATTTTATATCAATTAAATAAATGATACAAAACTGATATCAATAATAAAATGATGTTAATTCACGCACATTCGATTTAAATTAAATAAATATATATATTCCAGAATTTTATTATATCAGTTGCATATAACTGATGCAAGTTAATATTAATTTACATGTGTCAAAACTCAAAATATTCAATATTAATCTCTTTTATTCTCCAAGGATCAATTTATTTTTCCATAAAAAATCAGAATCAAACATATATTACTATTTCCCAAAAAAAGTTTTATAAATTTCTATTATTAATTATTTTAAAAATACGAAAATAATATTTTTTAAAATAGAAATGATGTTTATGTTTATTTTATTTATGAAAATATAATAAATACGTTTTCCACCTAACAAACCTGCAAAAATATTTTATTTTCAAAATAATTAATCATTATTTCACAAATATTTCCATAATTAATAATTATTAAAAAAATCGTAAATGTTTAAAAATCACTATTATCACAAATGTTTAAAAATCAATATTATCACAATTAATCAATATTATCACAAATGTTTAAAAATTAATATTATCACAAATATTTTCCATAAATAATAATTATAAAAATAAAAGAAAACAGATATGTTTAGATATCGTAACCTGTTCTCCATCTATATAAGAAAAAAAAATTTGAGAGTGATCAAATCAAAAACTTTAGTAGAAGTTCTTCTTTGAATGTCAACAAGACAACCACTGGTAAATCAAATTATGCATTTACAACACATCTTCAACATATAATCATCACATCTAAAACATTTAAAGGTAAAATTTATTTTCTTCTCCCTATTTTATATCAAGTTTTTTTTATGATCAAATATAGAATTCTAATTGTTCCTCTGTTATTTTTGTTTATGTACTCAGAAAATCTCAAGATGAAACAACAATGTCATGAAGACAATGGAAAAGAAAGGGAGGGAACATAAGCAATATGTGTTTCATATAAGAAGATACATATGACACTTCAGCAAGAAGAAAAAAAGCTCAGTTATCAATTTATGATCTGAGTTCATATCAGTCCTTTTTTTTCTGTTTGTAATTCAACGTTGAATTTATGATCTGATCAGTTCATATCAGTTTTTTTTCTTTTTGTTGAATCTATATTAAATTAGATGCATTGTATTTATGTTTATTTATTTATTTTGTAAATAACAATTTTAATAAAAGATATTAGTACATATTCGAAAAGATTTTAATAGATATCAAACACAATTTTTTTCATATTAAAATAATTTCGAAAATATTTTAAATAAATGAATCTGTTATTATTATTAAAACAAGAAATATTTTATTAGTATCAGTTATTCATAAATGATACCAAATATTAAAATCATTTATAAAAACTGACACAATAATTTAAAATCATTTGTTATAACTGATTTAATATAACATTAGTTTGAAATAAATTGATGTAAATTATTTGCATCAACAAATAATAAATAATTTTTTAAAGTGATACAAATTATATTTACATCATTTAAATCTGATGCAAATATAGAAAAAAAATGATTTAAAACAACACATTTTTTGTAGTGCGGCTATAAAACAGCTGGATAACTTGAAGAAATTGTCTTGTCTAAGGTCCGGGAAATCAAAATTAATAATGTACTGTACAAAAGCATCTCTCCAAAACATGTTTCAGTGAGACAAAAAAGACACTTAACTTGATAACATCATGAGAATGTGAAACTGGAGATAAAATGTCTCCTTTTATTATCGAAAAAAAAAACTAAAACAAATCGGGTTACGGTCGATTTCAAATTCATAAAACAATATAGACATCCTTTTATTTGGAAAAAAAGATTAAGCCATAAAAAATGGAAAAAAGGAAATAAATATTAATTAATAAACAATAATTTCCTTTGGATTTGGGTCCTAGGTTTTGATAGAAAACCAAACCTAAGGCCGCAGACGGCCAGACCTAATCATAGAGAGCCTAACTACGGACGTGAGAGAGAGAGATTAAAGAAGCTTTTACAAGGTGCTTTTTGATTAATCCACAAGAGAATCCCTAAAGCTTCTTCTGCGTTCCGAGTATATGACAACTCTTGAAGATTCTTTTTACACAGATCTGGACGACTTATCTGATAACGAAACCGAACTAGAAGATGGAAGAGACAAGGAAGAAAAGATTGATATGGACATGGCAGAGTTAGAAGAAACCCTTAACTATGATGATCTCGAGAGCGTTTCTAAGCTACAGAAAACTCAGAGATACGCTGATACAATGCAGAAAGTGGAACAGGCAGCTCTCGGAAAGGATTTAGAGATATTCGAAGATGATCTTGAATACAACAAGCTAATTGTGGATTGCAATAAGCTCTTGGTTGATATAGAGAATGAGATTGTCATCATCCACAACTTTATCCGCCACAAGTACAAAGTTAAGTTCCAAGAGCTTGAGACGCTGGTACATGACCCAATCGATTATGCCCGTGTTGTGAAAAAAATTGGGAATGAGACAGATTTAACAACCCTTGTTGATCTCGAAGACCTTGATCTTCGACCAGCGACTAATATTGCTCTTTCACTTGCTTCTTTAACCACAAAAGGGAACCCACTTCCAGATGATGTCCTACGTAAGACGTTAGACGGTTGTGATCGGGTTCTTGATCTTGACTCCGCAAGAAAGAAGGCTCTTGACTTTGTCGAAAGCAAGATGAGATACATCGCACCAAATCTCTCGGCCATTGTCGGGAGTGCTGTTGCAGCCAAGCTCATGGGAACTGCTGGAGGTTTATCAGCACTTGCAAAAATGCCTGCCTGTAATGTTCTACTTCTTGGCCACAAGAGGAAGAACCTAGTCGGATTCTCTACTCAACGTCACAGTCTCGTGTGGGTTATCTAGAGCAGACAGAAATTTTCCAAAGCACGCCTCCTGGACTTCGAAGTCGCGCTAGAAGGCTCTTGGCTTCAAAATCGACTTTGGCGGCTAGAGTTGACGCTACTAGAGGAGATCCATCTGAAACAAAAGGGAAAGCTTTGAGGGAAGTAATCTGCAAGACTATTGGTAAGTGGCAAGAACCTTCTCCTGCAAGGCAACCTAAGCCACTTCTTGTTCCTTATTCTGAGCCTAAAAAGAGAAGGGGTGGTATCCGTCTAAGAAAAAGGAAAGAAAGGTATCAAGTGACAGACATGAGGAAGTTAACCAACAGGGTATCCTTTGGTACACCCGAAGAGAGCTCTCTTGGTGATGGATACGGTGATGGATATGGAATGCTTGGTCAGGCTGGGAGCAATAGGCTGCGTGTTTCGAGGAAGCTTAAAATTAATGCTAAAAAGCGACCGAACACAGGTGGTGCTACTACCTCTGGTTTGAGGACATCAAGTTTGGCTTTCAGTCTTGTGCAAGGACTAGAGTTGTGCAATCCTCAAGCAATCGGATTAGGCAGTGGGATTCAAAGCAGTTACTTTTCAGAGTCAGGAGAACTCAAGAAGATGTAAACTTCCCACACAGAAAGAGAAAACTTGAATAGGACATCTCAAACGAACCTCTATTTCTCACAAATTGTTGAGACTATATTTCTAATTTATTTCAAGAATGTTTCATTAATTAGTTTTTACTAATCAAGTTATAATTGCAACCATTTTTTTTGTTTTCTGGCGACCAGAAAATGCTAAAAACAGTGTTGTTTTGTGATCTCTTTAGCTATCATCCTTAATAGCTACAACCAGTTTTGAAAATGGAACCGACATGGATGCTCGATCCAAGGATCATTGCCTACTTTCACTTGCACTGAGTCCAATCATATAATTCATGAGTCTTGGTTGATAGGTTGTAAACATATAGAGGAGAGTTTAAAGAAGAATCATTCGTGATGTTTAAGAAGTTTAAGGTAATTTGTGTATACACTGAGTTTAAACATCCAATGAGTTCAACCAATTTTGTGAAATAGATAAGATTCATTAGAATTTACTACAACTTATACATCGCATCATCTTCTGATGTATTGCAGGAATCTTAGCCTCTCATCTTAATTCCTAACAAACTTCGCCTAGGATATTTTGGCATCTCTGAAATTTATAAATATGGTTATCTTTAAGGGAACAATATGTGATGGTTGATCCATTTTAAATTTACAATAGTTATTTCTCTTTTCTTCTTAATATAAACAAAACATTTGTTTGCCAAAAAAAACCCCAAAATTTTAACTTATTGATAAATCATGGAAGTTCCGCACCATTGCCCATAATCTCCCGTCAATCGAGGTCAGTGGTTGATAATACCATGTTTAAGGCGTAAATTACTCTCCCAAAGACACTAGAACGCCACCTACTTGGTGATTTTGAAATAATTTTTTTTTGTTGATTGGAAATGCAAAAAAAAATTCCTATAATACTACAGAAATCTAGTTGTATATAATGTTTCTGTTATATTTTGTATATATATATATATATATAATATATATATACTAACACCAAAATAAAATTTATATTTTCAAAGCAATTTCCCATGCATGCTCTCCATGTGAATGCAAAAATTGTAAATAATAATAAAAGGGAAAGTCTGCCCAATCCTAGTGATGTCGCAATTTTCTATTGAATAATAAATAGTTGTTTTATAACAAAGCTTAAAGTTTTATTAGAATTTATTCAAAGATATAATAGAGTAATTGAGATTACAAAATATAAAATTAAGGAGGAAGGATATTTGAGGGTTTAGAGGATTTAGGTTTGCAGCAGCACGTTAGTCCTTTACAGTAGCCTCCAGGAAACCCCATGCCAATGCAAAGTGTCTTGCAGTCTGGTTTAACTCCATGTGCACATATACCCGGACACTTTGGATCATATATTTCTGATCTTGAGTCCAATCCTGTATAAATATTATATCCATAACCCAAAAATCAACCATTATATATCATCAATATGCTGCAAAATATATTTTAATTACTATTATAAATCTACTATTATTTTTTTTTGTCAATCAAACATTAATTAAAAAAGAACTCCACGGTTAGTAGCCCAAATCGGTGGGAAAATGTTTACAAAAGAAGTTGCAGAAATAAAAGATCTAGACGACTGTGCAAGGCAACCTGCCCTCAGATTCGAGGAACGTGTAATCTTTGACAAAGAGAAAAGTGGAAAAGCTGTCTTTAGCATGTGAAAATCGTCTAAAATATTTGAAACCTACTAAAATTTATATTAAAGGAAAAACAAACATGAACAAAAATGTAATTATTTTGTGTGTGTGGGGTGGTGTGCGGGGGGGGGGGGGGGGAAGAGAAATAATATTTCTTAAATTTGTTACTGTATTCTACTTGTAAATAATTTTAGATTATACCTTACAAATAATAAGCATTAATATAATTTGGTATACTTAACTCACCTTTGATGAAAAATAATACAATGATAAAAACTGTAGTGAGATTGTATGGAGATTTCCGAACATCCATTTAAAAGAAATAGTAATCTTGGTATATTGAGAGTGAATGCTATTTATCAGTTTTTTGTAGTAGTAATTCAAGAGATTTGAGCTCTTGATATAGTCAAGTTCAAATCTAAGTCATGCATGTTTAGGTGGAAAATTAATTAGTATATAATTTGTTTTGGCAACGTGAGAAATAGCTAGTAAGGTAACTTTGACTTTTTTATACAATAAATACAATGTTATAAGAAAGAGTCTTTATTAACCCTTTAGTCAAGTTCAAATCTAAGTTATGCTTGTTTAGGTGAAAAAATTAATTAGTATATAATTTTGTTTTGGCAATGTAAAAATTAATTAGTTTATAATTTTGTTTTCTACCTTAATATAATAAACACAATAATAAGAAAGAGTCTTTATTAAGCCTTTTTAAAAAAAGTCTTTATACAATGAAATTTTTTCTCATTATTTTAAAGTGTTTCTAACAGAGTAATAGCAATAATTAAATAACTATATTTTATTTTCTATTTCCAAAATGGATGTATGACATTTTTTATAATTATGGTGATTCATCTGATGGTTATGTTTTTTTATATAAATAATATAATTTAGTTTTAATAACATCACTTTGTGTTTTTCTTTAAAACACTTTACTCCTTTCTTTTTTTTTGTGTGCACCAAACACTTTACTCTATTTCCAATTATGTTGATGAAGTAATATTAATTTACTCTATTTCCAATTATGGCTTTTCTCTCTTCTCCTTCCTCCACCTCATCAATTCTTATTTTCAATTTTAATAAATTAATTCACATCATCAAAAAACATAAAATCTAAAGATAATGCATCAATTAATTCACTCATTTGTATAATATTTTATTATTATTAAAAACAATCATTTAAATAATAATTTAAACTAAAATATAAACCAAACAAAATGAAAAAAATACAGTAAAAAAATATAAAGTAAAATATGAATAGAGATTAATTAAACAAAGATATATAACAAAAAAAGAGAAAATATTAATCAAGTGCTCAAGAATTAAAATAATATATATTTATGAGAAATGTAGAAGGTTAATTGAAAAAAATATAGTAAAGAAAACCTATTCTGAACATCACACACACCAAAAAAATATAGTGAAAAATACTAAGAAGGAATTTGAAAAAGCTACTTGTAATAAAAACAATTACATCGTAGTGGTAGATTGTAGAATTTTAATTAACTTTTTTTAAAAAAATCTATGTTTGGATAAATACACATAAAAATGAGAATCAATATAAAAGAACACTATATAGACCATAGTAGACTATAAATATTTTAAAGTAAAAAAAATATATATGTGAACATAATTTTTCTTTTGTCAAACAGTTAAGATAAAATTTGCGAAATTTACATGTAGTATATAACACTGTTAAAGAAATTTGCGACAAATGGTAGGTATATTCTCTAATTTTTTTTATGTCTACGTTAGTAAGTAATGATCACTCATCCGATAAAAAAAAGAGTATTGGAAGATGAAAAATAGTTATGATATATCTTCATAATCAATCTATATATATAAAGCTAACTTTGCTCATTTCTCCTTCCTCCACATCAGAATCCACCTAATTAATTTTTTTTATATAAAGAATACTATTTTTAATATTCATTCATTGCATATTTATTAATTATAATTAATAATAAAAAAAATAAATAAAAAATGAATTAACTAAAATTAATTAAATTTTAAAATAGTATAAACAATAATATAATTTTTAGTAAATAATAAAATAATAACTATCTAAAAAGAAATTAAGTAAATTAAATGAAAATTTTAAAATAGTAAAAATAATACTATAAATTTGTTTTAGTAATAATGTTATTATTAAAATTATAACCAAATTATATTCCAAAATTTAGAATGTGTTAATGAGTTTTAGAATGTAAGTAAGATTTTAATGCATGGTTATGTAATTGTATTTACAAAAATCTAAACATGAAAATAAAATTGAAGTGAAACATTAGTTTCTAAGAAACATATATCATAAAGATTTATTATTAAATTTTACTTATAAGAAAGAAAAGATTAATTACTTAACTTAACTGAACTTAAAAGTTTTGATCTAAAACAAATACATTGTAAGGGGCACACTTTTTTTTGGGAAAACTATGAAAAAGAATTTTGAAAAAAATAATCTATTTAAAAAAACAAAATCAATGGTCAGGAAATATAAAAAAATGATATGCAAACCGTTACAAAAAGTGGCATGTTTGTGTAGCATATCTCATAAGGTATATTATCAAATGGAGCTACAATTTTATAACATGATATAAAACATATATAACAAATATAACATATATATATATATATATTATCAAATGCTTTTAACCCAAAACATTGACAAAAACAACATATTTAAAGTACACTATGTTTTTTTAGAAGACGAAGCTGGGGTTGCATCACAAAATTAACATCTGCAAATAACATATGAGATTTTAGAAAAATATGTAGTTTGGATTAGTGAATAGATATTCATTGTGGGGTTTAAATGTTTCATCATTTATGTTGTAAACACACAGATGATGGATCTTCCATAACCGGCCCATACATGTCCTAGTGTGTAAGGCCTATGGCCGAAGGCCCATTACCTATTTCCTATTCCTAGTCGGTTTTGTACTAAGGGTTTATCTATCCCTATATATGTAACATTCGATTGAATTAATAATAAGAAGAAGAGAAAACCTTCTTCGAGTTTCTCTAGTTTACAACACGTTATCAGCACGATTTGTTCTAAAATCCAACTGAAAAAAACCCTAAACCCTAAACCGCCGCCACACACCATCCTTGGTTCGTTCAAGCTCAAAAAAATCGGATCAAGTTCTGTTTGTTGTCAGCTCATGTTCGTGATCAAATTTCTGTTCGTTTTTTGTCCGAGGTTCGTGATCAAAAGCTCAAGGTACATCCGAGGTCTTTAGCTCCCGGATCAATCCAGTCAACCCCAAACGGTGGAAGATAAATAATCAAACCTTATAAGAACACATGTATCGAATCTGGACTTAAATCCTATAAGAACCCTAATCTACAAGTAGACAATCAACAAACAAATCCCTAAGCTTTGATTTCCTAAAACCCTAAAAACCCTAAAACTTTAAAATTTGGTTGCTTGAGGTTTAGGATTGCTTAGATTGATTGCAATTGAACTGATCATGATATGTTTAAAATCTGGTTGTGATTGCTTGTTTACTTGTTGCATGAAAGCCTTAGAACTAGAAACCTAAAATCGAAAATATTAATTTGTTTTGTTCTAAGTTTAAATTCGATTGTTCTTGGTTGTTTGTTTAAAATTAAAACCCTAAAGTCAATCCTTGAAATCGTAAATCCTAGAGAATTTTGTCTCATTAAAATTTTGTCATTATCATGTTTAAAGAAAAAGGAAAATTTAAGAAAAATGAATTTTTATCTAAAAAAAAAGAAAAATTGATAAAACCTGAAATTATGTGCATATTTCTGTTCATACAAGAATTTGTCTAGGATTGTATTTTCATGCATCTTAAGCCACGAAATTAAGCATAAAGGCAAGGCATGTTTCGGTCTCAAATACCGCATTTAAATTGATGGCATGTTTTGGTCTCAAATACCGCATGGCCTAAGACTAAAATAAATACATGGTTCGGTCTCAAATACCGCATGCTAATGATCAGATGCATGTCTTCTATTGTGTAGATGGCAAAGCTAAACAATCTCCAATATACTGTCCTTAATGTCTCGGGAGACAATTACTTACAATGGGAATTGGACACTAAGATCAACCTGAAATCAAAAGACCTATGCGAATGCATTGAGGATGAGAATGACTGTTCTGAAAAGAGTAAATATAAGGCGATATTACATATACGCCATCACCTTGCTGAGAGTCTCAAGAACCAGTACCTTACCATAGAAGATCCTCTTGACCTTTGGACAGAGTTGAAAAACAGATATGTACACCAAAAGATGGTGCCCCTACCAAAGGCTCAATTCGATTGGAAAAACTCTAAGGATCCAGGATTTTAAATCTGTGGATGAGTATAATTCAGAGCTATTTAAGATAGTCTCGATATTGAAATTATGTGGTAAGGAGGTTACTGAGGAGGAATTGCTAGAGAAGACATTCTCTACCTTTCACACTAATAACATACTGTTTCAGCAACAATATCGTGAAAAGGGGTTTTAAGACATATGCAAGCCTCATCTCTTGTTTGCTACTTGCTGAGCAAAACAATGAGCTATTGTTGATGAACAGTGCTGTGAGGCCTCCTGGATCTACCCCTTTACCAGAGGCTCACAAGGTTGATATTACTAAGAAAGAGCATAATGAGCCCAAGGAAACTAATGAGACCAACTACGTCCATAGAGACAAGTATCACGGCCGTGGCCGTGGTGGTCGTGGCAATTACCAAGGAAATAACTATGATGGTCATGGTCGTGCGAATCGATCAGACTTTGGTCGTGATCGAGGTAGTGACCGCGGAATTTTCAAACCGCAACATAAGACCAAATACATTTTCCATAGATGTGGTATGGAGAATCATTGGGTAAAGACATGCAGAACACCTAATCACCTTGTTGATCTCTATAAAGAGAGTTCGAAAAAAAGAGAATCCAGAAGCTAACCTTGTTCATCTCGATGGTGAAGAAGATTTCGACCATGAGAATGATGACCAATTGGATTATGAAACTTCTGATTGCCTAAGAGAAGATAATTAAATTTCTTATTGGTTGTATTGATTTATTTTAATTATCTATGTTTTATACTTTCAATTTTATTGAATTATTATTTTGGTTTAAATTCGATTATTTTATTTCCTTCAATATAAAATTATTTGTTTATGTTTAAAACATAATTCTTGTCCATATTGAAAAATGGCTAAGGACAAGAATATAATTGTAGTGGATAGTGGATTAAGCCACACAATTTTGAAGGATAAGAGATATTTTGCAAAATCTCATTATGAAAAATGTCAATATTAGCATAATAGCGGGTATAGTAAGTTTAATTGAAGGCTACGGCCAAACACATATTTTATTACCAAATGGCACACATCTTGAACTAAGTGATGCCCTACATTCACCTAGCTCAAAGAGAAGCTTATTGAGTTTTAAGGACATTCGTTTGAATGGTTTCCATATTGAAACAAACGGTGAAGGAAACAAAGAGTTCCTATATATATTACTGAAATCACCCAAGGACATAAGAAGGTCCTAGAGACTATACTGGCACTAGCCACTGGTCTTTACCATGCTAAGATTAATATGATAGAGGCTAATTTGGCAATGAATAAAATGTTCAATGAACAATTCACTTTATGGCATGACCGGCTTGGCCATCCAGGTTCAAACATGATGCGTAAACTAATTATGAATTCAAATGGGCACACTCTAAAACAGAGAAGAGTTATTCCTAAGAATCTCACGTGTGTAGCATGTACACAAAGGAAACTCATTATAATGCCATCACCAGTCAAAGTAATTAAAGAGATTTTCCACTTAAGACTATATGTCTAGACAATGCTGGTGAATTTACATCTCAAGCATTTAATGAATATTGTATGTCTGTGGGAGTAAGTGTGGAACATCCCGTGGCACATGTACATACACAGAATGGATTAGCTGAATCCTTCATCAAACGCATTCAATTAATTGCTCGACCATTACTTATGAGGTCGAAGCTTCCTGTGTCGGCTTGGGGACACACAGTATTACATGCATCAGAACTTATAAGCATCAGACCATTTAGTAAGCATAAATATTCGCCATCCCAATTACTAACGGGTCATGAGCCAGACATATCCCATCTAAAAACATTCAGGTGTGCCGTTTATGTACCGATTGCACCATCACATAGAACAAAGATGGGACCTCAAAGGAGTATGGGAGTATATGTTGGATATGATTCTCCCACCATTATTAAGTATCTAGAGCCAACTACGGGTGATTTATTTAAGGCTAGATACGCGGATTATCAGTTTGCTGAATCCGAATTTCCTATGTTGGGTGGAGAGACAAACAAGCTGGTCAAAGAAATATCATGGAATCAAACATCCTTAAATTGGCAGGATCCTCAGACTCTAGCATGTGAGGCAGAGATCCAAAAGATTATACATTTGCAAAAGCTAGCTATTCAATTGCCAGATTCCTTTGCTGACCCAAAGAGAGTAACAAAATCGTACATACCAGCTTGTAATGCACCAGTACGTATTGATGTTCACAAGGAACACAATAATCAAGTTGCTACAGAGTCTAAGGCCCGTTTGAAACGTGGTAGACCATTAGGTTCCAAAGATAAGAACCCTCGGAAATCTAAGAAAGGTGCAAAACAAACCGAGGTTAAGGAAATTATAGACATGGTCGCGGTAAATACTAAGGTACCAAATGAGGTTTGGGACGCTGAACCTCAAGGACCTGAAGGTATTGATAATAATGAAATCTCAATCATTTATATCATGTCTGGAATACAATGGAACCGTAAGAATGTCGGCATTGATGAAATATTTGCATACAAGGTAGCACTTGAGATAAATGAGGATCATGAACCCACGTCCATATTAGAGTGCACTCAAAGTAGAGATTGGTTAAAATGGAAAGAAGCCATTGACGTGGAGTTAAGTTCATTAAAGAAAAGGAATGTGTTTGGTCCGATCTTAAGGACACCATTCGATATAAAACCAGTTGGACACAAATGGGTCTTTGTAAGGAAGAAAAATGAGAATAATGAAATCGTGAGATATAAAGCACGGCTTGTAGCACAAGGTTTCTCTCAAAGACCAGGAATATATTATGAGGAGACATACTCCCCTATGATGGTTGCAACGACTTTTAGATTTCTAATAAGTCTGGCTATAAGAGAAAAACTGGATTTGCGGTTAGTGGATGTTGTAACCGCATACTTATATGGTCCACTAGATAATGAAATATATATGAGATTACCAGAGGATATTGAGTTCAAAGATAAGAGTGGTTCTCGAGAACAATACTGCATAAGGCTAAACAAATCCCTTTATGGGCTGAAACAAAGTAGGCGTATGTGGTACAATAGATTAAGTGAGTACCTAAGCAAAAAAAAAGGTTATAAGAATGATCCCATCAGTCCATGTATTTTTATAA
Source organism: Camelina sativa (assembly GCF_030686135.1). Classification (NCBI taxonomy): domain Eukaryota; kingdom Viridiplantae; phylum Streptophyta; class Magnoliopsida; order Brassicales; family Brassicaceae; genus Camelina; species Camelina sativa. The sequence goes on from NC_141890.1 coordinate 39,084,995, forward strand.
AGAAGTTTGCAAACAAAGGGTTTGTAATCATAGCAGTATATGTGGATGATTTGAATATCCTAGGAACCTCTAGGGAAATGACCCCAAACAGTTGAATATCTCAAGAAAGAATTTGAAATGAAAGACCTAGGTAAAACTAATTTCTGTTTGGGATTGCAGCTTGAGTACATAAATGATGGAATCCTTGTGCATCAAATGGCATATACTGAAAAGGTACTCAAGAGGTTTAATATGGACCAAGCTCACTCATTGCCTAGCCCAATGGTTGTGAGAAGCTCTAATTTGGACAGTGATCCATTCGGTCCAAAGAAGGACGATGAAGAGATTCTCGGTCCGGAAGTGCCATACCTCAGTTCTATAGGAGCGTTAATGTTCTTGGCTAGCCACACTAGACCGGACATATGTTTTGCCGTGAACCTCCTAGCAAGATTTAGTTCTTGTCCGACCCAAAGGCACTGGAACGATATCAAACATGTGTTGCATTACCTACAAGGAACGCTTGATTTGGGTTTATATTATACTAACTATAACAAAGAAGGTTTAGTTGGTTTTGCTGATGCAGGTTATTTATCGATCCACATAATGCAAGGTCTCAAACCGGCTACGTGTTTACGCACGGTGGTACAACAATTTCATGGCGTTCGATGAAATAAACTATTCCGGCCACATCATCTAATCATGCCGAAATCTTAGCTATGCATGCAGCCAGCCGAGAGTGTGTGTGGTTGAGGTCGATGACTCAACACATCCGATCAGATTGTGGAATGGCCGACGACAAAGAAGCGACTATTATATATGAGGACAATACGGTCTGCATCGCACAACTCAAAGAAGGGTACATTAAGGGAGATCGGACAAAGCACATATTGCCTAAATTCTTCTTCACACATGAACTACAAAAGGCCGGAGAAGTTCAAGTGGTGCAAGTTCCGTCCAGCGACAATTCAGCCGATCTCTTCACCAAGTCATTACCGACATCGACATTCAAGAAGCTCACGCATCAGATTGGAATGCGGAGACTTAAGGACTTTTAGTGATTCTTGGAACAGAGGGAGTAATGCGTGCTGTACTCTTTTTCCTTCACCATGGTTTTGTCCCAATGGGTTTTCCTAGTAAGGTTTTAATGAGGCAGCACCCCAAGCGCATTACGGAGATCCCTTAGAATTTGCACGGTTATGTCATCCAAGGGAGAGTGTTGTAAAACACGGATGGTGGATCTTCCATAACCGGCCCATACATGTCCTAGTGTGTAAGGCCCATGGCCGAAGGCCCATTACCTATTTCCTATTCCTAGTCGGTTTTGTACTAAGGGTTTATCTATCCCTATATATATGTAACATTCGATTGAATTAATAATAATAAGAAGAGAAAACCTCCTTCGAGTTTCTCTAGTTTACAACAATTTAAGCATTCTTGACTTAGTCTGAAATTCTATTATGGCAGATGATGCATTTGGACAACCTCATTGTTGCGACATAGCAGTAAAATTGTTCATAAAACTTTGTATATTCGTTTTTAATGTAGGATATCAATATGTTTAAATGGTCTCTATAATTAGGGTCAACGTTCGACATTGACGTTAGAACTTTTAAAATTATGCTTTCATGTGATATGAATATGGAATGAACTCTTTTAAAGATAAAATGTCAGAAGATTGTCGACAATATTATTGCGACACTAGACAATGTATGTTATATATAGATTAGTAAAATAAGTATGACATTTATATAGATTTATCTTTTAATCTTCAAATTATATTCATATTCAATGATTCTTATTAATAAAATTTTTAACTAAAATCCCAAGTAAAATCGCAAATAGATATAACAAAGAAATATTATCTTAAAAATATATATGTTGTATATCACTGAGTATAATAAGTTATATACTTATACTCAAAAGTTAGAATGATTCTATTTCAGCTTAACAATTTTTTTTGATAAAAAATATTTTAAATTAAAATCCCGTGCGTGCGCGGGTACAAATTATAGTATTATATAAAGTTAACTTTGCTCACTTCTCCTTCCTCCACATCAGCATCCACCTAATCAATTTTTTTTTGCATAAAAATATTATTTTTAATATCCATTCATTGCATATATATTACTTATAATTAATAATAGTAAAAAATAAATAAAAAACAAAATAACTAAAATTAATTAAATTTAAAAATAGTATAACCAAAAAGTGATTATATTCCAAAATTTAGAATGAGTTAATGAGTTTTAGAATGTAAGTAAGGTTTTAATGCATGGTGGAGTAAAAAAACAAATTATGTAATTGTATTTATAAAAATCTAAACATGAAAATAAAATTGAAGTGAGACATTAGTATCTAATTAACATATACCATAAAGATTTATTATTAAATATTACTTATAAGAAAGAAAAGATTAATTACTTAACTTAACTTAACTTAAAAGTTTTGATCTAAAACAAATACATTGCAAGGGGCAAACTTTTTTTTGGAAAAACTATGAAAAAGAATTTTTTAAAAATAATATATCTAAAAAAAAATCAATGGTCAGGAAATATAGAAAAAATGATATGTAAGCCGTTATAAAAAGTGACATGTGATTTGTACAGCATATCTCATAAGCTATATTATCAACTGAAGCTACAATTTTGTAACATGACATAAAACATATATAACAAATAAAACATATATATATATATATATATTATCAAATGCTTTTAACCCAAAAAATTGGCAAAACAACATATTTAAAGTACACTATGTTTATTTTTGAGAAGACGAAATTGGGGTTGTGAAACAACCCTTCCCTTTTTTTTTTTTAATAATATTAATTCACTAGTGATCTCATAGCCACTAACAACCTAGCAACAATCAACAACAACAGATAACAAAAACAATTCCATTAAACCAATAAGAATTCCAACAATAACAATCTAATAACCAACAATGCAATAACCAAGTTCCAACATCCTACAATGTACTATCAACTCAACACTAGCAACCTAACAATAACTAGAACACAATCAATCAAGTCGCTAGAATATCCTCCTCCTCATCGCCCTGATTCCACGATCACCTTTACCTGCACCACAAACAAAAATTGCAATGCATGGGTATTTTATAAACACTCAGTAAGGCAATCATCCCATCTACTGGGCTATACACACAAGCAATAGATACATCTATAACCATCAATAAACAATCAACAATAAACAATAACAAACCAGGACTCAACATCGATCGACACCAACATGCATCAACCGACACCAGTTGGAGGTTGCGTCGACCGATGCAAGGCTAACTTGCATCGACCGATGCTCCCATTGCATCTACTGACGCATGCTCGACATAGCACGAAAACCCTAGATTTTACGAGCTGTCCTCGCATTTGTATCGACCGACGCACAAAATGCATCGACCAATGCAATGCCGAGCATCGTTTTCCCCCGAAGCTTTCCGCCGGATCTTTGTTCCTACAACCACAAAACTCGATCTCCAGCCACAAGAAAGCTTCCCAACGTCCCAAATAGCAAACTAACAAGCCTAACCACACATAACAAGCAAATCAGAGATATCTCTAGCTTAGATAAGCCATGGTCATGCACTTACCTTTGCCACATAAGAAATCCGACAAAAACACAGGAAGAAAACGCTCCTAGGAAGTTCCTACCACGATCTAATCCTCAGATCTCACAGGAAAACGCCACAAACTTCCAACAATCTCCCAAAAACGCTTAAGAACTGATAAGACCTCTTTTCTCTCTGGTTTTTCTCCCAAAACGGCTGAACTCGTCGAATGAGACAAAAACACGACTTAAGGGTTTTCTCTAACCCAAAACACAGCGTTTAACTTAACTCTTCCGCAGAAAACTGAACCTGCATCGATGGATGCACTATATGCATCGACCGATGCAATCCCCTAAACCGGGATTTTGGTTCGCGGATGTTACAATTCTCCCCCACCAACAAGGATTCATCCTCGAATCCCGCAGCACCATCCATCCGTCAAGGACCTCTGTGCCACCATCAACACGGCCCACACGTCCTCCGATCGGACTGTACACCGTCAGCCAAGGTTTCCCGTGCCACTGTCACAACAGCCTGCACACCT